>NC_053389.1:541602807-541949386 GCF_905171765.1 Bufo bufo
GTTTATGGATTCACACCATGCAACTTTAATGGGGAATAGGAAAGATGTGGCCTATAAACTCAACCAAAAAAATCAGGGTTTATAGTTCCCTCTAACCCAAATAGGTCAGAGTGGGAGTCTCCATAGTCCTGGCTCAATAGCCCGTAGGAAGGAGGCTAGCCCTCAGGCTTCTACTGCAGACCCAGTGATGGTTCAGTCCGTCACTTGTCTGGCACAAAGCCAACACATCACATCAACCAAAGAACACCATCCCCACAATGAAACATGGTGGTGGCAGCATCATGCTGTGGGGATGTTTTTCAGCAGCCGGGACTGGGAAACTGGTCAGAGTTGAGGGAAACATGGACAGGGATATTCTTGAGCAAAACCTGTCCCACTCTGTGCGTGATTTGAGGCTAGGACGGAGTTTCACCTTCCAGCAGGACAATGACCCCAAACACACGGCTAAAGCAACACTTGAGTGGTTTAAGGGGAAACATGTAAATGTGTTGTAGTTCTGAAAAAACGCGCCCGTGTGCATGCGGCCTTACTGTTACGGTTAGAAGATGGGATTGTATTTCAACTGTATGTGGGTGGGGTCTGAGCTAACAGATATTGTCCAGGTAAGCAGAATTGTACCTGTCTAGTGAAGTGACGGTATGGTATGAGGTGTACAGCTGGTTCGCCTCCCCGGGATGCACCCTGGGTAACTCTAAATGAACCAGCAAATACTGGCAGAAAAAAGCTTCTCCTGAGTCCTGACCAACAGGATACAAACTATAATCTATAGACTCTGTGTCTGTGTGTGTGCGGTATATAGTGTGTGTCTGTGTGTGTGCGGTATATAGTGTGTGTGCGCTATATAGTGTGTGCGGTATATAGTGAGTGTGTGCGGAATATAGTGTGCGGCATGACAATGTATGTGCAATGTGCATGTTAAATATATTTCTATGCTTTCCATACAAATATGCTACTAACATAGTGGGTGTGATGTAAAAGGAATACTTAGTGCGAAAATCAATAATATCTAGTGAGACCTTATAAAATGTGAAGTTTTGTGCACTTAAGAAAAATTAGAATCGCTGAAGGTCGCACTGGCGATTTTTTTTTATAACACTCTTTATGCATATTAAGCGATTGTTCAGACATGCAGGTGAAATGTAATCAAATACACTACTTTAATGTAGGATTACTTACAGTCACCAGGAGTTCTTCCTCTTCATTCCACCCATGGCATCCATCTAATTGCTAGTCGGTGCAAACAACCAGTTGCTGTAGGCCACACCTTCCTAGCGCATGTGCTCTTGCGATTAATACTTTGACGAAATTTCGCAGATGAAAAAAGAATGCTTGTCGATCGCAGATTCGCTTAATACTTTCGGTATGTCAGTGTCCATGTTGTGGGACTATGTGTGCACATCTAGTAAGTATTTTGTGGCTGCAAATATGACCTGGAGGTTTTTCATGTTCGCCTGCCATTAAAATGAATGGGACCCGCCGCAAACCTGCGGTTCACGAACATTGGAGCGATGGCGTTCGTGAACCGTCCCATCAGATGTTTGTCCATCACTAATGCTTAATATCCTGTTATCGCTCACAGATGTGCTGCACTAACCTGTGTATTGGTTTAGTGATCACCTATATGCTGTTTTAATTAAATTGAACAACCCCACAAAAAATTCAGTTCCAACCATGTGGAGAAAAAAATAAATTGAAATAGATGATTTAGGCCTGATGCTTAATATCATGTTATTGTTGGAGACTGAACATTGTTTCATGCTATGTTATACATTGCTTGGTTTATTTCCCTGTATGCCTATGTATTTGAAGTATTGAGTCTGACCACTAGATGTCACTATACACAAATACTCTATCATAATGTTCTATGTGTTGACTATCTGTTATTGCATTTTCCTGGTATCTATGGTTGTTGTTCTTCTATATCTCCTGTGCTAACGTGAGCACCATGCTCTCTGCTGTATGTCTCTTCAATACAAATGAATCCTAGTAAACTACAGCCATCCATATATGTCTGATTATTCTCTGCATCATCTGCACCAGCCAACAAAGGTTATGGGCCCAGACAACATGAATCATCAGACAGTCGGAACAGAGGCCTAGTCTTCATCTGCACACCATCTTTGATCAAGCTGCGGAGGAAATCTGCTCTGAGGTATCCAGGTGCTTGGAATACGAGCAAGGTACAATAATCATGGCTAGCAGCGGGGATCTTAAACTGGGGATCACTAAGCTAAATAGTGACAACTACCAGATGTGGAAGTTCAAGATGGAGATGTTGCTGAGCAAAGATGACACATGGGATGTCCTCACCACAGACAGGCCGGATGTAGACAACCAGGAGTGGGAGAAGAAAAACAGACAGGCAAGAGCCACAATAGCCCTACTGGTAGAAGATGAACAGCTTATCCACATAAAAGGGGAAGATACTGCCAAAGGTATGTGGAATGCACTCCGTAGATTACATGAGAGCTCTAGCTTAAACAACAAGTTATATTTACTAAGGAAGCTGTATCAGTCAAAACTGACTCCAGAAGGGGATATGCAAGAACATATAAGAAGCGTGCTGGAGATTGTTGCACAACTCAGGGACCTCGGAGAGGAGATCAAAGATAACCATGTGACAGCAATACTTTTATGCAGCCTGCCAGAGTCATACAACCCTCTGATTAATGCATTAGAGACAAGATCTGAAGCAGAACTCACATTACAGTTGGTGAAATCTCGACTTTCAGATGAATACAAGTGCAGAAAGGAGCAAACTTCTCACAGGCAAGAGAGCGATACAGGAGCAGCACTTAAAGCAACAGACACTAAGATGCCAAACTGGAAGGCCAAACTATGTTTCCGGTGTAACAGGGCTGAGCATTTCAAGCGCGACTGTCCATTGTGGAGGAATGAGCAGAGGGAAAAAAATCCCAATCAGGCACTCATAACCATGATGAAAAACAATGATCAAGCAGCGTGGCACGGAACTTTTAAAGTGACAGATGCTGTCACCAACCATAAATGGTATATAGATTCTGGAGCAACAAGTCACATGACTAACGATAGAGAATTCTTCGTAGAGCTCAATCCAGACAAGAAAGAAACCATATATCTTGCAGACGGGAGTTGCACAACTGCTGAAGGAACAGGATATGGAATAGTCACTTGTAAAAATGAGGATGGACAAGTGTTAAAAATACCAATGACGGATGTATTGTATGTTCCCGGACTCAATGGCGGCCTTATATCAGTCAGGCGTCTGGCAAGCAAAGGACTAACTACAACGTTTAAAGGTGACCAATGCACTATCCAAGATGGGGAAAGGGTGATAGCAACAGCTAAAGCGGGTAAGCACCTTTATGAACTTGATGTTGTTGAGCAAGAAACAAAGCTCTGCACACATAAGCACAAGAACTGTATTCATTTATGGCACAGACGTCTGGGCCACAGGCACCCTGACAGCATACAGGAGCTGGCCAGACGGGATTTAACGAAAGGCTTCAAGTTAACGGGCTGCCCAAACATGCTAAGGTGTGAATGCTGCATTAAGGCCAAAGCCACCAGAGTAACCCCACCAAAGGCAAGTGAAAGCAGAGCAACAAGACCGATCAACCAAATACACACAGATGTATGCGGGCCTATGAGAACAAACAACCCAGGAGGAAATAAATACATATTAACTTTTATAGACGACTACTCAAGGTTTACAGTGACATACCTAATGAAGAATAAATCAGAAGTATTCGACAAGCTGAAGGACTATGTTACCAAAGTAAGCAATAAATTTCACAGAAAACCATTAGTACTCAGAAGTAATAATGGTGGCGAGTACACCGGGTTTCAAGTAGAGAATACACTCAGGGAACTAGGAATAGAACATCAAAAGACTGTCCCATATACTCCAGAGCAGAACGGGGTAGCAGAGAGGAAAAACAGATCCCTGACTGAAATGATCAGATGCATGTTGACTGATTCTGGACTCCCTTAAAAATATTGGGGAGAAGCAGCACAAACGGCCACCTACTTACAAAACAGATTACACTCCAAGGCAACAACCAAAACTCCATACGAGCTATGGCACAGTCGAAAACCAAGCATAGGACACCTCAAGATATTTGGAAGCAAAGCTTTTGCTTACATTCCGGGAGAAAAGCGCAGCAAGCTCCAAAATCAAGCAATTGAAGGTGTCTTTGTTGGTTATGCCGACAACACCAAAGGATACAGAATCCTAGACCCAAAGACCGATAAAGTGACAATCAGCAGCAGCGTAACATTTATCGAGGACCCGAGAAATGAAGTAACGGAGCCAGCCATGCCAAGAGCAGAAGAACCAAATAACGCTGAGCAGGTTTTTTTTCCTATGGAACAAACCCCCGAAAGTGATACTGTGTCACAGAAGAGACTGGAACAAACTGAACCAGCTAATGACGCTGAACCAAGACGCTCAATGAGGGAAAACAAAGGTAAACCCCCCAACAGACTCTCGTACAAAGTAGAAACATCCTGCGTAAGAGAACCCACTTGTTGGAAAGACATATCACAACTCCCAGAGAGGGAAGCCAAGAGATGGATAAAGGCAGCTGAGGAAGAAATCATCTCACTACAGGACACGCAGGCTTGGGTGCTAACGCAACTGCCGGGCAAAAAGAGGGCAATTGGCTGTAAATGGACTTTCAAGGTCAAGTACAACACTGATGGTACAGTTGAGAGATATAAAGCGAGACTCGTAGCCAAAGGATACTCCCAAAAATATGGAGAAGACTACGATGAGACATTTGCCCCAGTCATCAAACATACCACAATCAGAGCTCTACTCACAGTTGCAACTACAAAACAAATGCTAGTAAAGCATTTTGATGTAAAAAACCGCTTTCCTACACAGTGACTTAACAGAAGACATCTACATGGAGCAACCAGAGGGCTTTGTAGACCCACAAAAGCCAGAACAGGTGTGTAAACTTAAGAAGGGGATCTACGGGCTCAAGCAAGCAGCCAGAGCATGGAACATGAAGATTAATGAGGCGCTTTTGAGAGAATCCTTTCAGAGGAGCAAGGCCGATCCCTGGCTATACACCAAGAAACTAAATGGTAGGTGGATCTTTGTACTCATTTATGTAGATGATCTGTTAGTATGTTATGAGCAAGACGGGGATTGTTCCAGACTGCTGGAGGTCTTAAACATGGACTTTGAAACAAAAGATCTAGGTGATGTCAAACACTTCCTAGGCATGCAGATAGAAAGAGAAGAAGATGGTAGTTTTCTTATTAACCAGAGTCACAAAATACAGGAAGTAATTGAAACTTTTGGGCTCAATGATGCCAAACCAGTCAACTCGCCTATGGAGACAAATTATCTTAAAGAATTAAACAACTCAATTAACCCCTTGCAAAATGACTCACAATTCAGAAGGGCAATGGGGAAGTTACTATACATTGCTACATTGGCAAGGCCTGACATAGCCACAGCAGGGGGATTCTTATGCAGAAAAGTATCCCAGCCAACCCAGATGGACTGGAACGCAGCAAAAAGGATCATACGCTATTTGAAGGGAACAATAGACTTTAAACTAAAGCTTTCATCAACAAGGAAAAGTGGTCTGACTGGATATGTGGATGCAGACTGGGCAGGTGACCCCAGTGATCGGAAATCCACCAGTGGACACCTGTTTCTATTCAAAGACGGGCTGATCAGCTGGACCACCAGAAAACAGTCCACAGTGACACTGTCCTCCACCGAAGCAGAATATGTGGCCGCATCACAAGCAGGGCAAGAGGTAATCTGGTTGAGACAATTGCTGGAAGATCTAGATCATAACCAGACAGAGTCCACGCCAATCTATGAGGACAATCAAGGATGTATAGCACTCGCACAGACAGAGCGGATAAACCCGAGAACCAAACACATAGACGTGAGATATCACTTCTTAAGAGACTTGCAAGAGCAAGGACAGATGGATCTACGATACTGTCCCACTGAGGAAATGTTAGCAATCATCCTTACTAAGCCTTTCCCTGAAAAGAGACATATGGATCTAACAAGAAGAATCGGTTTGTCTAATTAAGCACTTCACAATGAGAAGGGGTGTTGGAGACTGAACATTGTTTCATGCTATGTTATACATTGCTTGGTTTATTTCCCTGTATGCCTATGTATTTGAAGTATTGAGTCTGACCACTAGATGTCACTATACACAAATACTCTATCATAATGTTCTATGTGTTGACTATCTGTTATTGCATTTTCCTGGTATCTATGGTTGTTGTTCTTCTATATCTCCTGTGCTAACGTGAGCACCATGCTCTCTGCTGTATGTCTCTTCAATACAAATGAATCCTAGTAAACTACAGCCATCCATATATGTCTCATTATTCTCTGCATCATCTGCACCAGCCAACAGTTATCACTCACAGATGTGGTGCACTATCCTGTGTATTGGTTTAGTGATCACCTATATGCTGTTTTAATTCAATTGAACAACCCCACAAAAAATTTTGTTCCAACCATGTGGAGAAAGAAATGAATTTAAATGGATGATTTAGACCTGATGCTTAATATCATGTTATTACTCACAGATAATGTGGTGCACTACCTTGTTTGTTGGTGTACTGATCACCTATCTGCTGGTTTGAATAAAATAAAATAAAAATGGATTTGAAAATTGGGGAAAACAATAAAATGTATATTTTCAGAAGCTGCAGTTCTGCTAGGAGACAAAGCCAGCCTCATCTTCTCACTTCTAACTCCCTGGCTGACAGTTTTCCCTGCCTGTCCCTATTCTACACACATGATACTTCTTTATTGTAATTCTAGACTTTCCCTTCAATGTCCCTGGCAGTAGAACAAAAGAAGTTTGATTGATTTTGAACAGTCTCTGACACCCTAAGATCATTTTTCTGGCAGACACTGTAAGATCCATCCACCCTCATTCACAGCACAGCACAGAATGTAATTGTGCTTGTTCTGCAAGGGCACTTCTCTGCCTGCAGCAGCACTAATTGGCTACTCCAGGATTTCTGTCAGCCTGGGAGCCAATCAGGGCTAGCACTTCCTCTCAGGGTCATGTGAGCACCCTTCTTCTTCCTCCCTAGTGCTTTTTTCCCGCCAAAGTGCTCTAAAATGCCGCTATGTGCCATTTTACTGAATTAGTCCAAACTGGTTCTCTCATCTTTAGTAGCAATTACAAATTTGCACACAATATCAAATCTTGACCACTGATTTATTTAAGGCAATCCAAATAGAGTCAGTATAGAATGCTGGAAAGAATGGAACCTCAGTTGCCATGATGCAAATAAATGACTGTATTCAAGACTCAATATTATGCAAAGTTCTATTTACAGATATGAATGTGCTGCCAGAAGAAAGACAGAACCTTAGAGAGAATGTTGTAGGAGGTGGCTATGAACATCCAGAATTAAATTCAGGTACAAGCATATACCAGTATCATTGAATACACCTATATTTTAAAAGTTCAGCATTATGGTGACTTTAAATGGTTAATGAAATTCAGTCCATAGTTTAAAGCCTAGCCAAGTCGCTTTCAGCTCCACATTCATGGCTACCTAAACTGGCATAAGCAATGGTGCCTTTGGTTGGGATGATAGGTGTTGGAAACTTCTGAGAATTTAAATAAAATCATTATCTCTGATGCAACTTAGAAGAGCTCACAGTATACTAAATGGGAGTTTTATGGGAGATGAGTTTAGTGGGAGCTGAGTAATTACCTAAATAGTGAGCCCCCTCTAGTGCTGGCTTCTGGTGAGCAGAATATTATCATATAGTCAACTGTAAGACTGTGTGAAGAGAAACAGGTGCTCTGCATAAAAAAGCTGTTATCCCCTATAAAGAATTTTAAATGTATTTAATTTAAATTGAATTTTAGGTACACTTTGCTGCCATAAACAATTTCCATTACAAAATCTATGAAAATTCAAATAACCAGGAACACTGCCAATTAATTAAAAGAGAAATTAAATTTTATTAAAGGAAATTAATAACAATATATAAATATGTACATTCAAAATTCCAAACTTTATTACAGTTCATTATCATATGGATTCTTATACAGTGACCCGTTAAAATACAATGGCCTCAGGATACAATATTTTCAACATACAATGGTTTTTTCTGACCCATCGTAAGTTGAAACTAGACTCAGTATACAGTGTCTCAAACTCAGATCCAACCAATCAAGGCCACTTCTCTGGTAAATAGCTGTATTAGTTGCTAGTTAGCAGCTATTCCTGACTATTACTGTATATGTAAGGACTTGTTTTATCTGTCTCAGTTATCTGCTTATTTTTCTTAAATCTTCATTTTCTCTAATCTTGGATGACATTTTGGGGCTTTGGAACCGATTTCTCAACTTACAGTGGTTTCAACATACAGTCGTGGCCAAAAGTTTTGGGAATAACAAAAATATTAGTTTTCACAAAGTTTGCTGCTAAACTGCTTTTAGATCTTTGTTTCAGTTGTTTCTGTGATGTAGTGAAATATAATTACACGCACTTCATACGTTTCAAAGGCTTTTATCGACAATTACATGACATTTATTAAAGAGTCAGTATTTGCAGTGTTGGCCCTTCTTTTTCAGGACCTCTACAATTCGACAGGGCATGCTCTCAATCAACTTCTGGGCCAATTCCTGACTGATAGCAACCCATTCTTTCATAATCACTTCTTGGAGTTTGTCAGAATTAGTGGGTTTTTGTTTGTCCACCTGCCTCTTGAGGATTGACCACAAGTTCTCAATGGGATTAAGATCTGGGGAGTTTCCAGGCCATGGACCCAAAATGTCAACGTTTGGTCCCTGAGCCACTTAGTTATCACTTTTGTCTTATGGCACGGTGCTCCATCGTGCTGGAAAATGCATTGTTCTTCACCAAACTGTTGTTGTATTGTTGGAAGAAGTTGCTGTTGGAGGGTGTTTTGGTACCATTCTTTTTTCATGGCAGTGTTTTTGGGCAAAATTGTGAGTGAGCCCACTCCCTTGGATGAGAAGCAACCCCACACAAGAATGGTCTCAGGATGCTTTACTGTTGGCATGACAAAGGACTGATGGTAGCGCTCACCTTTTCTTTTCCGGACAAGCCCTTTTCCAGATGCCCCAAACAATCGGAAAGAGGCTTCATCAGAGAATATGACTTTGCCCCAGTTCTCAGCAGTCCATTCACCAGACTTTCTGCAGAAGATCAATCTGTCCCTGATGTTTTTTTTGGAGAGAAGTGGCTTCTTTGCTGCCCTTCTTAACACCAGGCCATCTTCCAAAAGTCTTTGCCTCACTGTGCGTGCAGATGCGCTCACACCTGCCTGTTGCCATTCCTGAGCAAGCTCAGCACTGGTGGCACTCCGATTCCGCAGCTGAATGCTCTTTAGGAGACGATCCTGGCGCTTGCTGGAGTTTCTTGGATGCCCTGAAGCCTTCTTAACAAGAATTGAACCTCTTTCCTTGAAGTTCTTGATGATCCTATAAATTGTTGATTGAGGTGCAATCTTAGTAGCCACAATATCCTTGCCTGTGAAGCCATTTTTATGCAACGCAATGATGGCTGCACGCATTTCTTTGCAGGTCACCATGGTTAACAATGAAAGAACAATGATTTCAAGCATCACCCTCCTTTTAACATGTCAAGTCCTGCCATTTTAACTCAATCAGCCTGACATAATGATCTCCAGCCTTGTGCTCGTCAACATTCTCACCTGAGTTAACAAGACGATTACTGAAATGATCTCAGCAGGTCCTTTAATGACAGCAATGAAATGCTGTGGAAAGTTTTTTGGGGGATTAAGTTAATTTTCATGGCAAAGAAGGATCTATGCAATTCATCTGATCACTCTTCATAACATTCTGGAGTATATGCAAATTGCTATTATAAAAACTTAAGCAGCAACTTTTCCAATTTCCAATATTTATGTAATTCTCAAAACTTTTGGCCACGACTGTACAATGGTTTTCCTGGAACCAATTAATCTTGAGGGACCACTGTATATTCAAAGAGGTTGCCCAACATTTTGATATTGATAGCCTATCCTCAGGACCTCAGGATAGCTCATTAACCCCTTAAGGACTCAGCCCTATTTCACCTTAAGGACTTGGCCATTTTTTGCAAATCTGACCAGTGTCACTTTAAGTGCTGATAACTTTAAAACGCTTTGACTTATCCAGGCCGTTCTGAGATTGTTTTTTCGTCACATACTGTACTTCATGACACTGCTAAAATTGGGTCAAAAAAGTAAATTTTTTTGCATAAAAAAATACCATATTTACCAAACATTTTGAAAAATTAGCAAATTTCAAAGTTTCAGTTTCTCTACTTCTTTAATACATAGTAATACCCCCAAAATTTGTGATGACTTTACATTCCCCATATGTCTACTTCATGTTTGTAGCATTTTGGGAATGATATTTTATTTTTTGCGGATGTTACAAGGCTTAGAAGTTTAGAAGCAAATCTTGAAATTTTTCAGAAATTTACAAAAACCCAATTTTTAGGGACCACTACAGGTCTGAAGTCACTTTGCGAGGCTTACATAATAGAAACCGACCAAAAATGACCCCATTATATAAAATACACCCCTCAAGGTATTCAAAACTGATTTTACAAACTTCGTTAACCCTTTAGGTGTTGCACAAGAGTTATTGGCAAATGGGGATGAAATTTGAGAATTTCATTTTTTTGCCTAATTTTCCATTTTAACCCATTTTTTCCACTAACAAAGCAAGGGTTAACAGCCAAACAAGACTGTATCTTTATTGCCCTGACTCTGCCGTTTACAAAAACACTCTATATGTGGCTGTAAACTACTGTACGGGCACGCAGTAGGGCGTAGAGGGAAAGGGGCGCCGTATGGTTTTTGGAAGCCAGATTTTGCTGGACTGGTTTTTTGACACCATGTCCCATTTGAAGCCCCCCTGATACACCCCTAGAGAAGAAACTCCATAAAAGTGACCCCATCTAAGAAACTACACCCCTCAAGGTATTCAAAACTGATTTTACAAACTTTGTTAACCCTTTAGGTGTAAGATTTAATGGAAAATAGAGATACAATTTAAAAATTTCACTTTTTTGGCTGATTTTCCATTTTAATAATTTTTTTCCAGTTACAAAGCAAGGGTTAACAGCCAAACAAAACTCATTATTTATGGCCCTGATTCTGTAGTTTACAGAAACACCCCATATGTGGTCATAAACCGCTGTACGGGCACACGGCAGGGCGCAGAAGGAAAGGAATGCGATACGGTTTTTGGAAGGCAGATTTTGCTGGACTGGTTTTTTGACACCATGTCCCATTTGAAGCCCCCCTGATGCACCCCTAGAGTAGAAACTCCAAAAAAGTGACCCCATTTTGGAAACTACGGAATAGGGTGGCAGTTTTGTTGGTACTAGTTTAAGGTACATATGATTTTTGGTTGCTCTATATTGCACTTTTTTGTGCGGCAAGGTAACAAGAAATAGATTTTTTAGCACGTTTTTTTTTTGTTATTTACAACATTCATCTGACAGGTTAGATCATGTGGTAATTTTATAGAGCAGGTTGTCACGGACGTGGCGATACCTAATATGTATACAATTTTTTTATTTATGTAAGTTTTACACAATGATTTCATTTTTAAAACAAAAAAAATGTTTTAGTGTCTCCATAGTCTAAGAGCCATAGTTTTTTTCAGTTTTTGGGGCGATTATCTTAAGTAGGGTCTCATTTTTTGCGGGATGAGATGACGGTTTGATTGGCACTATGGGGTGCATATGACTTTTTGATCGCTTGCTATTACACTTTTTGTGACGTAAGATGACAAAAAATGGCTTTTTTTACACCGTTTTTATTTTTATTTTTTTACGGTGGTCACCTGAGGGGTTAGGTCATGTGATATTTTTATAGAGCCGTTCGATATGGACGCGTCGATACCTAATATGTATTTTTTTTAAAATTTATTTAAGTTTTACACAATGATTTCATTTTTGAAACAAAAAAAATCATGTTTTAGTGTTTCCATAGTCTAAGAGCCATAGTTTTTTTCAGTTTTTGGCCGATTATCTTGGGTAGGGTATGATTTTTGCGGGATGAGATGACGGTTTGATTGGTACTATTTTGGCGTACATGCGACTTTTTTGATCACTTTTATCACCTTTTTTGGGAAGTAAGGTGGGCAAAATTTCAATTTTCTCATAGTTTTTATTTTGACCGCTTTATAGATCAGGTTGTTACGGACGCGGCGATACCTAATATGTGTAGTGTATTTTTTTAATATTTTTTTTTATTCAGTGATAAATGTGTTTTTTACATTGTTTTGACCCAGACCCACTTGGTTCTTGAAGATCCAGTGGGTCTGATGTCTGTATAATACAGTACCTTTAGCACAGATCTGTTCAGCACCATGGACAGCAGGATACCTGAGACGGCGTCCTGATGCCATGGGAACCTTCCCCGTCTGCTCAGTACTGGTCAGAACTTCACAGACGGGGAAGGGTAAGGATGGGGCTGTCGGGGGGCTGTCTGGGGACTCTCTCCCTCTCCATCGGGGGGCTGCAAAGGCACAGCAGCCCCCCGATGGGAGAGGGAGGGAGCTCCCTGAGCTGTTAACCTTTTCCATACAGCGGTCCATAAGGAAAGGGTTAAACGGCTGACATCGCATCACCGATGTCAGCCGTTTACACCAGGGTGTCAGCAATGTGCTGGCACCCTGGTATACCCACTAGACGCCAACGATTATTCAAGGGGAGGCGGGCGGGGGATCGCGATCCCGCCTGCCGCACCGCCCACCTCCCGCACCTCCCGCACCGCCTGCGACACCCACTTTATTTGGGGCATTTTAAAGTTTGATCCCCACGGTCAGAATCGGCTAAAAGTGCAGCAAACTGCAGGTCTGAATTGACCTGCGGTTTTCTGCGATCGTCAAATGACCCCCCCCCCGCGTTGTTACGGGATGCCGGCATCCCGTTCAGATTAACCCCCGCGGCGCTGGAATCGCGAATTAAAGCCATGACGTACCGGTACGTCATGGGTCCTTAAGGATTCGGGACCCATGCCGTACCGATACGTCCTAAGTCCTTAAGGGGTTAATATCTGATTAGTGGGGGGGCTCACTTATGGCACCCACCTTTATCAGGTGTTTGAAGAGGTCTCATGTGAATGCTGCACTCACTGCTTATCAAGCAAAGTGCAATACATAGCGACTGTACTTGGCATTGCGTCTCTCAAATAAGACCGAGCTGGGCTTAGGCCATGTCACCAATGCATTCGACATTAGAGGCCTAAAAAGAGGCTGCAGCACTTATCAGAGTGCTACGGCCTCTTAAAACAGCTGATCATTGGGGTGCCGGGAGTCAGACTACCATCTATCTAATATTAATGGTCTATCCTTAGTATAGGCTATCATTACCAACATCTCAGACAATTCCTTTTAAGTACAGCCCAGTTGCATACTTCATGTTTTGTATATCCTTCGTTAACTTTACTCTTGGGTCAACATATCCCAAGATGTGTGGCATTAGATGACCAGTAGAAATTAGCAAATTTTTCTAAAAGAATTTTCTGAAAAAACTTGCTTCGATCCGAATTTATTCACGGTGAATTTGCGTTAAAAAAACAGCTATTTCCTGGCTGCAGAGAGCCTTTATAGTGGTGTAGAATACTGTGCCTTGCAGTAACACGCATAAAGAGTCTGCTGTGGTAGTAAAATAATACTGTGAGTCAGTATGACATGCAGATTACAGGCGTCGCTCTTAGAATGACGAGAAAAAATTATATCCACGGCACACTCATAAATTAGCACAATAGTATGTATTTAATGTATTTAATGATCATTTTATCGCCAGTCTCCTCTGTGCCACCAACGAATATACATCATCACTTTTTCAGTATGAGGTATGTCTAACTACATTTACATAGTTTTTAACAATTGGACTAATATGCTAGTGATTGATTTAAGCCTCCATGTTCCTTTGCTGCTGTGTCGTTTTGTAAAACCATATAGATCCAGTGCATAGTATACTCTTTATATGAAGCTCTTGGAATACGATTGATAGACTGACAGATATATCTCCATATTATCTTCGTACTATTTACAAATAACATATACTGCTTCTAAGCTTCGATCGAGTCTCATGCACATGGATCTACTAGTCTATATGAACATATGATTACCTGAAGAACTGATTCTGTCGATTGTGATTGATATTTGATATACTGACTGTTACTAGACATATTACTTTGTTACAAAATAATTTCTTTATCTTTATTATGAATCAATACTTTGCTTATACCATATATTTATTTATATTATTATAGGCTGTGATCAAGGTCCCGGGTGGACCGAAACGTTGGCCTTGAATTCATACATTGACTGAGCTATAAAGTTGGTGTTGGCAAATGATTATTAAATACATACTATTGTGATAATTTATGAGTGTGCCGTGGATATAATTTTTTCTATATATTGGCTTGACGGCCCCTTCGCTGAGCACCTCTATTTGGATTTATTCCTTTTTGGCGGTGGTGCCATTCAATGTGGATTTATTATAGCTCTTAGAATGACTGCACACTTCACTTATTTGGGCAGTCATGGGGCCAAAACTGACCAAATAACTCACGTGTGAACTCTGCCTTACAGGTCAATGTTAGCGCCAAGAAGAAGCGCACTTCTTTTACACCATCATCAGCTGATTCCACATAGATGTCTACAGACCCTGTTCTATTAAACGCTTATACAAGTAGAGCCCCCCGACAGAGTAGGGTATCAGCAGTAAGTTTGTGTTAACGTCACTGATTATTTTGCCCTTCCTCTGATCCACAGATCCTGTCTGTTGAGCATCCGCCTTCACTCGGTCAGCATTTGGTCAGTAATCCATCAGTATTGCTAATGCCCAAAAAAACAGGAGTGGATCCAAAACAGAGATGACACGTGAATGGAATATTTGCATGTCATCTGTGTTTTGTACCCACTCCTGCTTTTCGCTACCAAATCATAATCTAATTCATATTGGACCATACAGGCCTTACAGCTGCTACACAGACAGGATCCGTTGTGCATCTAATTTGTCCTTCCTTCTGACAGATCAGAAGAAGGGTCAATTAAATGATGATGTCAGCCAGGCTGAAAGGCAAAATAGTGGCCCAGTCATGAAATGGGGAGTTTGGGAACAGCATGAGAAGTCCACAGAGTGGCCCTATGACATAGTGGTGAGGTGGAAGCAGCATGAGGAGACCACAGAATGCGCCTAATGACAGAGCTGGAGGTGGCGGCAGCATCAGGAGGAGGCCACAGAGTGGCACAATGACAGTGTGGAGGTGGCGGCAGCATCAGGAGGCCACAGAGTGGCACAATGACAGTGTGGAGGTGGCAGCAGCATTAGGAGACCACAGAGTGGCAAGGTGACATGGTGTGGAGGTGGCAGCAGCATGAGGAGGCCACAGAGTGGCCCTTTAAACTAGTGGTGAGGTATAAGCAGCATGAGGAGACCACAGAGTGGCCCAATGACAGAGTCTGGAGATGGCAGCAGCATCAGGACGTCACAGAGCAGCACAATGACAGAGTCTGGAGTTGGCAGCAGCATCAAGAGGCCACAGAGTGGCACAATGACAGTGTGGAGGTGGCAGCAGCATTAGGAGACCACAGAGTGGCAAGGTGACATAGTGTGGAGGTGGCAGCAGCATCAGGAGACCACAAGGTGGCAAGGTGACATGGTGTGGAGGTGGCAGCAACATGAGGAGGCCACAGAGTGGCCCTTTGAACTAGTGGTGAGGTATAAGCAGCATGAGGAGACCACAGAGTGGCCGAATGACAGAGTCTGGAGATGGCAGCAGCATCAGGACGTCACAGAGCAGCACAATGACAGAGTCTGGAGTTGGCAGCAGCATCAAGAGGCCACAGAGTGGCACAATGACAGTGTGGAGGTGGCAGCAGCAGGAGCATCAGAGGAGGCCACAGGGTGGCACAATGACAGTGCGGAGGTGGCGGCAGCTGCAGCAGCATCAGGTGGCCACAGAGTGGCATGATGACAGTGTGGAGGTAGCGGCAGCAGCAATATCAGGAGGAGGCCACAGGGTGGCACAATGACAGTGCAGAGGTGGCGACAGCAGAAGCATCAGGTGGAGGCCACAGGGTGGCACAATGACAGTGCGGAGGTGGCGGCAGCAGCAGCATCAGGTGGCCACAGAGTGACATAATGACAGTGTGGAGGTGGCAGCAGCAGCATCAAGAGACCACAGAGTGGCAAGGTGACATAGTGTGGAGGTGGCAGCAGCATCAGGAGACCACAGAGTGACCCGATGACAGAGTGGGGAGGTGGGTGGCAATACGAGTACCAGCTGAAGATGGTGCGTGAAAGAAGGAGCACTTAGCATCAGATGTGTGGCATCAGGCGGGTGGCAGCATCAGAATAGTAGCTGAGGCAGGAAGCCAGAAGAAACTGGTCTCTTTTGTCAAAGTGTTGGTGTGTCACCATAAATGATCTAGTCTGATGCATCAGGCATTGGTGGATGGAAATCCTGGTTGATCCACACCTGATTCATCTTGACAAAGTCAGGGGTGGGAAAAGAAAAAGAAGAGTGTTAGTCGCTGGACCTTCAAGTAGAGGGTCCCGGAATAACTTAGCAGGGCTCCAAAGGGAAGGAAAGAAAAGAAAAAAAAAAAGCAATATATAAAGAATTAAATAAGAAAAAATTATATTATACAAATATATTTCTTAATGAAACAGAGGTGGGCAGGCTGCCAATGGTCTCAACCTAGCCTTAGAGAACTCAGGGTAGGTGATAGAGAATTAGGATAGTGGTGCGTGACACACGCTAAAAAAGACCAAAAGAGGAGGCAGGAGATAATCAGATAAAAGCTATGAGGTGGATCATGGAGACCAGTATAATGTAATCTATATAGACTTGTTTCCTTGTATCTCAAAGGATAGAGATATAGAGTAGCAATACTTACACATAAACAAAATTACGTGTTACAATCTAAATAGAATCATATAAAATCAAAGCAAAATATTAATATAAAACCAAAGCCAAATTGTTAGTGACTCACTTCACCCAGGAGGGTAATGTGGGATAAAGCTCAAGACACCCACACCACACCTCCTGCGCCTGGGTCGCCTGTAGAGATGTCAGAAAAGGACAGCAAACACTCAACAGTGTATCCTGAACTTTTTCTTTTATTTCAATGCCAGGGTGGGGGAGAGGAGGAAGCTCAACGCGTTTCGGGGACTTATAGTGATTATCTCCTAGGTAATTTGGCGCCTCCTCTTTTGGTCTTTTTTAGCGTGTGTCACGCACCAATATCCTCATCTTGACAAAGGTCAGTCTCTTCACATTTTGGGTTGACAGGTGAGTTCTTCTTGGGGTAACTATGGCCGCCGCTGCACTAAACACCCACTCTGATGCCACATTACTGGCCAGGTAGGACAGCTTTTCCAGGGCAAACTCGGGTAGTTGCAGCCACAAATCCAGTTTGGCTGCCCAGCAGTCCAGTGGATATTCAATGTGGGGTGGCAGGGTGCTGTCCATGTACCTTATGCCACCACCTGCTGGCTCAGGTTCTGCTTCAGGTCAAGATGCTGCTGCTGGTGAGTAGTTTCTTCACTAGGCGGGTAAAGGAAGCTGCTCATCAGCAACTCTAGACTCAGGCTGATGCTGATGGAGCTGGTACCCCTCCCCAGCAGCTTTGGCAGTGGAACGTGAGCACAGAGGGGCCCCCCCAGTAAGACCTGCGAGAGGATGGACGATGGCGCAGATAGGCAGCAGCCAACTGACTACATAGGATGTCTCTATAGTAGTTCAGTTTGCCCTCCCTCTCAGCGAGTGTAAAAAAAGGCCCCTATTTTGAATCGGTAGCGAGGGTCCAACAAGGTGGAGATCCAGAAGTCATCCCTCTGCTGAATGGTGACAATTTGGCTGTCACTACAGAAGCAAGTGAGCATTTATCGGGTCATTTGGGCAAGTGACTCAGAGGGACTCTCTGCCTCCATCTCTACTGCATACTGCCACGGTGTGTCTGGGTCATCTGCCTTGTCTTCCTCATCACCCTGTAGCTCCTCTGGCTGTTCCTACTCCTCCTCTCCTGTTACCTGTGTATAAAAACCATCCATATCGTTACACATTGCTTGTGCTCCAATGTCCTCCTCCTCCAGTTCAGCCCCCAAAGGGCTCATGTGGCCGTGAGATCTAGGCGCCACGTCTCCAGTCCCCTGACCAGCCACATTTATCAGCATCTGTTCTAGGACATGAAGCTGTGGAATTACATTATTCATCCCGTAGTCCTTGCGACTGACAAATAACGTGGCATCCTCAAAGGGCCTGAGCAAACTGCAGGTGTCACTGGCTGACATCGAAGTGGAGTACTCCTGTCTGCTTGGATCATCAGGAAAACGTTGATGGCCTTTCTCTGTTCATACAGTAGGTCCAACATATGGAGTGTGGAATGCCAATGGGTGGAAACGTCACATATCTGCCTATATTGGGGGATGCCGTTTTGCCGCTGAAGCTCAAAGAGGGTGTGCTTTGCAGTGTACGAGTGGCTGAAGTGCATGCAAAGTTTCCTGCCGATTTTTAGGATGTCTTGCAGATGGGTGGAAGACTTCAGGATCCGCTTGACAACCAGATTGAACATGTGTGCCATGCAGGGCGCATGGCTCATCCCTCCTTGACGCTGCGCCAACACCATGTTCCTCCCCTTTGTCGGTCACCATAGTTCCGATCTTCAGTTGTCACGGAGAAAGCCAGGATTCAATTTCTTAATGAAGGACACGGAGCAGTTTCTCCCCTGTGTGAGGTGCAGAACAGCATGTTCTTGTAAATGTGGTATGCTAGAGGGGCACTGTGAATTGTCCCTGCAGTGGAGGCTGAGGACATGGTGGAGAATGAGGAGGCAGAGGCAGACATTGTCGCAGGACCAACCGCGTGAGAACATGGAGGCGAAAGCGGCGTGACCTGGCAAAGTTGCTGGTGTGGCTGTGCAGGGACAACATTCACCCAGTGGTAAAGGACATGTATTGTCCCTGACCGTAGTTACAGCTCCACACGTTGGACAAGAGCACATTCAACTTTTGTGCCGTTGGATGAGTGCACGCATACTGTTGTCTCTTGGCAATCGCTTAGGTGATCGATTGCTGACGGAATGAATGACGAGGAGGAGCAGGAGCATCAGGACCAGCAGATGATGGAAAAGACAGACAGCTCCCTTCGGCTGAGGTGGTGGAGCCTTGGCTGCCTGAAATCGGGTGCAGCGTGCCACTGGGTGATGCAGCGGTTCTTGTGGCAGTCTGGACCACCACATCGAAGCCACGGTTCTCCCAGGTCACCTTCTGCCCACAGATTCTACATATGGCCATGTTCACCTCCTCCTGCGGCTTAACAAAAAACTGCCACACCTCCAAGTAGGTGATTTTACCCCCAACTCTACGCACTGACTGACTGCTACTGCTGCTGCCTCTGTGAACCCGTGTACCGCTACTTCCCGGGCAAGTAGGCTCCTGCGAAGCGGGTGGTCTACCCCGGGAACATTTGGCTTCTGACCTCCCACTGCTACCACCCTGCTGACTACTGGCCACACTAGCAACTTGCTGGCTCCACTGCTGCCTCACAGGCAAGCTGCCACCCTCTTCTCCCGATCATGATATAGCCCCTTCGTCACCCGGCTCCCAAGTGCGATCAGCTACATCATCCTCATCGAGTACTGTCTGCACTTCACTGATGTCCTCCTCAACCATCTCTGGGTCAGGAGCCTGACTGCTCGCACCAGCTCCCATGCCACTCTCCTCATCACTACTTGCCCGCCTAGTGGAGGTCTCCTCCACATCTTGGCTTGCCAGTAGCTGCTGACTGTCTTCTAGTAGCTCGTCCTCACTGTATAGTGGAGCTGAGCCCACAGCAAATAATACTTCTCTGGCTGATGGAACAAAAAAGGACAGAAGCAGGTTGAGGACAGGCGAGGGCACAAGGCCTGCTCCCGGGCCATGCCAACTAAGTGTTGCGTCTGACGAATGAGTCAACCATTCAAGAACCGCTGGGTTGCTGGTCAACAAAGGAGAAGACCGGCACTCGCTGTGCCAGTGTCATCAAGGGAGAATACCTCAATCATCTACATACAGGGGAAAAATTTCCCATCAAGGTTTTTTTTACTTGTAACAGCAATATTGTTATATACATTCTGAAATGCCCATGTGGGCTAGCATATGTAAACACAAGTCAACTATATGGAAAAATAACCAATTACCAATTCTTTTTCATTTTGACCAATGTCGCCATAATGTTTCCCAACTACGTTTTCAAATCATAGAACAAGTATTGCCTCCACGGAGGGGTGGCGATAGGATCCAGATGTTAAAAAAACCGTGAGGCCTTCTGGATCCATAGGTTGCAGACCCTGGATCCAAAGGGCCTGATTCGCGAATATGAGCTTAATTGCTTTTTCTGATGTAATTTCCCCCTACTTTAGGAATATTTCATGAACCCCTGTAGGGATTTATTGTTTAT
Organism: Bufo bufo; assembly: GCF_905171765.1. Lineage (NCBI taxonomy): Eukaryota > Metazoa > Chordata > Amphibia > Anura > Bufonidae > Bufo > Bufo bufo. Next base: position 541,623,257 of record NC_053389.1, read on the forward strand.
TATTTATTGCTTTTACGTAAGCGTTTATCACTAAACAGATTTCTTTTCTTTTTACAGAAAATGTAATGAATATTGAAACTACTCTTTCAGGTTTTTTATCATTGTGCATTATCCCTTTAACAACTAACCAGATGTTGTGTCTTTTGTTGGCAAAATAGCTAACAATTGTAATAATCTATTTATGGTTTACTTAACCTACAACATTGGTATTCGTAGTGTGTAACCTCAGGTATCTCCATTTGTATTGTCAGCCTGCATTATTGTGTCCTTTTGTTTACATGTTGCCTTGACTACCTGACGTCATATTCTATGATGCCAGATCCGGCGGGCTATTTAAATCCTGCTTGTTATACACCTATTTGTTTGACACAGACTCGAATACAGAGTCGAAACGCGTCACTTACCTGGTTCCTCCATGTGGCAATAAAAAGAAGCATTGCATCAATTAGCAAGTGCCTGTCTTCTCCTTTGTGTATCTGAGGGACGCCGACCCTGGACACGTGCACCCCGCATGAATAGTGGAGTGCCGGCTGTTTCACTTTGTGGGTTGCTAGTAGAGTTGAGCAAACACCTGGATGTTTGGGTTCGAGAAGTTCGGCCGAACTTCCCGGAAATGTTCGGGTTCGGTATCTGAACCCGACCCGAACTTCGTCCCGAACCCGAACCCCATTGAAGTCAATGGGGACCCGAACTTTTCGGCACTAAAAAGGCTTTAAAACAGCCCAGGAAAGGGCTAGAGGGCTGCAAAAGGCAGCAAAATGTAGTTAAATCCCCTGCAAACAAATGTGGATAGGGAAAAGAATTAAAATTAAAATAAAATAAATAAAAATTAACCAATATCAATTGGAGAGAGGTCCCATAGCAGAGAATCTGGCTTCATGTCAGCAGAGAATCAGTCTTCATGTCATAGCAGAGAATCAGGCTTCACGTCACCCACAACTGGAACAGTCCATTGTCAGATATTTAGGCCCAGGCACCCAGGCAGAGGAGAGAGGCCCCATAGCAGAGAATCTGGCTTCATGTCAGCAGAGAATCAGTCTTCATGTCATAGCAGAGAATCATGCTTCACGTCACCCACCACTGGAACAGTCCATTGTCAAATATTTAGGCCCAGGCACCCAGGCAGAGGAGAGAAGTCCCATAGCAGAGAATCTGGCTTCATGTCAGCAGAGAATCAGTCTTCATGTCATAGCAGAGAATCATGCTTCACGTCACCCACCACTGGAACAGTCCATTGTCAGATATCTAGGCCCAGGCACCCAGGCAGAGGAGAGAGGTCCCATAGCAGAGAATCTGGCTTCATGTCAGCAGAGAATCAATCTTCATGTCATAGCAGAGAATCATGCTTCACGTCACCCACCACTGGAACAGTCCATTGTCAGATATATTGGCCCAGGCACCCAGGCAGAGGAGAGAGGTCCCATAGCAGAGAATCTGGCTTCATGTCAGCAGAGAATCAGTCTTCATGTCATAGCAGAGAATCAGGCTTCACGTCACCCACCACTGGAACAGTCCATTGTCAGATATTTAGGCCCAAGCACCCAGGCAGAGGAGAGAGGTCCCATAGCAGAGAATCTGGCTTCATGTCAGCAGAGAATCAGTCTTCATGTCATAGCAGAGAATCATGCTTCACGTCACCCACCACTGGAACAGTCCATTGTCAGATATCTAGGCCCAGGCACCCAGGCAGAGGAGAGAGGTCCCATAGCAGAGAATCTGGCTTCATGTCAGCAGAGAATCAGTCTTCATGTCATAGCAGAGAATCAGGCTTCACGTCACCCACCACTGGAACAGTCCATTGTCAGATATTTAGGCCCAAGCACCCAGGCAGAGGAGAGAGGTCCCATAGCAGAGAATCTGGCTTCATGTCAGCAGAGAATCAGTCTTCATGTCATAGCAGAGAATCAGGCTTCACGTCACCCACCACTGGAACAGTCCATTGTCAGATATTTAGGCCCAAGCACCCAGGCAGAGGAGAGAGGTCCCATAGCAGAGAATCTGGCTTCATGTCAGCAGAGAATCAGTCTTCATGTCATAGCAGAGAATCATGCTTCACGTCACCCACCACTGGAACAGTCCATTGTCAGATATCTAGGCCCAGGCACCCAGGCAGAGGAGAGAGGTCCCATAGCAGAGAATCTGGCTTCATGTCAGCAGAGAATCAGTCTTCATGTCATAGCAGAGAATCATGCTTCACATCACCCACCACTGGAACAGTCCATTGTCAGATATTTAGGCCCAGGCACCCAGGCAGAGGAGAGAGGTCCCATAGCAGAGAATCTCGCTTAATGTCAGCAGAGAATCAGTCTTCATGTCATAGCAGAGAATCATGCTTCACATCACCCACCACTGGAACAGTCCATTGTCAGATATTTAGGCCCAGGCACCCAGGCAGAGGAGAGAGGTCCCATAGCAGAGAATCTGGCTTCATGTCAGCAGAGAATCAGTCTTCATGTCATAGCAGAGAATCAGGCTTCACGTCACCCACCACTGGAACAGTCCATTGTCAGATATTTAGGCCCAAGCACCCAGGCAGAGGAGAGAGGTCCCATAGCAGAGAATCTGGCTTCATGTCAGCAGAGAATCAGTCTTCATGTCATAGCAGAGAATCATGCTTCACGTCACCCACCACTGGAACAGTCCATTGTCAGATATCTAGGCCCAGGCACCCAGGCAGAGGAGAGAGGTCCCATAGCAGAGAATCTGGCTTCATGTCAGCAGAGAATCAGTTTTCATGTCATAGCAGAGAATCAGGCTTCACGTCACCCACCACTGGAACAGTCCATTGTCAGATATTTAGGCCCAAGCACCCAGGCAGAGGAGAGAGGTCCCATAGCAGAGAATCTGGCTTCATGTCAGCAGAGAATCAGTCTTCATGTCATAGCAGAGAATCAGGCTTCACGTCACCCACCACTGGAACAGTCCATTGTCAGATATTTAGGCCCAGGCACCCAGGCAGAGGAGAGAGGTCCCATAGCAGAGAATCTGGCTTGATGTCAGCAGAGAATCAGTCTTCATGTCATAGCAGAGAATCATGCTTCACGTCACCCACCACTGGAACAGTCCATTGTCAGATATTTAGGCCCAGGCACCCAGGCAGAGGAGAGAGGTCCCATAGCAGAGAATCTGGCTTCATGTCAGCAGAGAATCAGTCTTCATGTCATAGCAGAGAATCAGGCTTCACGTCACCCACCACTGGAACAGTCCATTGTCAGATATTTAGGCCCCAACACCCAGGCAGAGGAGAGAGGTCCCATAACAGAGATTCAGGCTTCATGTCAGCAGAGAATCAGTCTTCATGTCATAGCAGAGAATCATGCTTCACGTCACCCAACATTGGAACAGTCCATTGTCATATAATTTAGGCCCCCGCACACAGACAGAGGAGAGAGGTCCCATAGCAGAGAATCTGGCTTTATGTCAGCAGAGAATCAGTCTTCATGTCATAGCAGAGAATCATGCTTCAAGTCACCCACCACTTGAACAGTCCATTGTCAGATATTTAGGCCCAGGCACCCAGGCAGAGGAGAGAGGTCCCATAGCAGAGAATCTGGCTTCATGTCAGCAGAGAATCAGTCTTCATGTCATAGCAGAGAATCAGGCTTCACGTCACCCACCACTGGAACAGTCCATTGTCAGATATTTAGGCCCCGAAACCCAAGCAGAGGGGAGAGGTCCCATAACAGAGATTCAGGCTTCATGTCAGCAGAGAATCAGTCTTCATGTCATAGCAGAGAATCATGCTTCATGTCACCCAACATTGGAACAGTCCATTGTCATATAATTTAGGCCCCGGCACCCAGACAGAGGAGAGAGGTCCCATAACATAGTATCTGGCTTCATGTCAGCGACTCAGCAGAGAATCAGTCTTCATGTCATAGCAGAGAATTAGGCTTAATGTCACCTAACACTGGAACAGGCCACTGTCAGATATTTTTAGGCCCCGGCACCCAGACAGAGGAGAGGTTCATTCAACTTTGGGTTGCCCCGCAATATAATGGTAAAATGAAAAAAAAAAAAAGGATTGAATGAGGAAGTGCCCTGGAGTACAATAATATATGGTTAAGGGGAGGTAGTTATAAATGTCTAATCTGCACAAGGGATGGACAGGTCCTGTGGGATCCATGCTTGGTTCATTTTTATGAACGTCAGCTTGTCCACATTGGCTGTAGACAGGCGGCTGCGTTTGTCTGTAATGACGCCCCCTGCCGTGCTGAATACACGTTCAGACAAAACGCTGGCCGCCGGGCAGGCCAGCACCTCCAAGGCATAAAAGGCTAGCTCTGGCCACGTGGACAATTTGGAGACCCAGAAGTTGAATGGGGCCGAACCATCAGTCAGTACATGGAGGGGTGTGCACATGTACTGTTCCACCATGTTAGTGAAATGTTGCCTCCTGCTAACACGTTCCGTATCAGGTGGTGGTGCAGTTAGCTGTGGCGTGGTGAAAAACTTTTCCACATCTCTGCCATGCTAACCCTGCCCTCAGAGGAGCTGGCCGTGACACAGCTGCATTGGCGACCTCTTGCTCCTCCTCTGCCTTCGCCTTGGGCCTCCACTTGTTCCCCTGTGACATTTGGGAATGCTCTCAGTAGCGCGTCTACCAACGTGCACTTGTACTCGCGCATCTTCCTATCACGCTCCAGTGCAGGAAGTAAGGTGGGCACATTGTCTTTGTACTGGGAATCCAGCAGGGTGGCAACCCAGTAGTCCGCACACGTTAAAATGTGGGCAACTTTGCTGTCACTGCAGCATGTAGTCGCTCATGTGTGCCAGGCTGCCCAGAGGTAAGGACAAGCTGTCCTCTGTGGGAGGTGTATCGTCATCGTCCTGCGTTTCCCCCCAGCCACGCACCAGGGATGGGCCCGAGCTGCATTGGGTGCCACCCCGCTGTGAACATGCTTCATCCTCATCCTCCTCCACCTCCTCCTCATCCTCGTCCTCCTCGTCCTCCAGTAGTGGGCCCTGTCTGGCCACATTTGTACCTGGCCTCTGCTGTTGCAAAAAAACTCCCTCTGAGTCACTTCTAAGAGACTGGCCTGAAAGTGCTAAAAATGACCCCTCTTCCTCCTCCTCCTCCTCCTGGGCCACCTCCTCTTCCAGCATCGCCCTAAGTGTTTTCTCAAGGAGACATAGAAGTGGTATTGTAACGCTGATAACGGCGTCATCGCCACTGGCCATGTTGGTGGAGTACTCGAAACAGCGCAACAGGGCACACAGGTTTTACTGACCCGTGCGTGCTGCAGCTGAAACTCCACTATGGCCTGCTGCTGCTCGCACAGTCTGTCCAGCATGTGCAAGGTGGAGTTCCACCTGGTGGGCACGTCGCATATGAGACGGTGAGCGGGAAGGCCGAAGTTATGCTGTAGCGCAGACAGGCGAGCAGCGGCAGGATGTGAACACCGGAAGCGCGCACAGACGGCCCGCACTTTATGCAGCAGCTCTGACATGTCGGGGTAGTTGTGAATGAAATTCTGCACCACCAAATTCAGCACATGCGCCAGGCAAGGGATGTGCATCAAACCGGCTAGTCCCAGAGCTGCAACGAGATTTCGCCCATTATCGCACACCACCAGGCCGGGCTTGAGGCTCACCGGCAGCAACCACTCGTCGGTCTGTTGTTTTATACCCCGCCACAACTCCTGTGCGGTGTGGGGCCTGTCCTCCAAACATATGAGTTTCAGAACGGCCTGCTGACGTTTACCCCGGGCTGTGCTGAAGTTGGTGGTGAAGGTGTGTGGCTTACTGGATGAGCAGGTGGAAGAAGAGGAGGAGGAGGCAACAGGAGGCAAAGAATGTTGCCCTGCGATCCTTGGCGGCAGAAGGACGTGCGCCAAACAGCTCTTCGCCTGGGGCCCAGCCGCCACTACATTTACCCAGTGTGCAGTTAGGGAGATATAGCGTCCCTGGCCGTGCTTACTGGTCCACGTATCTGTGGTTAGGTGGACCTTGCCACAGATGGCGTTGCGCAGTGCACACTTGATTTTATCGGATACTTGGTTGTGCAGGGAAGGCACGGCTCTCTTGGAGAAGTAGTGGCGGCTGGGAACAACATACTGTGGGACAGCAAGCGACATGAGCTGTTTGAAGCTGTCTGTGTCCACCAGCCTGAATGACAGCATTTCATAGGCCAGTAGTTTAGAAATGCTGGTATTCAGGGCCAGGGATCGAGGGTGGCTAGGTGGGAATTTACGCTTTCTCTCAAATGTTTGTGAGATGGAGAGCTGAACGCTGCCGTGTGAGCATGGTTGAGATGCTTGGTGACGGAGGTGGTGGTGTTGTCGGTACATCCTCTGTTAGCTGGGCGGCAGGTGCCAACGTTCCTCCAGAGGCGGAGGAAAAGGCCGAGGCAACAGCAGCAGAAGAGGTAGCAGGGGGAGCCTGAGTGAGTTCCTTGTTTTTAAGGTGTTTACTCCACTGAAGTTCATGCTTTGCATGCAGGTGCCTGGTCATGCAGGTTGTGCTAAGGTTCAGAACGTTAATGCCTCGCTTCAGGCTCTGATGGCACAGCGTGCAAACCACTCGGGTCTTGTCATCAGCACATTGTTTGAAGAACTGCCAGGCCAGGGAACTCCTTGAAGCTGCCTTTGGGGTGCTCAGTCCCAGATGGCGGTGGCCAGTAGCAGACGGACTCTCTTGGCGGCTGGTGTTCTGCTTTTGCCCACTGCTCCCTCTTTTGCTACGCTGTTGGCTCGGTCTCACCACTGCCTCTTCCTCCGAATTCTGAAAGTCAGTGGCACGACCTTCATTCCATGTGGGGACTAGGACCTCATCGTCCCCTGCATCGTCTTCCACCCAGTCTTCCTCCCTGACCTCCTGTACAGTCTGCACACTGCAGAAAGACGCAGCAGTTGGCACCTGTGTTTCGTCATCATCAGAGACATGCTGAGGTGGTATTCCCATGTCCTCATCATCAGGAAACATAAGTGGTTGTGCGTCAGTGCATTCTATCTCTTCCACCGCTGGGGAAGGGCTAGGTGGATGCCCTTGGGAAACCCTGCCAGCAGAGTCTTCAAACAGCATAAGAGACTGCTGCATAAGTTGAGGCTCAGACAGTTTCCCTGATATGCATGGGGTGATGTGACAGACTGCTGGGCTTGGTTTTCATGCGCCATCTGTGCGCTTTCTGCAGAAGACTGGGTGGGAGATAATGTGAACGTGCTGGATCCACTGTCGACCACCCAATTGACTAATGCCTGTACCTGCTCAAGCCTTACCATCCTTAGAACGGCATAGAGCCCCACCAAATATCGCTGTAAATTCTGGTGGCTACTGGGACCTGAGGTAGTTGGTTCACTAGGACATGTGGCTGTGGCAGAACGGCCACGTCTTCTCCCAGCACCAGAGGGTCCACTAACACCACCACGACCATGTCCGCGTCCGCGTCCCTTACTAGATGTTTTCCTCATTGTTACCGTTCACCACAATAAGAAAAAAATTATTTGGCCCAATGTATTGAATTCAAATTCAGGCCTTTTTTTACAGGCACCTAACACTATCTGGCTATCTATTTAGGTACCGTATTACACTAATACAGGCACAGTAGTAACAACAGATTTAGCTGAATATAAATTGTAGGCCTAGTATTTAGGCGCTGGATGACAGGTATCCCTTTTACGGACAGAATTAGACTTGGAAATGCACGGTAGCGTGTGAAGTTATTGAGGATGACCCTATCCGCACCTTCAATCTAATATACCCTTTTATGTATAGATTTAACCTTGGCCTGATACAGCAGAAACCACTGATTTAGGGAATTGCTAAGTTGGGAATTGTATTTCAACCCAGAACAAAAAGTGTGCTTTGGCGGACACTAAATCGATTGACCAGCCACAGCAGTAACAACAGATTTAGCTGAATATAAATTGTAGGCCTATTATTTATCATGAGTTAAATCTTTCTTACGGAGAAACTTTGAGGAAGTGGCTGCACATGTAAATTCCCTGGGTCTTAAGAACCCGTAGAAACACAAATATAATGCTGCTTTTACTAACCTACTAATCTCGATTCCAAAAGGGCAACCCTGTAGCATGTCGGTCACTGACCTAAACATGGGTCCTGTAAAAGGCTGACGGGCCGTAGTTTTCTGAAACGTGGTTTTCTGTATACCACGTAACATTGCTTTGATGGGATGGGCAGTAAATAAAGAAGGCTGCTCTGGGTGAGCGAGATACCAGTAATGCTGGATCCCTGCTAAATATAATTTGATTGTATTGTAAGCTAACTTCAGGTTTGAGTGGCAAAACCCGATGAAGGACATTAGGTAAGTTATGTGCCCCATATCTAGCGGTGGATGTGAAACTCTAAATTTGTTAAACAACAACCAAGCTGTTTTATATACTCTCAAGGTATTTTTAGAGAGGGATTGCTCCACCAAGGATCTGGCTGTGAGTAGTAGTGGTGCTAATGCATGACTAGCAGGTTGTGCTGCGGAATCGTAGCTGGTAGCGGATCTGCCCCTGGAGAAACCTGAAAAAAGAATTGAAAGTTAAGTCTGGATAGAGCGTCTGCGGCAACATTCCTCTGTCCCTGAATATGTGCGCAAACAAAATTGAAACAATGCTGTAATGATAACCACACAAATCTCCTAAGAAATGCCATGACTTCTTTAGACCCAGACCTGCCCTTCATGAGGATGTCCACCAGCGCTGCATTATCTGTTAAAAATAATACTGTCCGATTACCACATAGACTTCCCCATACCTGAGCTGCTGCCACTAGGGCATATATTTCAAAAAGGGGGGATGACTGTAGAAAGCCTGGAATAGCCTGTACCTCAGGCGGCCAAGGACTGGCCATCCACCGACTCCCGTGAATTGCCGCGAACCCAGTGGAAGAGGCCGCATCCGTGTGGACGACCGGGGACTGACTCGAAACGGAGGGAACAAAAAAGGACACGCCATTCCACCGGATCAGCGTCACCGGATCAGTGATAAATGACCCTGATGCTACGATGAACGTCCTGCCCAGTGAAGTGGGAATTGTACTCCTGAACCTGTTGATAACACCAAGGCTACCGAATAGGATTCGCCTATCCCCTCGTGACCTGTAGTCGTGACAGGATTTGTACCGAGTCTGTAATCGTGACAGACTTCGAGCGTCTGTAGTCGTGACAGACTTCGAGCGTCTGTAGTCGTGACAGACTTCGAGCGTCTGGAGTCGTGACAGACTTCGAGCGTCTGGAGTCGTGACAGACTTCGAGCGTCTGCAGTCGTGACAGACTTCGAGCGTCTGCAGTCGTGACAGACTTCGAGCGTCTGCAGTCGTGACAGACTTCGAGCGTCTGCAGTCGTGACAGACTTCGAGCGTCTGCAGTCGTGACAGACTTCGAGCGTCTGCAGTCGTGACAGACTTCGAGCGTCTGCAGTCGTGACAGACTTCGAGCGTCTGCAGTCGTGACAGACTTCGAGCGTCTGCAGTCGTGACAGACTTCGAGCGTCTGCAGTCGTGACAGACTTCGAGCGCCTGTAGTCGTGACAGACTTCGAGCGTCTGTAGTCGTGACAGACTTCGAGCGCCTGTAGTCGTGACAGACTTCGAGTGCCTGCAGTCGTGACAGACTTCACAAGACACCTGTAGTTGTGCGAGGGTTTAAGTAACGTATCCGTATACGTGGCAGATTTAAAACAGTTGTGACAGGACTTAAGGTCTGTGGTCGTGACAGACATGCGAAAGGATCCTACAGCTACCAGAAACGTGGGCAGCATCGTAATGAATTGTGAGAAAGTACCTGTAAACATGGATTTAAAAAAAAAAATTTGGGATTATTTATTTATTTTTCAGGAGTAGAATACCCTGTACCGATGTGCCTCACCCCCGTGCTTAATAGACCGTGACACAGCACCTGCACCATGAAGACCAAGTCACCTACCTGTAAGAATTACGGATATGCCCTACCCCTCTAAATGAACGAAGAGAAAAAAAAATAAAAAATAAAAACTGATGTGATTAAAGTAGGCTGAGGGTAAAAAAAATAAATAATAATTTTTACTCTCCTTTTTTTTTTTTGTCTTATTTTATTTATTTATTTAACTTTTTTTTTTTTTTTTTCAAGAATACCTTGTCAAAATAAGTGACCGGAGATACGATGTGGCAATTGGATGCCCTGGGATGATGTTCTTATATGACCTGCAACAAACACCGCGGTTACCACCTGTAATCAAGCAACCTTAATGTGAAGACGAATATATACCCCTCGAAATCTGTATGTGGCAGTTCTTGAAATGGACGTACACTGATATATAACCTACAATATTCGCTTTCACTTATCTTGAACGATAGGTATGACTCTATTAACGCGGTGAAAAGAAACCAGAGCGACAGCTTGTGTTTGTGTGAGCAGTTACCGGAGTGAACGGCACGTGCATCTACCCTGCTTTAATGACTCAGCAGCCGTAGGTTAGGACACTGTACATTGGAAGCCCTTGGACTGGAAGCCCTGGGAGGTACTACAGATACAGCCCTGCCAGGCACCTCCGCAATTGTGTCCCCAGCCCAGGGTCCCCTGGCTTCCAGTACACCTATTCCGATATGCCGACCAGTGAAGGTGCATACTGCAGCGGGCGCCTACACATGACTGCAGGATGGGGTAGGACAGACCTTGCGCACCTGACATGTGCACTGACGAGAACCAGATGCGACAGCTGTGACTGATCAGCTATTGAGCGTGAACCTCATGCAAGTACTACTGCAGCGCTCATGTACGAGGCGTAACAAAAGACTCCCCCTGCGATGTATCGCTCGCTCGCCCCCCCCCTCCCTAAGACCTTATCACCTTAGTCGGACATATGATGAAGGAAGAAGTCGGAGCTGAACCAAACTTGGAGCTTCAAGTCTGCGACGTAATGCCTGAATGGTGCTGACGCTGCGCTTGCCTGCTGCTGGACACGACTGAACCGGAAGTGATCCTGGCCGGAAATACGCTCAGCCGTGCGTCCTAGGCTACGGAGGGTGAGCTTAAATACTGTGAGAGGGAGCCTCCCCTCACACAAATACGGCAATGTATTTGCCTTACACATATCAATTGTTCCCTGCCAGCGTTCATGCACTGTGGCTATTTGTATTACCACATTCAAATTGCTCACTTACGGCATTTATACATTGTGGCCATTTGTATCGCCTCATTCAAATAACTTACTGCCAGCGTTCATACAATGTGGCTATATATCACCACCTGCAGATTATTCGCTGCCAGTGTTCATATAATGTGGCTATTTGTCTCACCACGTACAAATTCACTGCCAGTGTTCACACAATGTGGCTATTTGCATTACCACATGCGGATTATTCACTGCCAGTGTTCATACAATGTGGCTATTTGTAACACCACGTGCAGATTCACTGCCAGCATTCACACAATGTGGTTAAATCTATCACCGCATGCAGATTGATCACTGCCAGTGTACATACATTGTGGCTGTTTGTATCACCATGTGCAGATTCACTGCCAGCGTTCACACAATGTGGCTTTTTATATATCCACATGCAGATTCACTGCCAGCGTTCACACAATGTGGTTAAATCTATCACCGCATGCAGATTGATCACTGCCAGTGTACATACATTGTGGCTGTTTGTATCTCCATGTGCAGATTCACTACCAGCGTTCACACAATGTGGCTTTTTATATCACCACATGCAGATTCACTGCCAGCGTTCACACAATATGGCTTTTTTGTATCACCACATGCCGATTAATCACTGCCAGCGTTTGTGAAATGTGGCTGTTTGTATTACCACACTCAGATTACTATCTGCCAGCATTCCAGCCCATCCACACATGCATCCACTCAGTCTCTCTATCTATTCTCAGCTGATGTATTGTTTCTATTGCTCAGCCTGTCTAAAATCACACATACATAATTACTGCCCCTCCCGACATGTTTCGTCGCTGTTGCGACTTTGTCAGGGGAATAGGGGTAATAGTGATCGCGCGCTGTTAGATGCCCTCTTACATAGTCATTCAGACCCCGCCCTGGAACTCTCCACCAATGACCTCCAGATCTACAGGACCTGACCTCTCCAGTGGGAGGAGCGGCACGCTCGTCACCAAGCATTAGCCACTCCCCCTTTTTTTTTTTTTGCCTGCATCACTACAGTCTTTCAATGTGCATTAATTTTACAGCAGAGCAGCTGCACTTCTATACATCTCCAATGATGGTAAGACTGCACAGTAGAAAATACATAATCACTTGTACTCACATCTTAACAGTTGGATCAAAGGCACAGTACAATCGCAATCATTCTAACAGTGTTAGGATCACGATAGATAGTACTTCTAGTTATCGGGATTAAACAGTAATGGTTCCATATATTTCTCTCATATTAGTGGCTGCCAGCACACCATCCACAAACACCGGCATCGCATCAGTCCGTATCATCAAGCGAACACCAGAACACAATCCACCCAACACGAACCACCAACCGGGTGTCCAAGGTATGTACTAATAATATGATATATCACTGTGCATAATGTACATTCATAAAGTGTCCGTTGCCTGTTTAGTTATTATAATCACTTTTTTCATCCTAGCACATATTTATTAACTGTATCGTGGATTCCTGGATGTAGGTAAAGGTCCCCTTATTATAAATTCATTAGGATCTGATGGGTCCAGGTTTAAATCCTGGGTTTATGACATGACCAAACAGGCAAGTACAGAGACATGATCAACCGTCTCTCAGTTTATTTAATGGGTCTATAACCTTATGACCCCATCTAACGTATATAATCCATAGTAACAGATATAGTGGCAATTTGTCCTACGGGTCAATGACCCTATGAATACATGCCAGTATATATTTGCAATGGCAGTTCACTAGATAAAGGCAGTATACGAAAAGCCTTCATTAAGGCCGTTCGGACTCTGACCGTAGCCTATGTATCCACCTAGCTTCCTCCTGTAGCAATTTCTGATCCAGATTCCCACTTCTTGGGCCTAACTTGATCCTTGCAAGTCCCCAGAATTTCAGGACTCCCAGATTGTTATTATGGACATAAGATACATGTCTGTATAGGGACGTGTCCTTTTTTGTATTTATAGCACTAATGTGACTTGAGATTCTTCTCCTTAGTTCCTGTACAGTCTTACCCACATCAAGTTTGGGGCAAGTACATGATGCAACGTAAACAATGCCACTGCTGCGGCAATTGAAAAAATCCCTAATAGTGTATTCACGTCCATCCACTGGGTTCGTAAAACCTTTAATTCTGGGTAAAAACCTGCAAAAAGTACAGTTCCCGCAGGGAAAAGAGCCCACAGTTTTTGATTTTAGCCACATTCCGTTATCAATTTGTGCTTTAGGGAGGAAGCTGTGGACCAACTGATCTCTCAGATTAGGTCCTCGTCTATATGCGATACTTGGAAAAGATGGTATTACCCCATGTAGGTCTGGATCACTCGTCAAAATTCGCCAATGTTTCCTGAGGATACTTGTGATTTGCTGCTGACACCCATCATATGTGCCAATATATCTGATGGTCTTAGTCTCATTTTGAGTACTGATCTGATTCTTGTGCAGCAAAAGGTCTTCTCTCCTTTCATTCTTAGCTCGATTAAAAGCTCTTTTGAGACTTTTACGTGGGTATCCCCTAGTTCTAAAACGCTTATATAACTCGTCCGCCTCTTTTTTGAAAGCCTCCTCGGTGGCACAGTTTCTTCTGGCCCTCAAGTACTGACCAACAGGTATACCATTTTTTAATGAGGTCGGATGCCAGCTAGACCACTCCAAGAAACTGTTCGTTGAGGTCGGTTTTCGATAAATATCTGTCAGGATGCGTCCGTTCATGTCCTTACATATTTTCAAATCCAGAAAACAAATCTCATTGGGATGAATCTCGTGGGTAAAATGCATCCCAATGTCGTTTTTATTTAGTTCCTTGACAAACTCAAGGAAAAGGCTATATTCTCCCTCCCAAAACAACAGCACATCGTCGATTAAATCTGCCCCAAAATAAAATGTGACTAGTAAATTGTGAAAACATATCCGAAAAAACTATTTGGTCTTATAGTCCAAGACTATAAGTGACATATTGCTAGTCCCTGATAGTTTTAATTGTTCATGATCTGTCTTTAGGTTTAATTTTAAAGGTACCATTAAAGAATTAGTTTTATATACATTAAACTTTTTTGTTGGAACTTTAAATGCTGGAGCTCGGCTGCCTTGCACAACGGGCACCGAGCTCCACATAAATCCACTCTTAAATACTTAACTTTTAGCGCGCTCAAGCGAGGGAAAGGCGGCACACCTGTGAAGTCAGACGCCCAGCGCCTGCGTGTCACGCAGTGTTCCACACACAGGAGACCGGAAGTCCGGGACATAACTTCCGGCAAAGGATCGCGCTCGCCCGTAGTGAATCCTCACTGCTGAAGTAACATAACGTCTTCAGGGATGGCGCTGGAGCGGATAGGAGTGGAGCCAGGGCACACACATGGCTATTCCCACTCCTGGGCCTGAAACCTTGCAACAAGGTATAAGCGGCCGAAGGGTAGTCTTCTAGGTGGGCTCATCCTTAGGAAGAGGACAATAAAAAAACACGTCTGTCCATTGTGGGAGGGGACCCTTATAGGGCAAGCTATTAAACTAATTGATTAATTGATTTACTTGTTTTGGCTAGGTGGGCGGTCCTAGAAAGAAGATGACAACCTATTAACCCATTCTGTGCTGCCAGAGGACGAAAGAGGAAAGCTTAGATACATATAGCTGCCATATATCTTAGAAAAAAGTAATCCACGGCACTCCAGAAAAAGTAAAAATGTGACTTTAATTCCCCAACGCAACGTTTCGGTCCACACACTGGAACCTTCCTCAAGCAGTGACAAACATAGTGGGTATAGCAGCATATATATATAGGGCGAACAATTTACAGCATAATTAGTGTAATTAAATAAAAACATAAATAGTATAACTTTCAAATATAGCATAGTGTCCATAAGTGTATACCAATGTTAACATCATTTATAAAAATTCATCTGATATTCAAAATACATGTGGAATAAATGTATAAAAAGCATAAAAACATAAATTATACACAGGTCGAGATAATTCATAATTAGTGCTCAGGTGAAAAAACACGTGATTATTAAAAACATATTACAACATAAGCCAGTAGTGATTACCTCGGCAGATATGAGGCTCTCAGTGTGGACTATGCATGACGTGTGTTTCCA
Organism: Bufo bufo; assembly: GCF_905171765.1. NCBI lineage: Eukaryota > Metazoa > Chordata > Amphibia > Anura > Bufonidae > Bufo > Bufo bufo. Next base: position 541,638,426 of record NC_053389.1, read on the forward strand.
CCCAGTTGGAACGCATCGTTGGAACACACACGTCACTTCCTCCTCGGGACGTCATCAATAGTAGCGTCCCAGTCATATAGCTTAGCTAGATATAGCTTAGATAAATATAGCTGTGATATAGCTTAGATACATATGGCTGTCATATAGCTTAGATACATGTAGCTTAGATATAGATATAGCTTAGATATAGTTTATAATCCAAGAAAATCCATGGCACTTCCTTACGTAAAAGCATGTAGTTTATTCACCAAATAACAACGTTTCGGTTCGCACACTGGAACTTTTTGAAGCAGTTTTCACTGCTTGAAAAAGATTCCAGTGTGCGAACCGAAACGTTGTTATTTGGTGAATAAACTACACGCTTTTACGTAAGGAAATGCCATGGATTTTCTTGGATTATAGCTATTTGGAGGTTTGGATCGCTTCATCAGCCGCTGGCACCCGCCATCACAGAACACTGCTGTGCTGTTCACACTTGTTGGATATAGTGTTAGATATAGATTAGATACATATAGCTGTCATATAGTATAGAGAGATATAGCTGTCATATAGTTTAGATACATATAGCTGTCATATAGCTTACATTCCCAGTACCGACTATAACCCGTAGGAGGGTAATATATCTTGTGATGGTCTTCAATTCAAATATATTCACAGGAAACCATCCTACAACTTAAAACTTAGCCTTTATTCATGTTAATCAAATATAAAATTGCCCCAAATAGACCATAAATTAGCAAAAATAAAGAAACATCACACACAAAAGGACAAAAAAAGGGTTGATGCAAAATCAAAGCTCCTAGTGGAAAATGTAGAAACAGGATCTCATAGGGTAGGTAGTACTAGAATAGTTTTTCCCTATCAATGACCCTATTCTTCTATGTGCCCTGCCTACAACGGAATGGCTACCTCGAAAGGGGCGATCCCATATCAGGAACCTCTTGGCTTTTATATATGTCCCCCCTCCATTTAAATCAATGGTTTTTTCACATTTAGCTCAATATATATATACTAAAAATCAATGTGCCTTATTGGTGGCAGGCGACTTTAATGCTGTACCAGACCCTGAGTTGGACCGGTTCTCTTCACTCTCTGGGCACGGTCGCAGTGGGTCCCCTTTGACTGCTGTGTGCCAGGAGTTGGCGCTGGTTGATATCTGGCACCACCTCTACGGCAATAAAAAAAATCTTCTCATGTTTTAGCCAGTCATACGGGTCCATGTCCCGTATTGATCTGGCATTCGCAAGTCGGGATCTGTGCGGTCGCGTCCTGAGAATGAAGTACGAACCTCATAGAATCTCGGACCACTCTCCAGTTCTGATTGTGTTTGTGGAGGCTCCAACTTCAGGAAGAACCTTTAAATTGAACTCGCATTGGTTTGAGGTGATAGAGGAGCAATCCCGTGTAGATCAGGATATTCAGGAATTTTGGGGCTTCAACGTAGGCTCAACACATATTCATTATGTGTGGGACGCGTTGAAGGCCCATATTAGGGGCCTGTACTTTAATAAAATCCATAGATTCAGAATGGAATCACGACGTAGGGAAAAACAACTGACAGACTCAATATGGAGTTTGCGTGCCGCATTAGTTGACTGTCACGAGGAGCAACTCATCACCCAATTAAAGGAGGCTAATTCTCAGCTTAAGACTCTTTTATATAAAAAAGCACAACACAAGCTCCTTTTTCAAGGCCAGAACCGTTTTTGCGAATCTGGTAAAACGGGCAGGTTTTTGGCTCGTTTGGTGGCCAACCAGAGAGAGGTTACCACTATAAAAAAAATTAGGAATCCACAAGGAATTGGGGTGAGATCCGCAGAGGAGATTAGAGAGGAATTTGTGAAATATTATTCTACCCTCTATAAATCTGAGTCTATGTTTAGCCGTACCGACATGGATCAATACCTTCAACAATTGGCGCTCCCCCAGTTACCTACTCAAGATAGAGAGATGCTGGACTCCCCCATCTTTTTGGAGGAACTCCAAGCGACTCTCCCGTCCCTAAAGTATAGTTCATCTCCCGGCCCAGATGGATTGCCGTTCGAAATCTATAGGTACCATGCCAAATCTCTTTTTCCGATTCTTCTTCAAGTTTTTAATGAATCCTGCGCACTCGGCTCTTTACCACCATCATTTAGAGAGGCGGTAATTATTCTGGTCTTGAAAAAGGAGAAGGACCCATGCGATGTGGGGTCATATATACCCATATCGCTCCTAAATACGGACTATAAGATTTTTGCAAAAATTTTGGCTAACCGCTTGAAGAGGGTTATAGCTGATCTCGTTCACCCTGACCAGACGGGCTTTATCCCGGGCCGCCAAATACAGACGAGCATATATAGGGTCTATCTGAATCTGTCTGTTGGGGGCAGTGTGGACCACTCCATCCTGTCATTAGACGCCGCAAAGGCGTTTGACAGGATGGAGTGGCCTTTTCTCTGGGCTACGATGTCCTATTTTGGCTTTGGGAACCCATTTTTGGAAATGACTCAAATGTTATATGAACAGCCAGTTGCATATATTAATATCAATGGTATGAGTTCCTCTCCCGTTACGATGTGGAGAGGGATGAGACAGGGTTGTCCCCTGTCTCCCCTCCTCTTCGCTATTTTCATTGAACCGTTGGCTTGTCGGATCCGTTTGGAGAATTGTATAGAAGGCTTCGGGGTGGCGGGAGTGAGCGATAAAATAAGTTTGTATGCAGACGATGTGATTCTGTTTCTGGATCAGGGGTGGAAAATCCTTCCGTATGTCATAGAGGTAATAGATTACTATGGTAAATTATCAGGTTATATGATCAACTGGACAAAGTCATCGCTCCTCCCGCTGAATCGGAAAGCTGTAGATGTAGGGAGCCGAGTCCGCGTCTTGGCTCCTAACGATTCCTTGGATTACCTGGGGGTTAAGATCGGGGTTCCTATAAGTAGGTTTTATGAGCTTAATTTGGCCCCAGTTTTGAATAAAGTTAGGACCAAAGTTGGTGCTTGGCGGAAATTAATACTGGCACAGACAGATCGAATTGCATTGATCAGGATGATTATTTTGCCTATAGTCTTGTTCCCGATGTGTGCTTCCCCCATCTGGATTGACGATATCTTCTTCCATAGATTGGAGACCCTGATTAACAACCTAATCTGGGGCAGGAAGAGGGTGCGTATAAAGCAGAGATATCTATGGTTGTCGGAGGCAGACGGTGGGCTGTCACTACCCTTTTTTCAAGGTTATTATTTTTGTGCACAGATTCAGCGGTGTTGTTATTGGAAAGAGAGCTTACTTTCACGGTACTTGAATAAAGTTATTGACAGGCCAATAGAGAATATTTTTTCATGTTTGGAAACTGGGTTCATGGGAATGAGGAGGTCCTTGCTGATCCCTTGCTCACTACAGAGGGTGTGGAACAGGCTGAAGGAGATCCTTAAAGTCCCCGGTCCGTTTGGTTTCACCCCTCTGTGGGGGAACGGGGGGCTGGAGGAATTCTTCAAAATTACAGATTTTGGTTATTGGTCACGAAATGGCATCTATACGGTGTCTCACCTTTTTTATTTAGGTCGCTTTAAATCACTTTCGGAATTTGGTTTTAATGATTGTTCACCATTAGAGGTATTTATGTATGCACGTTTGAAACATGTATTTGAAGCCTCTAGGAATAGGGGTCGTATTTTTCCACGAGAGAATATATTTTTTGATTACTGTGACGCCCAGAAGGATGAGAAGGTGAAAATATCTAGATTATATGCTAAACTCCGAATGGCACTGGCAACTGTAACGCCTTTTAAAAGCCCAAGTAAATGGGAGCAAGAGTTGAATTGCCCTCCATTACAGTGGCCTACTATTTATAGGAACGTGAGAAGGGCGACAGTTTCCAGTGCACATAGATTAATTCAATTTAAGATCCTCCATAGACTGTACTATACGCCCAAAACCCAAGGCAAATTTCCCCAAAATAGGGGTCGGGACTGTTGCTGCCCTAAATGTGGATATGTTAATGCGAACTTTGTCCATTTGCTTTGGAGTTGCAATAAAATAAGAAAATATTGGGATGAGGTTTTCTCTGCTCTACAAAAGGAATCCTCAATGAACTATAACCCGGGGATCTTGATAGTGATCTTTGGAGACTATGGTTCAGAAATGGAAGTCCCCCCCCCCCCCAGGTTAGACGGATTTGGATGAGAGGATTGATGTGTCACGGGGTTCCGAAGGTGCACTCGGTCCCCCATTGCCCGCAGAACTGTTGCTTAGCTTTTGGAATGAGGTTCTGTGTTTGAACTCATTCCCAGGGCGGCTTTACTAGCTGGGTGGCTCCCTGCTCCTAGTCTGCCTTGAGCGCCGATCTGATCACTCGGTGCTCGACTGGTTGGTCTGTCGGTCATGTGACGCTGGCCCCGTCACATGACCCTCACTTCCCACTATAAATACAGGCAGCCTGCTGGCTACAGGTTGCCTGTTAATTTCTAGGTTCCTGGCTATTTGTTGGACTACTGAATATTTACCTGATCCTGTTCCCTGACGATCCTCTGCCTGCTCCTCCTGTACTGCGCATACATCCTGGTATTGTGACCTCGGCTCCTACCTGACTACTCTATTTGGACTCCTCTTGTACTTTGCTACTCTCCTGGTATTTGACCCCGGCTTCTCCTGACCATTCTTTGCTTAATCCGTTGTACTGCGTAGCTCTCTTGGTTCTGACCCGGTCCGTTCATGTTCCGTATTTTGTCTTGTCTGTCTTCCCTGCACATATCCTAAGTTAGGGACTGCCGTCCAGTTGTCCCCTGTCATCAGAACTCGTGAGGCAAGTAGGCAGGGCCAGGGGTGAGGGTGGAGCGCAGTGGTCACTACCCTTCCCCCTGTGTGTGTGTGGACGTGACCGTTACAGATTAACAGGCCCAATAACCACTGTATCATGAATCCTCTTACTACCCTGACTGACCATGTCTCTAATTTGACACAGAGGGTGCAGGAGCTAGGAGAGAAACTCCGTTCTTGTGAGTTAGGGCAAGGTTCTTCCACTCCTCTGTCCTCCAGTCCATATTTTGAACCCCAGATCAAGCTCCCAGAACCCTTTTCTGGAGACCGGAAGAGGTTTCTCTCCTTTAAGGAGAATTGCAAACTCTACTTCCGTTTGCGCCCCGTGTCCTCCGGTCCCGAGAGCCAACGCGTGGGGATTATCATTTCTCTACTACAGGGTGATCCCCAGGACTGGGCATTTTCGTTACCTCCTGGGGCCAGTTGTCTAACTTCTGTGGAGGTTTTTTTTTCAGGCCCTGGGTACCCTCTATGATGAACCAGACAGGGCCCTGGTAGCCGAGACAGCTCTTAGGGCACTGGTTCAGGGCCATCTCCCTGCGGAGGAGTATTGCACCCAATTCAGACGGTGGTGTGTCCCCTCAGGATGGAATGAACCAGCCCTGAAGAGTCAGTTTAGGTCTGGTCTATCTGATAATTTAAAAGATCTATTGGTCAATTACCAAATTCCTGAGACCTTAGAGGAGATGATGACCCTAGTTGTCCGACTTGAAAGACGAGTTAGAGAGAGACGACAAGAACGACAGTTCTGTTCTCAGATGGTGGTCCAGCCAGAGGCCTTTTCCAGGGACAACACTGAGGTCTCCACCGAGGAACCCATGCAGGTTGGCATGACCCGGGGTAATCTTCGTCGCAGACGCGGAGAGTGCTTCTACTGTGGAGATCCTGGCCATTGGATCAACAAGTGTCCTAAGAGGGTTCTCTCTGACAAGTCTTCTAAGGCAAGACAACCTAAAGACCAGGTACACCTTGATTTTTCTAAAGGTAAGCTTTTGGTACCCATAACAATTTCTCTGGGGGTTAATAAGTGGCCGGGTAAGGCCTTTTTTGACTCCGGTTCAGCGGCCAGCTTTATTGACTTTGAGTTTGCTTGTAAATTGGGTATTCCAATGTTTGCTTTACCTACACCTATCCATGTCATGGCTATTGATGCTACTCCCCTGATTGGTGGTACGGTGAGGTCATGTACCTCTGAAATTTCTCTGTCTGTGGGTGTGTGCCACTCTGAGAGATGTTCTCTTCTAGTCCTGGAGAACCTACCGGTTGAGGTGGTACTAGGGTTGCCTTGGCTCCGTTTACATAACCCCACAATTGATTGGTCCAAAGGAGAGTTGGTGAAATGGGGACCTAAGTGTGACTCATGCTTGTCCGTGGTCCAGGCTGGGGTTTCAGTAAGGTCTAATACATTACCCTCTGTTATTAAGGAATATTCTGATGTGTTCTCATCCCTTACTCCAGAGGTTCTACCCCCCCATAGACCTTATGATTGCGCCATAGAGCTAATTGAGGGTGCCGAATTTCCTAAAGGTCGAATTTATAATCTTTCAGGGCCCGAACGCAAGGCTATGGAAGATTATATTAAGGAGAGCCTTGCTAAAGGGCATATTAGACCTTCAGTTTCTCCTATGGGAGCATGGTTTTTCTTTGTTAAAAAGAAGGATGGTGGTCTTAGGCCTTGTATTGATTACCGGAGATTAAATAAAATCACTGTCCAAAATAGATACTCTCTCCCATTGATTCCGGATTTATTTAACCAGGTTTTGGGGGCAACCTGGTTTTCCAAGATTGACCTGAAAGGGGCATACAATCTAATCCGAATCAAGGAGGGAGACGAATGGAAGACAGCGTTCAATACTCCGATAGGACACTTTGAATATCAGGTGATGCCTTTTGGACTCAGCAATGCCCCAGCTGTGTTCCAAAACTTAATGAACGATATTCTTAGAGAGTTCTTAGGTAAATTTATTATTGTCTATCTTGACGACATTTTGATATTCTCTCCTGATTTCGAATCTCATGTGTCCCATGTCAAACAAGTATTAGAGGTGTTGAGGGAGAACCAGCTATCCGCTAAGCAAGAGAAATGTGTCTTTGGTGTACAGGAGATACTGTTTCTAGGGCATGTTTTGACTCCTCACGCCTTTAAGATGGATCCTGGTAAGGTTTTAGCAATTAAGGAATGGGTAAGGCCTTCATCCTTAAAGGCTTTACAACGGTTTTTGGGTTTCGCTAATTACTACCGTAAATTTATCATGAATTTTTCTGTAATTGCTAAGCCATTGACCGACCTTACTAAGAAAGGGGCGGATTTGGAGAATTGGTCTACCAAGGCCATTTCTTCATTTGAAACATTAAAAAAGGCATTTAGTAGCGCTCCCATTCTGATCCAGCCTGATCAGGAGAGACCCTTTATTGTGGAGGTGGATGCGTCTGAGGACGGCGCAGGAGCAGTCCTTTCACAAGGTCCTGCTAGCCTCACTAACCTGAGACCGTGTGCCTTCTTCTCTAGGAAATTCTCTCCCACGGAGAGAAACTACGACATAGGGAATAGGGAGCTGTTGGCCATTAAATGGGCATTTGAGGAGTGGAGACATTTTTTGGAGGGGGCAAGGCATCGAGTAACTGTTGTCACTGACCATAAAAACCTAATGTTTCTCGAGTCCGCTACGAGGTTGAATCCTCGACAAGCCCGATGGGCTCTGTTTTTTACCCGTTTTGATTTCTCCATTACGTTCAGGCCGGGAAGTAAAAATGTGAAGGCAGACGCATTATCGCGGAGCTTCCACGCTTTTCAACCCACTGAGACGCCGCCTGAATCCATCCTACCAGCAAACATCTTCTTAGCGGCTCTAACCCAGGATATCTCGGCTCGCATTAAGGCTGAACAACATCTGGCACCGGCATCCACCCCAACAGATAAGTTGTTTGTTCCCGTACAATTTCGTCTCCAGCTGTTGGGTGAGTGTCACGATTCTGCCTTTTGTGGACATCCGGGTATTGAGGGCACTAAGGATCTAGTTTCTAGATCTTATTGGTGGCCCACTCTGACCAGGGATGTCAAGTCCTACGTGTCAGCCTGTGAGGTTTGTGCCAGGTCTAAGACACCTAGGACTCGCCCTGCTGGTAACCTACGACCCCTACCCATTCCCAGTAGACCCTGGTCCCATATCTCGATGGACTTTATAACTGACCTACCGCTGGCGGAGGGTAAGACTGTGGTTTGGGTAGTGGTCGATAGGTTTAGCAAGATGGTTCATTTCATTCCCCTGTCTAACTTCCGAATGCTAAAACCCTGGCGTTTATTTTTGTGAGAGAGATTGTTCGTTTACATGGCATCCCGGAAAATATTGTTTCGGACAGGGGTGTGCAGTTTGTGTCCAAATTCTGGAGGGCCTTCTGTCAAAGATGTAAAATTTCGTTGTCTTTTTCTTCCGCCTACCATCCTGAGAGTAATGGGCAGACTGAACGCCTTAATCAGTCTGTGGAACAATTCCTGAGGTTGTATGTTGCTGATGACCAGCAATTATGGGTCAAATTCCTTCCGTTGGCTGAATTTGCTCTGAATAACCGTGTCAATTCTTCTGCTGGGGTCTTCCCTTTCTTTTGTAACCATGGTTTTCATCCCCGTTTTCATTCTGGGTCGTCCGTCTCCTCCTCTAACCCTGAAGCTGATAAACTCTCCTCCGAACTGTGCACAGTTTGGGCCCGGGTTCAATCGAACCTAGAAAAGGCTCAATGTTCTCAAAAACTCAAGGCCGATAGGAGACGTTCAAGGGGGGTAAACTTTCAGGTTGGGGATAAAGTATGGTTGTCCTCCAAGAATCTATCTCTCAAGGTAACTTCTAAAAAATTTGCCCCTCGTTTTATTGGACCATATAAGATCACGGAAGTGATTAACCCGGTATCTTTTAGGTTGGAGCTGCCTGAGTCATTCCACATTCATAATGTGTTCCATAAATCTCTGCTTAAAAAATATTTTGAACCGGTAGTACCATCAAAAGCCTCGCCTCCGCCAGTTCTTGTTAATGATGCTGTCGAGTATGTGGTGTCTAAAATAGTGGATGTCAGGAAGGTGCGTAATTCCTTGCAGTACCTGATTCACTGGAAGGGGTATGCACCTGAAGAGAGATCTTGGGTACCTGCCAGGGAGGTTCATGCTCCTAGACTTGTTCGTAAATTTCATTTAGAACACCCTGAAAAGCCATCGCCTGAAGTCTTGGGTCCGGTGGCCCCTCGTAAAAGGGGGGGTACTGTCACGAGGTTCCGAAGGTGCACTCGGTCCCCCATTGCCCGCAGAACTGTTGCTTAGCTTTTGGAATGAGGTTCTGTGTTTGAACTCATTCCCAGGGCAGCTTTACTAGCTGGGTGGCTCCCTGCTCCTAGTCTGCCTTGAGCGCCGAGCTGATCACTCGGTGCTCGACTGGTTGGTCTGTCGGTCATGTGACGCTGGCCACATCACATGACCCTCACTCCCCACTATAAATACAGGCAGCCTGCTGGCTACAGGTTGCCTGTTAATTTCTAGGTTCCTGGCTATTTGTTGGACTACTGAATATTTACCTGATCCTGTTCCCTGACGATCCTCTGCCTGCTCCTCCTGTACTGCGCATACATCCTGGTATTGTGACCTCAGCTCCCACCTGACTACTCTCTTTGGACTCCTCTTGTACTTCGCTACTCTCCTGGTATTTGACCCCGGCTTCTCCTGACCATTCTTTGCTTAATCCGTTGTACTGCGTAGCTCTCTTGGTTCTGACCCGGTCCGTTCATGTTCCGTATTTTGTCTTGTATGTCTTCCCTGCACATATCCTAAGTTAGGGACTGCCGTCCAGTTGTCCCCTGTCATCAGGACTCGTGAGGCAAGTAGGCAGGGCCAGGGGTGAGGGTGGAGCGCAGTGGTCACTACCCTTCCCCCTTTGTGTGTGTGGACGTGACCGTTACATGATGGTAGCGAAAGCTATATTGGTGAGGTACTGGGGTTCTGTCTCCCAGCCCTCTTCAAGGGAGTGGGATCTATACCTTCAACAAATTAAAATTTACGAGGATATTGAAAGGAAGCGGAGAGTAGCACGCAGAGCCACGTAGATATGTATTTATTGTATGTTGTACTTGAATGAACTGAGGGGAACGACAGCCAATGGGGGGGGGGGGAGGGTTATAAGGATATTCATGATTGTTATATTATATACACTGATCTGTTCTAAAGTGGTCTATGTACTACTAAAAAAAAAGGAACCTCTTGGGGACCCTAGGAAAGCCCTGACCAGGGAGTGTAGGACAAACTACTGATGGCTAGCCTAAACTTCACCATTTAACAGTAACGTACCAAAAAAAATAAACATTATCACTCATAGTGAGTTAAGATCATGTATCAACTCCCATATAACTAATATGCAATACACAATAATGAATATGGTACCACAATACTAATCATATTCAAATAATGGGATGTGTGGAATCACCACTTCCCTGGCCCAACGCGTTTCGCCTGATCACTTGGGGGGGGCTCTTCAGGGGACACTAAACAAAGAATATTCTCAATCACTACAAATGCTAAATTACCTCCTTGGGCATATTATAAGCCTAGAGTTGAGAAAAAAACATATAAACAGTGGTCACTTGATAGGACCACAAACCCTTCCTATATATATATGTGATCTCTACTTGCATGTCCACGTGTGGTAATCATGCGATGCCCCAACAGCTGGATGTCACATATGGGCATAGCCTTATATAAGAGGCACCTGCAACAATGAAAAATGCAGACTAAACCTCCAAGAATAAAAATACATTAATTAAACATTAGTATAAATACAATATTAATCTCCCAATAAATAAACGCTACCCACCTATGTAGAGTTTCCTAGGAGGGCAAGGGAGCGGATGACCCTAATGAGAGGCAGCAGCAGCGCCCAAACAATGTTGCTGTGATGGCGCTGGTATCCTGGCGTCCTCTGACGCCGCTTAGTGCCACGTATATTTAAAGCTCTAGGATGTGACGAGGAGAGGATTGTGGACCATCTAAAATCCCATGGATTGAAAGATGAAAAACAGCATGGGTTTACTTCAGGGAGATCATGTCAAACTAATCTTATTGATTTTTTTGATTGGGTGACTAAAATAATAGATGGAGGAGGTGCAGTAGACATCGCTTATCTAGACTTTAGTAAGGCTTTTGATACTGTGCCACATAGAAGGATTATCAATAAAGTGCAGTCATTGGGCTTGGACTCCCATATTGTTGAATGGATTAGGCAGTGGCTGAGGGACATGCAACAGAGGGTTGTAGTCAATGGAGTATATTCAGACCAAGGTCTTGTTACCAGTGGGGTACCTCAGGGATCTGTTCTGGGACCCATATTGTTTAATATCTTTATCAGCGAAATTGCAGAAGGCCTCAATGGTAAGGTGTGTCTTTTTGCTGATGACACAAAGATTTGTAACAGGGTTGATGTTCCTGGAGGAATACACCAAATGGAAAAGGACTTAGGAAAACTAGAGGAATGGTCAAAAATCTGGCAACTAAAATTTAATGTTGATAAGTGCAAGATAATGCACCTGGGACGTAAAAACCCAAGAGCAGAATATAAAATCAGTGATACAGTCCTAACCTCAGTATCTGAGGAAAGGGATTTAGGGATCATTATTTCAGAAGACTTAAAGGTAGGCAGACAATGTCACAGAGCAGCAGGAAATGCTAGCAGAATGCTTGGGTGTATAGGGAGAGGCATTACCAGTAGAAATAGGGAGGTGCTCATGCCGCTCTACAGAGCACTAGTGAGACCTCATTTGGAGTATTGTGCTCAGTACTGGAGACCATATCTCCAGAAGGATATTGATACTTTGGAGAGAGTTCAGAGAAGAGCTACTAAACTGGTACATGGATTGCAGGATAAAACTTACCAGGAAAGATTAAAGGACCTTAACATGTATAGCTTGGAAGAAAGACGAGACAGAGGGGATATGATAGAAACTTTTAAATACATAAAGGGAATCAACAAGGTAAAAGAGGAAAGAATATTTAAAAGAAGAAAAACTGCTACAAGAGGACATAGTTTTAAATTAGAGGGGCAAAGGTTTAAAAGTAATATCAGGAAGTATTACTTTACTGAGAGAGTAGTGGATGCATGGAATAGCCTTCCTGCAGAAGTGGCAGCTGCAAATACAGTGGAGGAGTTTAAGCATGCATGGGATAGGCATAAGGCCATCCTTCATATAAGATAGGGCCAGGGGCTAACCATAGTATTTAGTATATTGGGCAGACTAGATGGGCCAAATGGTTCTTATCTGCCGACACATTCTATGTTTCTATGTTTCTATGTGTGGTCACAAGGTCGGAGCCGCGACCACGTGCTCCCGGCACAGAGACTCATTCCTTGTATAGGGAGATTTGCTGCCTCTGATCTAAGGTCTAGATGCATGTAGAATGCCTAGTTGTTTGCAGCTACAGAGAATTCATAAAGGCTAGCCACATGACATATCTATATATAGTATTTGACTCCAGTACCTCACTCAAATACAGGAGATGTTTCTGATTAAAAAATATATACTAGTAACTAATGGTACATTTCAGGTACAACCAATGATATTCTGGGGAGGTGTATAGAGGAGAGCTGCTATCACATAAAGAAGCTGGCTATTTTCCTGAGTAATAGTAACAACATGTGATGTAAATGATACAGTTGTCCTCATTTAGATGATGAAACGGCCCATTAAGTTAGAAGAAGCACGCAAAATCAATGCCCTCATTTAATCAACTTGGTGTGATGATATTTAGGGTGTAAATCCACCTCAAATCTTTTTGTTTAAAGATCTTATCAAGATCACCTCCTCTTATAGCTAATTTGATGGTTTCAATCATGGAGAAGTGTAAAACTTTAGCCTTCCCCCCATGAAACGAGCAAACATGTCTTGAAATAGGTTTGTCCTGCTTGTTCCATATGTCTCCAATATGTTCAAGGATCCGTCAGTAGCCACTGAGGACGAGGCAAGTAGTCTCGAAATGCGTCTGGCAGTTTGCGCTCCATCGTCATATTTCTTCTACTGGTCCAGACCAAAAGGGATAAAAATACAGCTGTTCTTTATGTTTCACATCTTTGCCGGTAAAGATTTATCCTTACTCTTCAATAAGGGTGAGACCAACCTACAAGGACCTGTGAGCAGGACCTTAAGAAAAGATCATCTGACCCAGAACTTACTACATGACCGGGTCAGCTGACCAAATCACATGACCCAGAGTTCGTCACATGACCGGGTCTGCTGACCGAACCATCCTGACTGCTGTGTGAGAACAAAAAGGTGCAGAAGGTGGAATTTATTCCGGGTGCAACGTTTCGGCTGTGTATCAGCCTTTTTCAAGCATGCTTGAAAAAGGCTGATACACAGCCGAAACGTTGCACCCGGAATAAATTCCACCTTCTGCACCTTTTTGGACGTGCTGTCTCCATTTTTTTATTTTTCTGGATATCTACAAGTTACTTTACTAGGGGCCTTTTACCACCCCTCCTGGAGACGAGCACCCGACACATCATCACTTAGGAGTGCTGTCCACCCATATTTTTGCTGTGTGAGAACAAGACATTGCGGAAATAGCGTGAGATCGTAGCACATCCTCCTCACCACATGGAATTAGCATCCTGAAAAACTACACGAGTGTGATGCGCTATTAAAGATCTGATATACCACGAAACAACCATAGTGGTAAGAGCCTCAAAGAGGCAACAATTTATAAAATAATACAGTAAACATCTATTGAATGAAATGGTGAACTGATACCAACAAACTGTGAATGTAACAGCAAGTCATACATTGGACTATTAACAAACCCTTTTGATCTGCATTTATCTATATTACTGGAAACTTTTGGTGCAATCACCTGACATATATTCGATATACCATCTTCCTTTAGGAAGTGAGAGTCAAGTAACTATATAGATGCGGATTACGGCTTGTGATATATTGCTGAACATGGTGTGATTTTTACATACCTAGGAGTAGGTTTACATGATATATCTGCATGAGCTACTTATATACTTACCTCACCAGCGAATGTATAGTGCACTATACTGTTACATTGTAGGGTGTGTATTTTCTTTTCTTTTTCTTTTAAGGTGTTCAGTATAGTATTTTTAAATTTAATTTTTTTTTTACAATCCTGTCTATGTCGATCCAATTTTATTATTGATTGTTTACTAATAAATATCCTTTTAACACAAGCGACAAAAGGTGGTGTGCCTGCCTATTTGCATTTTAGAGTTTTTAATATGGTTATTCAGGGATTGGACCTCCCACCATGACTTTAAATGTTCTTTATGAGCATCATAAAGATCCTTAAACGTTGTCTTAATAGACGGTATATGGGCATTAGGAAATGATAGCTCCTTTTCTGAGAATATCTGATCTGCTTCTAATAACCAACAGTTTTTATCAATCTGCGTGCTTAAGGGTAGGACAAACTACTGATGGCTAGCCTAAACTTTACCATATAACAAAAACGTATAAAAATAAATAAATATCACACATAGTGAGTTAAGATTATGTATCAGCTCTTCCCTGTTCCAACGCGTTTTGCCTGATCCCTTTGGGGGGCTCTTCAGGGGACACTAAATAAAGATTTTGGAAAATATTCCCAATCACTACAAATGCTAAATTACCTCCTTGGGCATAGTATAAGCCTAGAGTTGAAAAAAAAGACATATAAACAGTGGTCGCTTGATAGGACTACAAACCCTTCATATATATATACAGTACAGACCAAATGTTTGGACACACCTTCTCATTCAAAGACTTTTCTTTATTTTCATGACTATGAAAATTGTAGATTCACACTGAAGGCATCAAAACTATGAATTAACACATGTGGAATTATATACATAACAAACAAGTGTGAAACAACTGAAAATATGTCATATTCTAGGTTCTTCAAAGTAGCCACCTTTTGCTTTGATTACTGCTTTGCACACTCTTGGCATTCTCTTGATGAGCTTCAAGAGGTAGTCCCCTGAAATGGTTTTCACTTCACAGGTGTGCCCTGTCAGGTTTAATAAGTGGGATTTCTTGCCTTATAAATGGGGTTGGGACCATCAGTTGAGGAGAAGTCAGGTGGATACACAGCTGATAGTCCTACTGAATAGACTGTTAGAATTTGTATTATGGCAAGAAAAAAGCAACTAAGTAAAGAAAAACGAGTGGCCATCATTACTTTAAGAAATGAAGGTCAGTCAGTCAGGGGAAAACTTTGCAAGTAAGGGCTATTTGACCATGAAGGAGAGTGATGGGGTGCTGCGCCAGATGACCTGGCCTCCACAGTCACCGGACCTGAACCCAATCGAGATGGTTTGGGGTGAGCTGGACCGCAGAGTGAAGGCAAAAGGGCCAACAAGTGCTAAGCATCTCTGGGAACTCCTTCAAGACTGTTGGAAGACCATTTCAGGTGACTACCTCTTGAAGCTCATCAAAAGAATGCCAAGAGTGTGCAAAGCAGTAATCAAAGCAAAAGGTGGCTACTTTGAAGAACCTAGAATATGACATATTTTCAGTTGTTTCACACTTGTTTGTTATGTATATAATTCCACATGTGTTAATTCATAGTTTTGATGCCTTCATAGTCATGAAAATAAAGAAAACTCTTTGAATGAGAAGGTGTGTCCAAACTTTTGGTCTGTACTGTATATCTAAGCTATATGACAGCTATATATATATCTAAGCAATATGACAGCTGAGTATCTAAGCTATATGACAGCTATATCTATCTAAGCTATATGACAGCTATATATATCTAAGCTATAGGACAACTATATCTATCTAAGCTTTATGCCAGCTATATGTATCAAAGCTATATGACAGCTATGAGTATCTAAGCTATATGCCAGCTATATGAATCTAAGCTTTATGCCAGCTATATGTATCTAAGCTATATGACAGCTATATGTATCTAAGCTATATGAGAGCTATATCTATATAAGCTACCCAAATATGACAGCTATATGTATCTAAGCTATATGACAGCTATATCTATCTAAGCTATATGACAGCTATATCTATCTAAGCTATATCACAGCTATATGTATCTAAGCTATATGATAGCTATATCTATCTAAGCTATATCACAGCTATATGACAGCTATATGTATCTAAGCTATATGACAGTCATATGTATCTAAGCTATATGACAGCTATATGTATCTAAGCTATATGACAACTAAATGTATCTAAGCTATATGACAGCTATATATATCTAAGCTATATCACAGCTATATGTATCTAAGATATATCTATATCTAAGCTATATGTATCTAAGCTATATGACAGCTATATGTATCTAAGCTATATATATCTAAGCTATATGACATCTATATATATATAAGCTATATGACAGCTATATCTATCTAAGCTATATGACAGCTATGAGTATCTAAGCTATATGACAGCTATATCTATCTAAGCTATATGACAGCTATATGTATCTAAGCTATATGATCGCCATATCTATCTAAGCTATATGACAGCTAAATCTATCTAAGCTATATCACAGCTATATGTATCTAAGCTATATCTATATCTAAGCTATATGTATGTAAGCTATATGACAGCTATATGTTTCTAAGCTATATGACAGCTATATGTATCCAAGCTATATGACAACTATATGTATTTAAGCTATATGACCAGGGCCGGACTGGGACAAAAAATAGGCCCGGGCATTTTTGACTGAGCAGCCCAATCACATGACCCCCAACAGGCCCCACCCCCTTGCAGTCTAGGCGCGAAGCACAATTGAGAGGCAGGGCCAGCCACCAGTAAGATAGGAAGGCTTCAGCCAACACACAAGCTTCTTTGGGGGTCCCCAGGTGACATTAGGGCTCTTAGTACGATCCGGCCACCTAATCCGGCAGACAATGCAAGGAATCGACTGGACACAAAGCACAGCATGCAGCGGTTTATGTCCCGCTGATTCTCTGCATTTTTCCCAGATTGTGGCGAGATCTCTGCCGTACCCCATTATAGTTAATGGGGCTGGCGGACATTTTGTCTGCATCCAGCAGTGCTGGATCCAGTGAATTCTCAGCTGGAACAGCCTGCCAGGATCACTAATGCAGATGTGAAAGTAGCCTAATACAGCGCCCCATACCTCTTATATCCAGTGACGTCTCCTCTGATGTAGATGTTCTCTTTCTTCATCTTCTCCATTCAGACCAGACCACCGTGATAATTTCTTTCAGCCATCTCACGTCTCTGCAGAGTTTGACAGACATTTTAGTTTCCTACTTTTCCATCATCCTCCAATTAACATCCCATCATGCACCCCCAATACTGAGAAGCTGTGCTACCAAAACTATACTGCAAAAAGAACCGTGCTAAGCTGATGCTGTGCCAGGGTGCCCCCAAAGTAATGGTGCTCCCAAAGTCCCAACAATAGTAATTATTTCTTTGCCAGAGTGCATTTAGTAGTAATAGTGCTCCTACAGTGCCCCCAACAGTAATTGTGTCCCACAAGTATTAATACTCCCATAGTTGGGGGTCATGTGATTGGGCTGCTCAGTCAAAAATGCCCGGGCCTATTTTTTGTCCCAGTCCGGCCCTGGTCATATAGCTTAAATACATATAGTTGTCATATAGCTTGGATACATATAGCTGTCATATAGCTTAGAAACATATAGCTGTCATATAGCTTACATACATATAGCTTAGATATAGATATAGCTTAGATACATATAGCTGTGATATAGCTTAGATAGATTAAGCTGTCATATAGCTTAGATAGATATGGCGATCATATAGCTTAGATACATATAGCTGTCATATAGCTTAGATAGATATAGCTGTCATATAGCTTAGATACTCATAGCTGTCATATAGCTTAGATAGATATAGCTGTCATATAGCTTATATATATATAGATGTCATATAGCTTAGATATATATAGCTTAGATACATATAGCTGTCATATAGCTTAGATACATATAGCTTAGATATAGATATATCTTAGATACATATAGCTGTGATATAGCTTAGATATATATAGCTGTCATATAGCTTAGATACATTTAGTTGTCATATAGCTTAGATACATATAGCTGTCATATAGCTTAGATACATATGACTGTCATATAGCTTAGATACATATAGCTGTCATATAGCTGTGATATAGCTTAGATAGATATAGCTATCATATAGCTTAGATACATATAGCTGTGATATAGCTTAGATAGATATAGCTGTCATATAGCTTAGATAGATATAGCTGTCATATAGCTTAGATACATATAGCTGTCATATTTGGGTAGCTTATATAGATATAGCTCTCATATAGCTTAGATACATATATCTGTCATATAGCTTAGATACATATAGCTGGCATAAAGCTTAGATTCATATAGCTGGCATATAGCTTAGATACTCATAGCTGTCATATAGCTTTGATACATATAGCTGGCATAAAGCTTAGATAGATATAGTTGTCCTATAGCTTAGATATATATAGCTGTCATATAGCTTAGATAGATATAGCTGTCATATAGCTTAGATACTCAGCTGTCATATTGCTTAGATATATATATAGCTGTCATATAGCTTAGATATACAGTACAGACCAAAAGTTTGGACACACCTTCTCATTCAAAGAGTTTTCTTTATTTTCATGACTATGAAGGCATCAAAACTATGAATTAACACATGTGGAATTATATACATAACAAACAAGTGTGAAACAACTGAAAATATGTCATATTCTAGGTTCTTCAAAGTAGCCACCTTTTGCTTTGATTACTGCTTTGCACACTCTTGGCATTCTTTTGATGAGCTTCAAGAGGTAGTCACCTGAAATGGTCTTCCAACAGTCTTGAAGGAGTTCCCAGAGATGCTTAGCACTTGTTGGCCCTTTTGCCTTCACTCTGCGGTCCAGCTCACCCCAAACCATCTCGATTGGGTTCAGGTCCGGTGACTGTGGAGGCCAGGTCATCTGGCGCAGCACCCCATCACTCTCCTTCATGGTCAAATAGCCCTTACTTTCAAGGTTTTCCCAATTTTTCGGCTGACTGACTGACCTTCATTTCTTAAAGTAATGATGGCCACTCGTATTTCTTTACTTAGCTGCTTTTTTCTTGCCATAATACAAATTCTAACAGTCTATTCAGTAGGACTATCAGCTGTGTATCCACCTGACTTCTCCTCAACGCAACTGATGGTCCCAACCCCATTTAAAGGGCAAGAAATCCCACTTATTAAACCTGACAGGGCACACCTGTGAAGTGAAAACCATTTCAGGGGACTACCTCTTGAAGCTCATCAAGAGAATGCCAAGAGTGTGCAAAGCAGTAATCAAAGCAAAAGGTGGCTACTTTGAAGAACCTAGAATAGGACATATTTTCAGTTGTTTTACACTTGTTTGTTATGTATATAATTCCACATGTGTTAATTCATAGTTTTGATGCCTTCAGTGTGAATCTATAATTTTTATAGTCATGAAAATAAAGAAAACTCTTTGAATGAGAAGGTGTGTCCAAACTTTTGGTCTGTACTGTACATATAGCTGTCATATAGCTTAGATAGATATAGCTGTCATATAGCTTAGATACTCATAGCTGTCATATAGCTTAGATATACATATAGCTGTCATATAGCTTAGATATACATATAGCTTAGATACATATAGCTTAGATACATATATAGATTTGTATATAGAGATCTATATTTTTATATATATATATATATATATATATATATATGTGTGTATATATATGCATGTGGGAATATATATAGTGATCTATATCTCTATATACATATATATCTATATACTTCATCAATATATGTATATAGAGATATAGCTTAGTAAATATATATATGTATATGGTGATATATATTTACCAATCAATATCTCTATATACATATATATCTATATAAACCATCTCTATATAGAGAGAGTATCTGCCTATGTGAGCTAGGAGATGAAGTTAGGTTGTGCAGAGTAGGGTAAGGGAAAGGTCAGATTATTCACACCCACAAATACTCATGAGGGAGAGCTTAGT
The DNA here is from genome assembly GCF_905171765.1 of Bufo bufo. Taxonomy (NCBI): domain Eukaryota; kingdom Metazoa; phylum Chordata; class Amphibia; order Anura; family Bufonidae; genus Bufo; species Bufo bufo. The sequence continues at coordinate 541,658,255 of NC_053389.1, forward strand.
CATTGTTGTTACACGCCCCCACAGCTTTGTTGCAGCATGTAAACAAAGCAATAATAACAGAACCATGCAAAGGTGTAAGTATGGGTTTCTCTTAAGAAATCAAGCTTAACTAATGTACACTGCTCAAAAAAATAAAGGGAACACTTAAACAACACAATGTAACTCCAAGTCAATCACACTTCTGTGAAATCAAACTGTCCACTTAGGAAGCAACACTGAGTGACAATCAATTTCACATGCTGTTGTGCAAATGGGATAGACAACAGGTGGAAATTATAGGCAATTAGCAAGACACCCCCAATAAAGGAGTGGTTCTGCAGGTGGTAACCACAGACCACTTCTCAGTTCCTATGCTTCCTGGCTGATGTTTTGGTCACTTTTGAATGCTGCCGGTGCTTTCACTCTAGTTGTAGCATGAGACGGAGTCTACAACCCACACAAGTGGCTCAGGTAGTGCAGCTTATCCAGGATGGCACATCAATGCGAGCTGTGGCAAGAAGGTTTGCTGTGTCTGTCAGCTTAGTGTCCAGAGCATGGAGGCGCTACCAGGGGACAGGCCAGTACATCAGGAGACGTGGAGGAGGCCGTAGGAGGGCAACAACCCAGCAGCAGGACCGCTACCTCCGCCTTTGTGCAAGGAGGAGCACTGCCAGAGCCCTGCAAAATGACCTCCAGCAGGCCACAAATGTGCATGTGTCTGCTCAAACTGTCAGAAACAGACTCCATGAGGGTGATATGAGGGCCCGACGTCCACAGGTGGGGGTTGTGCTTACAGCCCAACACCGTGCAGGACGTTTGGCATTTGTAAGAGAACACCAAGATTGGCAAATTCGCCACTGGCGCCCTGTGCTCTTCACAGATGAAAGCAGGTTCACACTGAGCACATGTAACAGACGTGACAGAGTCTGGAGACGCCGTGGAGAACGTTCTGCTGCCTGCAACATCCTCCAGCATGACCGGTTTGGCATTGGGTCAGTAATGGTGTGGGGTGGCATTTCTTTGGAGGGCCGCACAGCCCTCCATGTGCTTGCCAGAGGTAGCCTGACTGCCAGTAGGTACCGAGATGAGATCCTCAGACCCCTTGTGAGACCATATGCTGGTGCGGTTGGCCCTGGGTTCCTCCTAATGCAAGACAATGCTAGACCTCATGTGGCTGGAGTGTGTCAGCAGTTCCTGCAAGATGAAGGCATTGATGCTATGGACTGGTCCGCTCGTTCCCCAGACCTGAATCCAATTGAGCACATCTGGGACATCATGTCTCGCTCTATCCACCAACGTCACGTTGCACCACAGACTGTCCAGGAGTTGGCAGATGCTTTAGTCACGGTCTGGGAGGAGATCCCTCAGGAGACCGTCTGCCACCTCATCAGGAGCATGCACAGGCGTTGTAGGGAGGTCATACAGGCACGTGGAGGCCACACATCCTACTGAGCCTCATTTTGACTTGTTTTAAGGACATTACATCAAAGTTGGATCAGCCTGTAGTGTGTTTTTCCACTTTAATTTTGAGGGTGACTCCAAATCCAGACCTCCATGGGTTGAAAAATTTGATTTCCATTTTTTTATTTTTGTGTGATTTTGTTGTCAGCACATTCAACTATGTAAAGAACAAAGTATTTCAGAAGAATATTTAATTAATTCAGATCTAGGATGTGTTATTTTTGTGTTCCCTTTATTTTTTTGAGCAGTGTATATGTATGTCCTGATGAGTTTTATAAGAATTTTTTTTTTCCATAACTCGGATAACCCCTTTAAATTTTAGGGGTTAATTTTTTCTGTGAAATTTTTGTCTATACCCCCTTTGGAAGATTATTTCTTAATTCTGTGAGTTATAGAATATATGAGTTTCACTTTTTGAATTGAATTACTGAAATAAATTAACTTTTCGATGATATTCTAATTTATTGAGATGCACCTGTATATGCTGCAGTGTGTGGATAAGAGTTCTTAAAATCTCATCCACTTTGTTGGTACGGTAAAGTGTTGTGGAATGCCGCACACAAATCTAAGGCAGCAAATCTGCAGTATATCTATTCCATCTGAACATACCCTTATCGTCCTTTAATGAGGTGTTTCCATGTATACATTTTTCAGTTACTATATATATACTATATACAGTGTGTGTACTGTTAAATTTACTATACATATACACACAGGTAAATAGGGAGTGAGACAAAAATTGGGCAACTATTTTTTTTAGCATACTGTACATTCAGCACTCTAAATGAAATCATGAATATGAGAATGTTGTGATTAATACTGTATTTACAGTATTTTATTAAATGAGATTTCATTACAGGAAGATAATGTTGCATAAGCGAATTAACTGTAAAATGCTTAAATGCTTCTAATAAACATACTTTCCTTAAAAGAATTATCTGTTCAATCATGTAGAATGAAAAAAAACAAAAAACACAGATTGTATTCTTTTCCATTCTCTTTATAATCTAATTGGAATTCTCTTCAGAAAGAGCAATAGCTTATCTTAACATGATAACAACATTATAGCTGAGAATGTGAGAGCATGCTGTGGCTGTTACCCACAGGGATAGAAGGATAGATTCTCCTCCTGGCGATTTGCTGGAAATTGCAGTGGCTTTATTATCTGATTTAAATTCACTCTATCACCTTTAGTTCACAAGATGGTGAAAATATATATCTAGTATATTCAGAGTACAACAGGCACAGAATCCCTGTAACCCATCCCAGCAAGCCACTGGGAAAAAAAAAATCTGCAGAAGTTAAAATTTGACACAAAAAAGGCATCTTCAATGACAGAGTTTGAAGGCAATTTGTCAGATGTTGGCAACTCATTTCCTTATCAGCAGGGGACTGTCCCCCCGTGATATGCCCCATTATTTAAGTGTTCGAAACTCTTAAGCAAAAACAAATTTTACCTCAAACAACTAGGTAATGATAGATTGTGCTCATTTCTATGTCTCCCTTGCTGGTATGGTGTGAAAATGTGTGGTCATTTATATTATATTAGAGCTGTAAATGTCTTTTAACATGCATAGCATCCTTGATAATAATTTTTCCTTGATAAGAATATAATAATAACTTGCTGTGTAGCTATTTGTTGCAATAATTACATACAGATATTAAAACATTGATTTTAAATATTTTTTTTTGTTTGTTAATATAGAATATAATATAATCAGTATCTACTGATTACGGAATAATTTATTAAATTGTATTCCCTGTCACCTATGCATAGCAGGTGTTTATTCACATCTAAAATTGTATAATGTCAACCCAAGAATGTAACAGAAAAAATATTGAAATTTATTAAGCTGTCAACTAGGTAGAGGAGGGTATATTACACCCAAAAATGTGTGAATTTCACCAAAAAATTAAACTGACAATTTTTTTTATTTTTTCAGTCTACTAGGTATAGGAGTGGTACATCACACCCAAAAATTGGTGAATTTCACCAGAATATATAACTGACAATTTTTAATTTTTTTTAACCTGTCTACTAGGTATAGCAGTGGTACTATACACACCAAAATTGGTGAATTTCACCATAAAATGTAAATGACAAAGTAGTGAAATGATCTAAAATAAAACACGTACAAAAAAAAAATGGATTTATGAGGTGGAGTTCCATATGGAGTAGGAGTTTGAGGAGGCGGTGGACGCAGTGGAGTAGGTGGAAGCGGCGGTGGAGGAGGAGATAGCCAACACAGATTTTTGGTTTTAATTTAATTTTGTAAAATTAAGGTACACTCCAAAAGAGTGAGATATATCCAAAATACAAACATGAGCAATTGCGCTGCAGTATAACAATGGCTGCTTAGTGCCGGTATACATGTCTATTCTGCACAAGGTACAGAAAAGTCCTGAGAGATCCATGCCTGGTTCATTTTAATGAACGTGAGCTAGTCCACATTGGCTGTGGACAGGTGGCTGCGCTTGTCTGTGATGACGCCCCCTGCCGTGCTAAACACACGTTCAGATAATACACTGGCTGCAGGGCAGGCCAGCACCTCCAAGGCGTAAAGGGCAAGCTCAGGCCATGTGCCCAATTTGGAGACCCAGAAGTTGAAGGGGGCAGACCGTCATTCAGTACGTGTAGGCGTGTGCACACATACTGCTCCACCATGTTGGTGAAATGTTGTCTCCTGCTAAGACATTCCCTATCAGCTGGTGGTGCTGATTGTTGTGGCGTGCTGACAAAGCTTTTCCACATTTCAGCCATGCTAACCCTGCCTTCTGAGGTGCTGGTAGTGCCCCAGCTGCATTGGCGACCTCTTCCTCATTCTCTGCCTTCGCCTTGTGATTCCACTGTGCCCTCGCTGTCAGGTGGGAATGCCACCAGCAGCGCGTCTACCTGCATGCGCTTGTACTCGCGCATCTTACGATCACGCTCCAGTGACGGAATTAAGGACAGTACGTTGTCCTTGTAACGGGGATCCAGCAGCGTGGCCACCCAGTAATCAGCACAAGTTAGAATGTGGGAAACTCGGCAGTCGTTGCGGAGACACTGCAGCATGTAATCGCTCATGTGTGCCAGGCTGCCCAGAGGCAACGAAAAGCTGTCCTCTGTGGGAGGTGTATTGTCTGTGTCCTCTGTATCCCCCCATCCACGCACCAGTGATGGCCATGAGCTGGTCTGGGTGCCACCCTGCTGTAAACATGGTTCCTCCTCCTCCAACTCCTCCTCCTCATCCTCCACCTCCTCATCCTCCAGAACTGTGCCATGGCTGGACAATTGTGTACCTGGTGTTTGTGGGTGCAGGAACACACCCTCGGAGCCACATGGGAATGACTGTTCGGAAACCCTACGAAATGATCCCTCTTCCTCCTCCTCCTCCTGTGCCACATCCTCTTCCATCATCGCCAGGAGCGTTTTTTTCAAGGAGGCATAGAAGTGGGATAGTAACGCTGTTGGTGGAGTACTCGAAACAGTGCAACAAGGAACACAGGTCTCGCATGGAGGCCCAGTCATTGGTGGTGAAGTGGTGCTGTTCCGCCGAGCGACTCATCCGTGCGTGCTGCAGCTGAAACTCCACTATCGCCTGCTGCTGCTCGAACAGTCTGGCCAGCATGTGTAAGGTGGAGTTCCACCTTGTGGGCGGGAAGGCCGGAATTACGCTGCAGCGCCGACAGGCGAACAGCAGCAGGGTGAGAACGCCGAAAGCGCGCACAGGCGGCCCACACTTTATGCAGCAGCTCTGACATGTCGGGGTAATTTTTAAGGAATCTCTGCACCACCAAATTCAGCACATGCGCCAGGCAAGGGATGTGCGTCAAACCGGCTAGTCCCAGAGCTGCTACGAGATTAGGCAAATTATCGCACACCACCAGCCCGGGCTTGAGGCTGACTGGCACAAACCACTCATCGGTCTGTTGTTCAAGGCCCGTCCACAGCTCCTGTGCAGTGTGGGGTTTGTCCCCCAAACAGAAGTTTTAAAACTGCCTGCTGTCGTTTACCCTTGGCTGTGCTGAAGTTGGTGGTGAAGGTGTTACGCTGACCGGATGAGGAGCTGGTAGAGGATGAGGAAGCAGAGTAGGAGGAGGAAGCAACAGGAGGCAAACTGAAGCGCCCTGCAATCCTTGGTGGTGGAAGGACATGCGCCAAACTGCTATCTGCCTCAGGCCCAGCCGCCACTGCATTTGCCCAGTGTGCTGTTATGGAGATATAACAGCCCTGACCGTGCTTACTGGTCCACATATCCGTAGTCAGGTGCACCTTGCCACAAATGGAGTTGCGCAGTGCACACCTGATTTTGTCCCCTACTTGATTGTGAAGGGAAGGGATGGCTTTCCTTGAGAAGTAGTGGCGGCTGGGCATGACGTACTGTGGGACAGCCACCGCCATAAGGCCTTTAAAACTATCCGTCTCTACCAGACGGAATGACAGCATTTCAAAGTCCAGTAATTTAGAAATGCTGGCATTCAGGGCTAGGGATCGCGGGTGGGTAGGGGGGTACTTCCTCTTCCTCTCCAGCGATTGGGATATGGAGAGCTAAACGCTTCCGTGGGACATTGTGGAGATGCTTGGTGACCCTGGTGTTGCTGGCAGATCCTCTGTTTGTGGGGTGCCAGGTGGCACTGTCACTCCAGAGGTGGATGAAGAGGCCGCGACTGCAGCAGAAGAGGAAGCAGGAGGAGCCAGAGACCTTTCTTGGTTTTTGAGGTGTCTACTCCACTGCAGCTCGTGCTTTTCACTTAAATGCCTGGTCATGCAGGTTGTGCTCAGGTTAAGAACGTTTATGCCTTGCTTCAGGCTATGATTGCACAGCGTGCAAACCACTCATGTCTTGTCATCAGCACATTGTCTGAAGAACTGCCACGCTGGCTTTGGTGTGATCGGTCCCTTGCTGTGGTGGGTAGTAGGAGGCGTACTGTCTAGAGGACGGCCGCTCCACTTTTGCACCCTGCTCCCTCTTCTGCTGTGTTGGTGGCTCTGTACGACCACCGCCTCTTCCTCCAAACTACATCGTCACTCTATGACCTTGATTCCATGTGGGGTCGAGGACCTCAACGTCCTCCACATCATCTTCCACCCAGTCTTCACCCCTGACTTCCTTGTCGGTCTGCACACCTTTCGAAAGCCCCAGCAGTTGGCACCTGTGTTTCATCATCATCCGAGACGTGCTGCGATGGTCCTCCCATGTACTCATCTTGACAAATAAGTGGTTGGTCATCGGTGCACTCAATCTCTTCCACTTCTTGTGCAGGGCTAGGTGGATGGCCCTGGGAAACCCTGCTAACAGAGTCATCAAAAAGCAGAAGAGACTGCTGCATGACTTGGGGCTCAGACTGCTTGGCTGATTTGCAAGGGGGTGCGGTGAAAGACTGATGGACATTGGTTGCAGGTGCCAACTGTGGTCTTTCAGCAGGAGACTGGGTGGGAGACAATGTGAAGGAACTGGATCCACTGTCAGCAACCCAATATACTATTGCCTGTACTTGTTCAGGCCTCACCATTCGTAGAGCAGCATTAGGCCCGACCATAGTTTTGTCACCAACTCGCACCTGAGGAAGGGGTTTCACTTGTGCGTGTAGCTGGCACAGATCGACCACGTCCTCTCCCTGCAACAGGAGCTCCACCAGCAGCACCACGACCTGGGTCACGTCCCTTATTTGACACTCTCCTCATATTTTTAGAATTTAGGATCTTGCCCTAAATGGGTGTTTAATTAATTTTAGAAAAGAATGACAGTATGTAAAGGGTGTATCTCACACGGCCTGAACCAGACTAGGCCTCAATTAAAGATTTCCTTGCACAAAATGCCTGTATTTTAAATGGCTGTATTTCAAATGGCTGTATTTCAAATGCCTGAATCAAACCCCTGTATGTATAGGGGGGATCTCACACACCCTGAATCAGTGTAGGCCTGAATTAAAGATTTATTTGTACAAAATGGCTGTATTTCAAATGGCTGTATTTCAAATGGCTGAATCAAACCCCTGTATGTATAGGGGGAATCTCACACGCCCTGAATCAGTGTAGGCCTGAATTAATGATTTCTTTGCACAAAATGGCTGTATTTCAAATGGCGGTATTTCAAATCCCTGAATCAAACCCCTGTATGTAGAGGGAGTATCTCACACGGTCTGAACCACTGTAGGCCTGAAGTAAATATATCTTTGCACAAAATGGCTGTATTTAAAATGGCTGTATTTAAAATGCCTGATTCAAACCCCTGTATGTAGAGGGAGTATCTCACACGGTCTGAACCACTGTAGGCCTGAAGTAGATATATCTTTGCACAAACTGGCTGTATTTCAAAATGCCTGATTCAAACCCCTGTATGTAGAGGGGGTATCTCACACGGTCTGAACCACTGTAGGCCTGAAGTAAATATATCTTTGCACAAAATGGCTGTATTTCAAATGGCTGTATTTCAAATGCCTGATTCAAACCCCTGTATGTAGAGGGAGTTTCTCACACTGTCTGAACCACTGTAGGCCTGAAGTAAATATATCTTTGCCCAAAATGGCTATATTTCAAATGGCTGTATTTCAAATGCCTGATTCAAACCCCAGTATTTAGAGGGTGTATCTCACACGGTCTGAACCACTGTAGGCCTGAAGTAAATACATCTTTGCACAAAATAAGTGTATTTCAAATGGCTGTATTTTAAATGCCTGATTCAAACCCCTGTATGTAGAGGGAGTATCTCACACGGTCTGAACCACTGAAGGCCTGAAGAAAATATATCTTTGCACAAAATGGCTGTATTTCAAATGGCTGTATTTCAAATGCCTGATTCAAACCCCTGTATGTAGAGGGAGTTTCTCACACTGTCTGAACCACTGTAGGCCTGAAGTAAATATATCTTTGCACAAAATGGCTGTATTTCAAATGGCTATATTTAATATGCCTGATTCAAACCCCTGTATGTAGAGGGGGTATCTCACATGATCTGAACCACTGTAGGCCTGAAGTAAATATATCTTTGCACAAAATGGCTGTATTTCAAATGGCTGTATTTCAAATCCCTGAATCAAAACTCTGTATGTAGAGGGTGTATCTCACACGATCTGAACCACTGTAGTCCTGAAGTAAATATATCTTTGCACAAAATAACTGTATTTCAAATGGCTGTATTTCAAATGCCTGATTCAAACCCCTGTATGTAGAGGGAGTATTTCACACGGTCTGAACCACTGTAGGCCTGAAGTAAATATATCTTTGCACAAAATAACTGTATTTCAAATGGCTGTATTTCAAATGCCTGATTCAAACCCCTGTATGTAGGGGTGTATCTCACACGGTCTGAACCAGTGTACGCCTAAAGTAAATATATATTTGCACAAAATGGCTTTATTTTAAATGGCTATATTTCAAATGCCTGATTCAAACCCCTGTATGTAGAGGGGGTATCTCACACAGTCTGAACCACTGTAGGCCTGAAGTAAATATATCTTTGCACAAAATGGCTGTATTTCAAATGGCAGTATTTCAAATCCCCGAATCAAACCCCTATATGTAGAGAAAGTATCTCACACAGTCTAAACCACTGTAGGCCTGAAGTAAATATTTCTTTGCCCAAGATGGCTGTATTTTAAATGGCTGTATTTCAAATGCCTGATTCAAACCCCTGTATGTAGAGGGAGTATCTCACATGGTCTGAACCACTGTAGGCCTGAAGTAAATATATCTTTGCACAAAATGGCTGTATTTTAAATGGCTGTATTTCAAATGCCTGATTCAAACCCCTGTATGTAGAGGGGGTATCTCACACGGTCTGAACCACTGTAGGCCTGAAGTAAATATTTCTTTGCCCAAAATGGCTGTATTTTAAATGGCTGTATTTCAAATGCCTGATTCAAACCCCTGTATGTAGGGGGGTATCTCACACGGTTTGAACCAGTGTAGGCCTGAAGTAAATATATATTTGCACAAAATGGCTGTATTTCAAATGGCTGTATTTCAAATGCCTGATTCAAAACCCTGTATGTAGAATGTAGAGGGGGTATCTCACAGGGCCTGAACCACTGTAGGCCTGAAGTAAATATATCTTTGCACAAAATGGCTGTATTTCAAATGGCTGTGTTTCAAATGCCTGATTGAAACCCCTGTATGTAGGGGGGTATCTCACAGTGTCTGAACCACTGTAGGCCTGAAGTAAATATTTCTTTGCCCAAAATGGCTGTATTTCAAATCCCTGATTTAAACCCCTGTATGTAGAGGGTGTATCTCACAGGGCCTGAACCAGTGTAGGCCTGAATTCAATATTGGTGCACCAAATGGCGGTATTTAAAATCTCTGAATGTAACCCAAATGTATTAAGGGTGTTTTCTCTCTAAAGTTAGTTTACAGACCCTTTTTAAAAATATACTTTTTATTATTAATACTTAAAATAAATGCCCCTTAATGGTGGCTTGATGTCATACACAGGGTGCAGGCCGCCAGCCGGCTACTCTTAATGTATGATAGCATCTGCCATGGTTATGACATACAAACAATATAGACTTACAAAGTGTATAATGTGAATAGGAAGGTGGATGGCTGGTGTGGGAAATCTTTCCCTAATACACACTCTCTCTCACCTCTGCCCAGGGGTCGCCCCTGATGGTGGGGTTCCCTGTCCGCGTACCTTCCCTCCTTTCCCTATAACACCCTAACAGTGATAGTGTAGTGTAAACAATTAACATATAGACGATACTGCCACAACATGGATAATTGTTGCACAAAGCAAGTGTTCCAACGCGTTTCACCCATTCAAGGGCTCCTCAGGGGGTCTCAATTTCAGTAATGCAAAAAAATCTAATGAAACATTTTCAAGTGTTTATCCCAAGATATATACAATAACACTTTTTGCAATGTCTAAATAGATGGTACAATCACCATATATACAATATCCCATCCGTTCTCTCAAATAGGTATTGCAGACTTCATAAAGAAATGGTACAACAGACCTTATCAGATGGGGGCCGGGTATCGTGCTGGCTCCTATTTTTGATGATGGGTGCTGCTACCTGTAATCCAACATATATAGTAAGAAAAAAACACTAGATGCAGATAGGGATGTATACAGAGTGACCCTTAGTCAAGGTCTTACTCCTTACTTCAACATCCAGGGACATTCAAGTGCACTTACAGTTTAACTCCCAGCTCCTGACGTGACTGCCTCCTCCCAGGGTCGATATGGCAGTGGCATACATGGGAAAATCTGCTCTTTTAAAATCGGCGCTCCTCAGGCACTTCCTACCCTGTGGAACGCATGCCGCGGCCTTACTTCCGGTCTGGTGGAACGCAAACGTCACTTCCGGTTTCGCGATTCAACCGGCCTCTAGCGATTATTAGAGGTAGGAAGACGTCAAAGCACTCCTTTCAAGCCAAACAGTGAACAGCTTAACCCTTGATATGCCTCCTCCATGGGGGGAGCGGTCCCCCAGTGACTTAAGATGCTATAATTCTATTTTATCATCCAGTGATCTAGGACATAGGGGAATCTCGGATCCTAGGATACAAATCCTGATTCATAACAGATCACAATCATGACTCTCATAGCGTAATTTTGTATTTATTTGAGTGCTTCTCACACTCATAACCAATTTTTGAACCATCATTAATAGCTTAAACAGAAGCTTACGGCGTTTGCTCCTCTTTTCAGGGTGATCCTTTGATTAAAATTTTTCTTAAATTTTTCATATACAGTACAGACCAAAAGTTTGGACACACCATTTTCATTCAAAGAGTTTTCTTTATTTTCATGACTATGAAAATTGTAGATTCACACTGAAGGCATCAAAACTATGAATTAACACATGTGGAATTATATACATAACAAACAAGTGTGAAACAACTGAAAATATGTCATATTCTAGGTTCTTCAAAGTAGCCACCTTTTGCTTTGATTACTGCTTTGCACACTCTTGGCATTCTCTTGATGAGCTTCAAGAGGTAGTCCCCTGAAATGGTTTTCACTTCACAGGTGTGCCCTGTCAGGTTTAATAAGTGGGATTTCTTGCCTTATAAATGGGGTTAGGACCATCAGTTGCGTTGAGGAGAAGTCAGGTGGATACACAGCTGATAGTCCTACTGAATAGACTGTTAGAATTTGTATTATGGCAAGAAAAAAGCAGCTAAGTAAAGAAAAACGAGTGACCATCATTACTTTAAGAAATGAAGGGCAGTCAGTCAGCCGAAAAATTGGGAAAACTTTGAAAGTAAGGGCTATTTGACCATGAAGGAGAGTGATGGGGTGCTGCGCCAGATGACCTGGCCTCCACAGTCACCGGACCTGAACCCTATCGAGATGGTTTGGGGTGAGCTGGACCGCAGAGTGAAGGCAAAAGGGCAAACAAGTGCTAAGCATCTCTGGGAACTCCTTCAAGACTGTTGGAAGACCATTTCAGGGGACTACCTCTTGAAGCTCATCAAGAGAATGCCAAAAGTGTGCAAAGCAGTAATCAAAGCAAAAGGTGGCTACTTTGAAGAACCTAGAATATGACATATTTTCAGCTGTTTCACACTTGTTTGTTATGTATATAATTCCACATGTGTTAATTCATAGTTTTGATGCCTTCATAGTCATGAAAATAAAGAAAACTCTTTGAATGAGAAGGTGTGTCCAAACTTTTGGTCTGTACTGTATATGTTTTTACTAGTCAATTCCATAACGTCCATCTAGAGCAGCGGTGGCGAACCTATGGCACGGGTGCCCGAGGTGGCACTCAAAGCCCTCTCTGTGGGCACACGCACCCTGGAAAAAGTCTATGGTGTACAAATATGCCTTAGACTTCTCCTGCCATTCATCAGCGCAGGGAGCACAATGAACGGCACACGGAGCGCACTGAATGTAGGCAGGCTATTATAGATACAGTTGTGTTCAAAATTATTCAACCCACAATGCTGTAAAGGGTTTTAGGGAATTTAGTGTACATTTGTAATTGTGTTCAGAATGAAATCTTACAAGGACCTTTTAAAGAACCAAATGCAACTAAAATGACATCAATTGTTTTTGTAATACAGTATTAAATGTTTTTTTTGTGATTTTTTTATTGACACAATTATTCAACCCCTTAAAGACTACCACTCTTAAAAACAGAGGTTCATTCAAGTGTTTTCGATCAGGTATTGAAAACACCTGTGGATGTCAAGGAGCAGCAATCAAGCATAATAAGCACCAATTAGGCAGATTTAAAAGGACTGTGATACTTATCTCCTTCTTCTCATTTACTGGTGTGTTTACAAACATGGTGAAGTCAAGAGAATGGTCCAGGAAGACAAGAGAAGAGGTGATTTCTCTTCACAGGAAGGGCAATGGCTATAAGAAGATTGAAAAGATGTTAAACATACCAAGAGACACCATAGGAAGCATCATTCGCAAATTCATGGCAAAGGGCACTGTTGAAACGCTACCTGGTTGTGGCAGAAAGAAGAGGCTGACTTCGACTGCTGTGCGCTACCTGAAGCGCAAAGTGGAGAAAAGTCCCCGTGTGACTGCTGAGGAACTGAAAAAAGATTTGTCAGATGTGGGTACTGAAGTTTCAGCTCAGACAATAAGGCGCACACTGCGTAATGAAGGCCTCCATGCCAGAACTCCCAGGCGCACCCCCTTGCTGTCTCCAAAGAATAAGAAGAGTTGACTGCAGTATGCCAAAAGTCATGTGGACAAACCACAAAAGTTTTGGGATAGTGTTCTGTGGACTGATTAAACAAAATTAGAACTGTTTGGGCCCATGGATCAACGCTATGTTTGGAGGAGGAAGAACAAGGCCTATGAAGAAAAGAACACCTCGCCTACTGTGAAGCATGGCGGGGGGTCAATCATGCTTTGGGGCTGTTTTGCTTCTACAGGTACAGGGAAGCTTCAGCGTGTGCAAGATACCATGAATTCTCTTCAGTACCAGGAGATATTGGATGAAAATGTGATGCAGTCCGTCACAAACCTGAGGCTTGGGAGACGTTGGACCTTTCAACAGGACAATGATCCCAAGCATACCTCCAAGTCCATTAGAGCATGGTTACAGATTAAAGGCTGGAACATTTTGAAGTGGCCATCGCAGTCACCAGACTTAAATCCGATTGAGAACCTCTGGTGGGACTTAAAGAAAGCAGTTGCAGCGCGCAAGCCTAAGAATGTGACTGAACTGCGAAGATATAAAAGCTGTTATAACTGGAAAAGGATTTTTTACTAAGTACTAAGATTGAATGTCACTTGGGGGTTGAATAAAACTGATAATGATGTGAGCACAGAAAAGACATTTGTGGTTATTTCATTATAAATGTTATGTTATATTTGTCTGACTTACAAGTGCCTCTTGGATTTAATTGTAAACAAGATGACTGAAATGATCAAAATCAATGTCAAACTGGCCAAAACACTCAATTTCAGTGGGGGTTGAAAAATTTTGAACACAACTGTAAATGATAAAGTACATGGAAGATATACTATACTGGACTGTAGTATTCAGGTTATATTGCCGTGTTGGCACTTTGTGATAAATAAGTGGGTGTTGGGTTGCAGTTTGGGCACTCGGTCTCTAAAAGGTTTGACATCACTGATCTAGAGTATGGTCCAGATTCTCGGTCCGACCAGTTTCTCTTTTTCAACTATAGGATAACTTTTTTTGACCAGACCTATCCTATTCACTAAAGCAGGTAAAAGATATTCGCTCATTTAGACCTAGGGATGCTTGAGACTTACATCTAAAAATCCCCTCCGCTTCTCTTTGGAGGAGTTTTTTATTCCAGTCTCCCTTTCTAGGGGACATGGGTACACACTCCAAGGCAGAGAATTTTAGAGCCTTATCACTTCCTCCATGGAATTCATTTACATGGTCGGCGACTGACGTTATATTCTTCTTCACTACATCATTAAGGTGTTCACATATTCTTTTCCTGAGTTCCCTATAAGTCTTCCCTATATAGTCTTTTGGACATGGGCACTGACAAATATAGATAACCTCTTTAGTCCTACAGTTGATGAAGTCTCTTATGGTGAAAACCCTGCCAGTCGCCGAACAAATAACTGTCTTACAGGTGGAAACAGAGGCACACGCCTTGTATGCTCCACATCTAAACATGCCCGTGGGTCTGCGGTCCAGCCAAGTTCCTTGCGGTGCCACCGGTACATAGTGACTACGCACCAGCCTGTCTCTCAGGCTTCTGCCTTTACGGTATGTAACACTTGTATCTCACAATGACATCTGCATCAAAGGTTGGCAACTAAATTTTTTTGTGCCCAAACGAGTGTTTGTTTAACAACTGAATTTGACAGCAGTATATAAGCCTGTAATTTCACACGTGCTGATGCTCCAAGGACTGAAAATAGTGTTTTTTGTCCAAAAAAAGTGTGTTTTTCAAACCCCAGAAAATGATGGGTGTATTTCTAGCTTAAATTGCACACTGACTAATCAAGATGTTGTAGACTGCCAAAAAAGTACTTTTTTGCTAACAGAATATGAAAGCTGTATATATTAAACTTGAATTTAACACTTGCAGATCTGAAAAATACAGTTTTTTAAAAAAAAAAATGTGTTTTTCAAACCACAGAAAATGATGGGTGTATTTCTACCTTAAATTGCACACTGACTAATACAGATGTAGATTGCCAAAAAAGTACTTTTTTGCTAACAGAATATGAAAGATGTATATATTAAACTTGAATTTAACACTTGCAGATCTGGAAAATACAGTTTTTTGAAAAAAAAAAGTGAATGATGGGTGTATTTCTACCTTAAATTGCACACTGACTAATCCAGATGTTGTAGTTTGCCCCCAAAAAATTGTGATTTGCAATGTCCCAAAAGCTCAGATGCAGTGCTGGTGCACTGAGCATGCATAAAATGGCCGCCGCTGCCGCCACCCAACTATTTCTAGGTAGATCGCTGAGTTAGATTCTCTCCTATTCTCTCCCTAAAATCACAAGTCCAGCAGCATCCTCTCCCTACACTTGTAACAGCAGAGTGACGTGCAGCGCTACACGACTCAAGCTTATATAGAGCCTGGGTCACATGCTGCTCTGGCCAATTACAGCCATGCCATTAGTAGGCATGGCTGTGATGGCCTCTTGGGGCAAGTAGTATGATGCTTGTTGATTGTCTGCTGTGCAGCCTTTCAAAAAGCGGGTTCGGGTTCGCTCAACCCTAGCCATCACTATATGATCTGCTGGTGTCCGCTATCCTTTACTGCCGATCCGATAGCTCCAGTGAAGGAAGTACACAGCTCTTTTATTTGTACAGTGGATGGAACTGGTTACTGCAGTGCTGCACCTGTTGAAGTGAAAGTGAGCAGCAGTGCATTAACCAATGTTCTGCGAAGTACCAGCACTGGAGCTGCTGCAGAGCAGATTATTGGCAGAGGTCCAGGGTGTCGACCATTCTGAGGACAGGCTATTATTTTTCCTTCAATACAGCACCCCATTTTTACTTTTTGAAAATATTTTTTTTAAAACTTAATTTAACTTTATTCAGTGGGAGCTTCCTCCCTGTGTCTAATAGTTCAGATGTCCCAGTCACTAATGACTGCAGCTTCTGAGGGGTTAAACTGCCAGGTCACAAACATATCTGATCCCGGCAATGAGAGCAAAGTGTCAGCTGTATAAAACAGCTGGCACCCACAAGCGATGGCATGGCCCAGCTCCTGAGCCCACACTGTTACAGCATTGTACTATTATGGTTCTGGGTGTTAATTATCTACACTCACCAATGGAGAAGTATGGCACTGGGCATTAAGTGGTCTCTCTGTAAATTAATAAAATAATATTACAAAAAAAATACTTACATATTACTTGATTACAAATATATTCCCAAATTCTTTTAATTAGTTATAATGACTTGTTTTCTGGTGAGCAATAATTAGTGGAATCAAAATGGCCACCATCCAATTAGTCCACACAAAACCTGTCCTAATCACACAGCAGGACAAGTTACTTCACAACACTGAACTAAAGAGCTGTCTCAGCCTCCTCTCTGCTCTGCTTGTCAGCAGTGGCGTCTCTAGCTTTCAAATTTTGGGGGGGCACACTGGGGGCCAAGACAAAAGTAGGGGGGGCAGCTATAACAACGATACATTTACACAAGTATGCTTAGAAATGCTGCAATACTTTACCCAATACCTAAAACCGCAACAGGGAAGAAAAGTCCAGCTGTCTGTGGATGACGCATTTATAGAGAGGGGGATCTGTGGATGACACTGCTATCCACCCCATGACAGTGTCATCCCCATTTCCCCCTCCATAACAGTGTCATCCACAGATCTCCTTCCCCGCCTCTCACAGGAGTGTACATATATAAAATAAACATATTTCACATGAAACATAGAAACATAGAATGTGTCGGCAGATAAGAACCATTTGGCCCATCTAGTCTGCCCAATATACTGAATACTATGAATAGCCCCCGGCCCTATCTTATATGAAGGATGGCCTTATGCCTATCCCATGCATGCTTAAACCCCTTCACTGTATTTGCAGCTACCACTTCTGCAGGAAGGCTATTCCATGCATCCACTACTCTCTCAGTAAAGTAATACTTCCTGATATTACTTTTAAACCTTATAGAAACATGAACACTTACAGTTACTTGGCTTGGCCCTTGGGGATCTCGGACGCCACCTCCACACTTTGGCCGGGGGCTCGGCGGAGCTGATGTTGTGTTTTATCCTAATGAGAAAGATTTCATAATAAGGATTTGGAGAAGGGGCAGAGAGATAGCAGAGCAGGGAAAGGCTGGTGCTGCTACTAGGGGGTCATACCTTGGGGCAGTAATAAAGCCCACCATAATGCCCCCCCCAGTAGAAATAATTCTCCTTTTAATGTGCAAAACATACCCCCTTATGCCCCCAGTTGAGCTAATGTCCCCCATAATGTGCCAGTATAAAATACCCCTATATAGTGCACCAGTAAATGCCTCCATAGTGCTCCTCTCCCCCTTCCTGCTAGTGCCCCCCATAATGTACCAGTATAAAATGTCCCATATATCGTGCCCCAGTAGATGCCCTCAGTGTCCCCCATAATTTGCAAGTATAAAATACCCCTTCTTAGTGCCCCCCGTAGATGACTCCATAGTACTCCTCTCTCCCCTTCTCCATAGTACCCACCATAATGTGTCCCAGTATAAAATGCTACTGTACAGAGCCCCCCATATAAAAAAAACCTTCTTTGTGGCCTCAGTAGATGCCCCTATAGTGCCCACCAATAATGTGCCAGTAATAAGTGCCCTCAATAACGTGCCAGTAACAAGAGCCACCCAATGTGCCAGTAATAAGCCCCCATCACGTGCCAGTAACAAGAGCCCCCATCACGTGCCAGTAATAAGCCCCCATCACGTGCCAGTAATAAGCCTTCATCACGTGCCAGTAATAAGCCCCCCATCACGTGCCAGTATTAAGCCCCCCCATGTTCCAGTATTAAGTCCCCCCATCATCATGTGCCAGTATTAAGTCCCCCCATCATGTGCCAGTATTAAGTCCCCCCATCATGTGCCAGTATAAAGTCCCCCCCCATCATCATGTGCCAGTATTGTAATAAGCCCCCCCAATGTGCCAGTAACACTATTGTAAAAAAAAAAAAAAAAAAACACTTATACTTACCTCAGTGTCAGCGATGCGATGCAGCCTCTTCCTGTGTCCCACGCTGTAATGTAAGGCTCAGGCGGCATGATGACATCATTGCGCCGGCCTCTGATAGGCTGCCGGCCTAGTGCCTGCAGCCAGGGGCGTACATAAAAATCACTGGGCCCCATAGCAGGAATCTAAATTGGGCCCCCATTCCCCTTTTATAGCCCCTCCCTTTGTTCCATGAACTATTCTTGCTGCTGCGTTTTATAATTTATGCCATCAGGGCCGGATTGGGATTACAAAACAGCCCTGGCACACAAAAGAGGTATAATAGATGCAGATGTATATTATATACAGCAGTGTACAGTTATGTGAGGTACGCTGTATAATATATGCAGTGTGTACAGGTATATAGTATATTCCCTAGTGTTCTGATATGTGAGGTACGAGGTATAATAGACACAGTGTGTACAGATATATAGTATATACAGCAGTGTACTGATATGTGAGGTATGAGGTATAATACATGCAGTGTGTACAGATATATAGTATATACAGCGGTGTACTGATATGTGAGGTACGAGGTATAATAGATGCAGTGTGTACAGGTATATAGTATATACAGCAGTGTATTGACACCTCGTACCTCACATATCAGTACACTGCTGTATATACTATATATCTGTACACACTGCATCTATTATACCTCGTACCTCACATATATAGTATATACAGAAGTGTACTGATATCTGTACACACAGCATCTATTATACCTTGTACCTCACATATCAGTGCACTGCGGTATATACTATATATCTGTACATATTGCATGTATAATACTGTGTAATATATGCAGTGTGTGTGCATGTATGTGTGTGTATCTATCTATATATATATATATACATATACAGAGCAGTGTATTGATGTGACACATAGAAGGTATAATTCTGTAGATGCAGTGTTTATAGAAATATGTGGTCAGTTATACATTATGGTCACTGTGTGAGGTACATGAGGTAGAGGTCACTGTAACTGTCTGAAGTATTATACATGAGTGAGCAATGAGTAAAAACAGGGCATGGAGGGGGAGGGGGGGTAAATGATAAGAAGTGGAGGACCTCCTCTTACCTCTCCATTCCAGTCTGTATGGATCAATGCAGAGCTGCTGGTGAACTTCTAATACTTGCTGTTAGGGGTTGAAAGACCTGTGATGATGTCATCACAGGTCCTGGCAGATGTACCTTTGAAACCTAGGAACTACACCATTTTTGGTGCAGTTCCTTTGCTAGATTCTGCAGGACCTGTGATGTTGATGATGATGTCATCACAGGTCCTGGCAGATGCACTGTTCTAACCTGGGAACTACACTTTACACTGTGCAGTTCCCTTACAGGACCTGTGATGACATCATCAAAGGTCCTTTAGCTTTAGAACGATAAACAGGAGCAATTAGGGGGCGGGGCCTCTCCTCCACTTCGGGACCTGCCTGCAGCCTATCAGAGGAAGGGGAAGGGACACGCCTCTCCCTCCCCTGCACCTCGCTGGCACAGGCAGGCAGTTTACAATGGAGATGAGCGCAATGGAAGCGCTCATCTCCCTGTGCCCAACGGCGGCGACTGACTGGGGGGGGGGGGGGGCATTTTAGTTGGGGGGGCACATGGGGGGGCACAGCATGATGTAGGGGGGGCCGTGGCCCCCTCTGGCCCCCCCCCTGGCGACGCCACTGCTTGTCAGCAATTATAATCCAGAGTACAGTTTAATATGTCTTATATCTTCATCTGAATCTCTGTAGGAATGGAGGAGACATGAAGTACAGAGAGGAGGTGGGGGTGTGGCTAATAAGCAGCAGTACTTGTATGCAGTCTCCATTACCACAGCCCCATATTATCACAGTCTGTCCTTTCTGTACTTCATGTCTCCTCATGAACTCTATTCCTACAGAGATACAGCTTAAGTTCTTATCAGCTGTGTTCAGGATCATAATCATTGACTAGCAGAGCAGAGTCAGCTCTTTAGCTCAGTGTTGTGAATTAACTTGCCCTTCTGTGAGATTAGGACAGGTTTTCTGTGTACTATTTTAAAAACCAGCTATTTTAACTAATGAAAGGTACTTGGGAATATATTTATAATATTATAAATAATATTTAAGTATTTTCATTTTCTTTATTCCAGAAGAAGCTCTTTTTAGCTAGTTAACCCTACCAAGCTTGGCATCATATTACATTAATTAACAATGAAATACAGTTAAATACCTTGCATTTAATTCAAGAAAATATACTTTTTACCATATAGTTATAATGACTTTGTATGCAGTGTGTCTTACACACCAATATAAACAGCAAAATTATGAAGGAATACAAAGAAGCAACTTTCTGCTGACATTGATTGGACGTCATCTGTGGCTCAGTCCACAACGTGCAATGACCCAATTATGATCAAACACTTCATTAATAGTAAAGCTAATTAACTGCAGGGCTAAGGTAACTGAGCCATAGAGAATTAATCAAGTTTTACTACAATATATGCTCAGAAAGGACTTTTCTTTCTCTAGAAATAAATTGTCTACTGCTTTGCTTACATTGTGCTGCTTCACTTGGATTAAGCTTCTCACAGAGGAAAGTTAGATACTTTTTCTGTCTCTGCTAATCAAGAGTGCTCACTGCCTACTAAGATGGTTAAAAAAGAAAATAATAACATAACTTTAATATAGATCAAGGTTGAAAAATGGCTAGCCCCTCTCTTAGAACTTAGAGATAGGCGGATTTACCTTCACCTGGATTAATACAACCATTTAACCATTTTAACATCTGGACATAAAAATGGCTTGTACTACTCTTATTAGTTTCTAGCCATTGAATAAAATTATATATAATTTTTTTCTTGTCAAGAAAATCACCTCATCAAATAGGATAAAAAATGTATGTTTTCTAAAGTGATATATACATAAATGAGAGTTTTTACATTTCCTGAATAGTTTCAATTACTATTCCCATTGTGAGGTGTGGAATCTAACTTCTACTGTTATTAATAATTCATATCCTAATAGGCTTCTTAATTAAATAAGCCAGTTCATGATTTCAAGTGTTTAAAATGAGTAATATACTGTAGATTATTCCAAACCAAAATGTGGTTTTACAACAGTTGAATAATCTTTTGGTGAATAACATTGATGACTTAAACTTAGGATAAGCCAGTAGTCTGTAATTGGTAGAGTTTTAATTCCCTGGACCTCATAAAATATGCTAAAGAATTGACCTCATGTACTGAGGAGATTGCACATAAATATTGGCATAAATTGTGCCAATCTGTGGCTTTAATTTGGTGTATCTATGTTTAGAGAAGTTATCTGTCCGTAGTGTTATGAAGGGGGTGGCTTCATAGGGAAATGGGTGTGGCCAAATATTGTAACATTGTGCACCAAAATTACATCATGATTCTGTCATAAAATTCTGCCTCAAACTCTGATAACTAATAGTTGGTATAAAGTGTGTAGCCTTGCATTAAATTTACTCTCCAAAATCAACTACTGTAATAAATCTGGGGCATGTCTAGACAGCCTAAGATTATGCCATCTGTAGGATTAGTAAATCTGAGTCCCTTGACACTGATATCCATGGGGCACTCAAGCATAAAGTGTAAGTTACTACCATTAAAAGGGTCTATTTCCTTCTTCTGCTGATCTGTAAGGGTTTTGGGGACATGGGTCCACACAGCTCAACCTTTAACTAACTAGTCTATTTTAATAATAAGTAATTAAAGGTATTATCCCATTATAAGAACGTATTCCTTATCCACAGGATAGGGAATAAGTCACTGATCAGAAGGGGTTCGATTGCTGGGACCCTTGCTGATCAAGAGAACCAGGACCAGTGCTTCCTCATTTGAATGGAGCAGCCGATACACATGTGTTTGCACTACGCTAAAGTCTATTGAAATGCTGGAGTACAAGTGCCTGATTATCTCCATGAGCCCCATAGAGCTAAATGGAGGGGCAGCATGCATTCATATCTACAGCTCCATTAAAAAGAGGCAACACAGGAACTCATTCTCTTGATCATCAAGAGCACCAATGGTCATAGTGAAGGCAATCAGACAATTATCTCCTATTCTGTAGATCGGAGACCATTCCAGTTTTCGGAGTGCATTAGGGTATAGGTAAAAGGACATACAGTTGCAAAAAAAAGTATGTGAACCCTTTGGAATGATATGGATTTCTGCACAAATTGGTCATAAAATGTGATCTGATCTTCATCTAAGTCACAACAATAGACAATCACAGTCTGCTTAAACTAATAACACACAAAGTATTAAATGTTACCATGTTTTTATTGAACACACCAGGTAAACATTCACAGTGCAGGTGGAAAAAGTATGTGAACCCTTGGATTTAATAACTGGTTGAATCTCCTTTGGCAGCAATAACTTCAACCAAACGTTACCTGTAGTTGCAGATCAGACATGCACAACAGTTCAGGAGTAATTCTTGACCATTCCTCTTTACAGAACTGTTTCAGTTCAGCAATATTCTTGGGATGTCTGGTGTGAATCGCTTTCTTGAGGTCATGCCACAGCATCTCAATCGGGTTGAGTTCAGGACTCTGACTGGGCCACTCCAGAAGGCGTATTTTCTTCTGTTTAAGCCATTCTATTGTTGATTTACTTCTATGCTTTGGGTCGTTGTCCTGTTGCAACACCCATCTTCTGTTGAGCTTCAGCTGGTGGACAGATGGCCTTTTCTCCTGCAAAATGTCTTGATAATCTTGGGAATTAATTTTTCCTTCGATGATTGCAATCCATCCAGGCCCTGATGCAGCAAAGCAGCCCCAAACCATGATGCCCCCACCACCATACTTCACAGTTGGGATGAGGTTTTGATGTTGGTGTGCTGTGCCTCTTTTTCTCCACACATAGTGTTGTGTGTTTCTTCCAAACAACTCAACTTTGGTTTCATCTGTCCACAAAATATTTTGCCAGTACTACTGTGGAACATCCAAGTGCTCTTGTGCAAACTGTAAATGTGCAGTTTTTTTTAAACAGCAGTGGCTTCCTCTGTGGTATCTTCCCCTAAAATCCATTCTTGTTTAGTGTTTTACGTATCGTAGATTCGCTAACAGGGATGTTAACATATGCCAGAGACTTTTGTAAGTCTTTAGCTGACACTCTAGGATTCTTCTTCACCTCATTGAGCAGTCTGCGCTGTGCTCTTGCAGTCATCTTTACAGGACGGCCACTCCTAAGGAGAGTAGCAGCAGTACTGAACTTTCTCCATTTATAGACAATTTGTCTTACCAAGGACTGATGAACAACAAGGCTTTTGGAGATACTTTTATAACCCTTTCCAGCTTTATGCAAGTCAACAATTCTTAATCGTAGGTCTTCTGAGAGCTCTTTTGTGTGAGGGATCATTCACATCAGGCAATGCTTCTTGTGAAAAGCAAACCCAGAACTGGTGTGTGTTTTTTATAGGGCAAGGCAGCTGTAACCAACACCTCCAATCTCATCTCATTGATTGGACTCCAGTTGGCTGACACCTAACTCCAATTATCTCTTGGAGATGTCATTTTTTTTTTTTTTTTCTCCAATGTATTCACTGAGGAAAATAAACTGTCAGATGAAATGCTGAATGTTGAAATAAATTCGCCTTTAAAAGTGTCCTGTCTGACCCAGGAAGAAGTACAACAGCGACTTAAAAATATCAAAATAGACAAATCGCTAGGACCGGATGGCATACACCCCCGTATCCTAAGGGAATTAAGTAATGTTATAGCCAGACCCTTATTTTTGATATTTGCGGACTCTGTACTGACAGGGAATGTCCCACAGGATTGGCGCATGGCAAATGTGGTGCCAATATTCAAAAAGGGTCCAAAAACAGAGCCTGGAAACTATAGGCCGGTAAGTTTAACATCTGTTGTGGGTAAACTGTTTGAAGGTTTTCTGAGAGATGCTATGTTAGAGCATCTTAACGGAAATAAGCAAATAACGCCATATCAGCATGGCTTCGTGAGGGATCGGTCATGTCAAACTAATTTAATCAGTTTCTATGAGGAGGTAAGTTCTAGACTTGACAGCGGCGAATCAATGGATGTCGTGTATCTGGACTTCTCCAAAGCATTTGACACTGTACTGCATAAAAGGTTAGTATATAAAATGAGAATGCTCGGACTTGGAGAAAACGTCTGTAAGTGGGTAAGTAACTGGCTCAATGATAGAAAACAGAGGGTGGTTATTAACAGTACATACTCAGATTGGGTCACTGTCACTAGTGGAGTACCTCAGGGGTCAGTATTGGGCCCTATTCTCTTCAATATATTTATTAATGATCTTGTAGAAGGCTTGCATAGTAAAATATCAATTTTCGCCGATGACACTAAACTGTGTAAAGTAATTAATACTGAAGAGGACAGTATACTACTACAGAGGGATCTGGATAGATTGGAGGCTTGGGCAGATAAGTGGCAGATGAGGTTTAACACTGACAAATGTAAAGTTATGCACATGGGAAGGAATAATGCAAGTCACCCATACATACTAAATGGTAAAACACTCGGTAACACTGACATGGAAAAGGATCTAGGAATTTTAATAAACAGCAAACTAAGCTGCAAAAAACAGTGTCAGGCAGCTGCTGCCAAGGCCAATAAGATAATGGGTTGCATCAAAAGGGGCATAGATGCCCGTGATGAGAACATATTCTTACTACTTTACAAATCACTGGTCAGACCACACATGGAGTACTGTGTACAGTTCTGGGCTCCTGTGAACAAGGCAGACATAGCAGAGCTGGAGAGGGTCCAGAGGAGGGCAACTAAAGTAATAACTGGAATGGGGCACCTACAGTACCCTGAAAGATTATCAAAATTAGGGTTATTCACGTTAGAAAAAAGACGACTGAGGGGAGATCTAATTACTATGTATAAATATATCAGGGGGCAGTACAGAGATCTATCCCATCATCTATTTATCCCCAGGACTGTGACTGTGACGAGGGGACATCCTCTGCGTTTGGAGGAAAGAAGGTTTGTACACAAACATAGAAAAGGGTTCTTTACGGTAAGAGCAGTGAGACTATGGAACTCTCTGCCTGAGGAGGTGGTGATGGTGAGTACAATAAAGGAATTCAAGAGGGGTCTGGATGTATTTCTAGAGCGTAATAATATTACAGGCTATAGCTACTAGAGAGGGGTCGTTGATCCAGGGAGTTATTCTGATTGCCTGATTGGAGTCGGGAAGGAATTTTTTATTCCCCTAAAGTGAGGAAAATTGGCTTCTACCTCACAGGGTTTTTTTGCCTTCCTCTGGATCAACTTGTAGGATGACATGCCGAACTGGATGGACAAATGTCTTTTTTCGGCCTTATGTACTATGTTACTATGTTACTATGTTATTAGTCTAGGGGTTCACATACTTTTTTCACCTGCACTGTCAATGTTTACATGGTGTGTTCAATAAAAACATGGTAACATTTAATTCTTTGTGTGTTATTAGTTTAGGCAGACTGTGATTGTCTATTGTGACTTAGATGAAGATCAGATCACATTTTATGACCAATTTGTGCAAAAATCCATATCATTCCAATGGGTTCACATACTTTTTCTTGCAACTGTATACAGTATTAAGCTGTTTTGTCTGACTTCGTATGGGGGTAGGATACCAAATAAGGACCAGTGATGAGAGACAGGGGCAATATTCGAATTTGCGATATTTCACAAATATTTGGGCGAATATTCATCATATATTCGCGAATTTGAGAATTCGTGATTTCCAGATATTATTTTCTTGATTGTGAAAATTGGCAATTGAAAAATTTGCGATATAAAAATTTGCGATCAACACTACTCCTAAAGTCAAAGATAATGCAGCCTTCTCATTGGCCTACAAGCAAGAAGCAGTGAAGGATCATGGGTACTGATGAAAAAACATCTAGAATATTAGTGAATATGAAGATATAGCACTATATTCTAGATATTCGCAAATTTTCGAAATGCCAATATTTGCGATAAAAATTTGCGATTAGAATATCAACACTAATGAAGACCACACCAGGAAGGACTCAACCGACTTCAATTGGAATACTTATTTTCTTCTATACCTATATAGAAACTTTAAATATTTTCTATGTACATATATCTTTATCTAATCTTATTTTCCGTGTGCATTAAATAATCCTTTTTAGTTTGGGTGTGTTTAATTTTTGCTCTGCCTATAAAAATATCTGTGAGATTTAGCAGATTCTAAAGGATAGTTCTAAAGTAAAGGTCTGCAGTTAAACAAATTCTGCTCTTAAAAAATTTTATGTTTTCTTTTAGACAGCTTTCATGAATCTGTCCCTTTGTTTGCAGATTAGGTTAACCCGATAGTGACCATGCGCTGTATATACGGCACTCGGTCATTGGCTTTATGCCGGAGTGCAATATAAATACAGTGCTCCAATTGGGTGTGCACAGGAGCTATGCTCGCCAGATGAGAGGCAGGGACCTCTAGGGACCAACTATAAAAACCAGCATTGGTGAAAACTCCTATGCCAGCGAATTAACACGTTCGATGCCGCAGTCAATGCTTACCGCTGCATCTGAGTGGTTTACAGAGGAAGTAATCTCTCTCTCTCCCCATTGGACTCCTGCAATGCATTTGAAGGGTCCCAATGGCTGCTATGGTATCCCGAGAACTATGGCAGACCTCAGAGCCTGCCATGTATGAGCACCTATGAAGCCCAGCCCAAGGGCTGGGTCTCTTGGGCAAACTGTCAGTGTAATACTGCATTGTAAAATAGATAAGACACCCAAAAGTTGAAGTCCCATAATGAAACACAAATAAAAAGTTAACTTTTTTTTTTTACAGTGTTTTAGAAAAAAAATTCTGTTTCAAATTAAAAAAAAAAAACTGCCCCTTTCCCCTCATCAAACTACTTACAATGAAAAAAGATTAGGCAACATATTGGGTTGTCTGTAACAAACGGCTGTATACAAATATCATGAACTACCCAGTCAGGTGAACCCATAAAAAATTAAAATAGTGCCAGAACAGCCATTTAACCCCTTAGGGACGCATGACGTACCGGTACGGCATGTTTCCCGAGTCCTTAAGGACCCATGACGTACCGGTACGTCATGAGTTTCAATCGAGATTGCAGAGCTGTGGGGGTTTCATCGGAACAGGATGCCCGCTGAAATCATTCAGCGGGCATCCTGTCACCATGCCGGGGGGGGGGTCATATGACCCCCCCGTATCGGCGATCGCAGCAAACCGCAGGTCAATTCAGACCTGCGGTTTGCTGCGCTTTCTGCCGATTCTGATCCCCGCGGGATCAAACTTTAAAATGCCCCAGATTAAGTTCCCCCCCCCCCCTGCACCCCTGAATGATTTTATGGCAGCGGGTAGTGCAGGGGGGGGTGTTGCGGGCGGTGCGGGAGGCAGGCGGCACGGCAGGCGGGATCGCGATCCCCCGCCTGCCTCCTCTTGAATATTCATTGGCGTCCAGTGGTATACCAGAGTGTCAGCACATTGCTGACACTCTGGTATAAACGGCTGACATCTGTGCTGTGATGTCAGCCGTTTAACCCTTTCCATACCGCGGTCCGTACGGACCGCGGTATGGAAAAGGTTAACAGTAAGAGGGGGCTCCCTCCCTCTCCCATCGGGGTGCTGCTGTGCCTTTGCAGCCCCCCGACAGGATGGGGTGACAGAGGGAGGGAGCCCCGCGCCTTACCCTTCCCCGTCTGCGCAGTTGTGGCCACAACTGAGCAGACGGGGAAGGTTCCCATGGCAACAGGACGCCATCTCAGGCATCCTGCTGTCCATGGTGCTGAACAGATCTGTGCTAAAGGCATAGATCTGTTCAGACAAAGTGTAAGTAAAATACAGTACAATACACTATATAGTGTACTGTACTGTAATATACAGACATCAGACCCACTGAATCTTCAAGAACCAAGTGGGTCTGGGTAAAAAAAATGTTAAAAAAAAGTGAAAAAAGTTAAGATAAAAAAAAACACATTTATCACTGAATAAAAATTAAAAAAATAAAATACACTATACATATTAGGTATCGCCGCGTCCGTAACGACCTGATCTATAAAACGGTCATGTTACTTTCCCCGCACGGTGAACGCCATAAAAATAAAAAAATAAAAACTATGAGGAAATTGAAATTTTGCCCACCTTACTTCCCAAAAAAGGTAATAAAAGTTATCAAAAAAGTCGCATGTACGCCAAAATAGTACCAATCAAACCGTCATCTCATCCCGCAAAAATCATACCCTACCCAAGATAATCGCCCAAAAACTGAAAAAACTATGGCTCTTAGACTATGGAAACACTAAAACATGATTTTTTTGGTTTCAAAAATGAAATCATTGTGTAAAACTTACATAACTAAAAATAAAGTATACATATTAGGTATCTCCGCGTCCGTATCGACCGACTCTATAAAAATATCACATGACCTAACTCCTCAGGTGAACACCGTAAAAAAATAAAAACGGTGTAAAAAAAGTGTAATAGCAAGCGATCAAAAAGTCATATGCACCCCAAAATAGTGCCAATCAAACCGTCATCTCATCCCACAAAAAATGAGACCCTACCTAAGATAATCACCCAAAAACTGAAAAAACTATGGCTCTTAGACTATAGAGACACTAAAACATGATTTTGTAAAAAATGAAATCATTGTGTAAAACTTACATAAATAAAAAAATTGTATACATATTAGGTATCGCCACGTCCGTGACAACCTGCTCTATAAAAATACCACATGATCTAACCTGTCAGATGAATGTTGTAAATAACAAAAAAAAAAAACGGTGCCAAAAAAGCTATTTCTTGTTACCTTGCCTCACAAAAAGTGTAATATAGAGCAACCAAAAATCATATGTACCCTAAACTAGTACCAACAAAACTTCCACCCTATCCCGTAGTTTCTAAAATGGGGTCACTTTTTTGGAGTTTCTACTCTAGGGGTGCATCAGGGGGGCTTCAAATGGGACATGGTGTCCAAAAAAACAGTCTAGCAAAATCTGCCTTCCAAAAACCATATGGCATTCCTTTCCTTCTGCGCCCTGCCGTGTGCCCGTACAGTAGTTTACGACCACATATGGGGTGTTTCTGTAAACTAAAGAATCAGGGCCATAAATAATGAGTTTTGTTTGGCTGTGAACCCTTGATTTGTAACTGGAAAAAAATTATTAAAATAGAAAATCTGCCAAAAAAGTGAAATTTTGAAATTGTATCTCTATTTTCCATTAAATCTTGTGCAACACCTAAAGGGTTAACAAAGTTTGTAAAATCAGTTTTGAATACCTTGAGGTGTGTAGTTTCTTACGTGGGGTCACTTTTATGGAGTTTCTACTCTAGGGGTGCATCAGGGGGGCTTCAAATGGGACATGGTGTCAAAAAAACCAGTCCAGCAAAATCTGCCTTCCAAAAACCATACGGCGCACCTTTCCCTCTACGCCCTACTGTGTGCCCGTACAGTAGTTTATGGCCACATATGGGGTGTTTCTGCAAACTACAGATTCGGGGCAATAAATATAGCATTTTGTTTGGCTGTTAACCCTTGCTTTGTTACTGGAAAAAATGGATTAAAATGGAAAATTTGCCCAAAAATTTAAATTCGCAAATTTCATCTCCATTTGCCAATAACTCTTGTGCAACACCTAAAGGGTTAACAAAGTTTGTAAAATAAGTTTTGAATACCTTGAGGGGTGTAGTTTCTAGAATGGGGTCATTTTGGGGTGGTTTCTATTATGTAAGCCTCACAAAGTGACTTCAGACCTGAACTGGTCCCTAAAAAGTGGGTTTTTGAAAATTTCTGAAAAACTTCTAAGCCTTGTAACATCCCCCAAAAATAAAATATCATTCCCAAATTGATCCAATCATGAAGTAGACATATGGGGAATGTAAAGTAATAACTATTTTTGGAGGTATTACTATGTATTATAAAAGTAGAGAAATTGAAACTTGGAAATTTGCAATTTTTTCCAAATTTTTTGTAAATTTGGTATTTTTTTATAAATAAAAATGAATTTTTTTTTACTTCATTTTACCATTGTCATGAAGTACAATATGTGACGAAAAAACAATCTCAGAATGGCCTGGATAAGTCAAAGCGTTTTAAAGTTATCAGCAATTAAAGTGACACTGATCAGGTTTGCAAAAAATGGCCAAGTCCTTAAGGTGAAATAGGGCTGAGTCCTTAAGGGGTTAATTGTCGCCTGGCCTCCCAAAAAGCATAATATCAAGCAGTCACATATACCCCAAAATGGTACCAGTAAAAATCTTATCTTGTCACACAAGACTGCTTGAAAAAAATATATATATATGGTTCTCAGAAAATGGCAGCAAAATGTTCTTTTTTTTTTTCTTTTAAAAAATACTTTTATTGTGTAAATCAGCAAAAAAAATTAAAATAGACATATTGTGTCACAGTGTGGTCACTGTGATACGGGTTGTCGTGTTGCTCACGTTTGTGCTCTGGCGTACTGGCCTCGGTGGATTCTGTGTAGGTTGGTTGCCAGGGGTGACGTGGTAATGGGCAGCCTGTGTGTACTTCTCTATTGATGCATGCTCCTCTCCCTGTTCAGTTCTGGTGAGGTTAATAGTCTTGTCTATGTGTGGTCACTAGGTGCTTTATATTCCTGTTTGCTGTAAGCCTGGGAGTCAGTCTGTCTCCAGTCTTTCTGGGTGTAAGAGCTATGCACCTGACCTGAGTTATTCCATCTGTCCTGTCTGTGTGCTCAACTTATAAGACATTAAGCTCTCCTTGTCTAGTTCCGTCTCTGGTCTATGACCACATCGTTCTGCATGGGGTCCAGACTTCTGCCTGTCTGTGCAGCCCTTCCTATGACCACGCATGAGGTCCAGACTTCTGCCTATCTGTGTCTTGTGTGGAGCTCTGTCTGTTTGACACATGGGGAACACGAAATAAAAATACAATGCAACAGCACTCTGCAAATACAAATAGAGTACAACAATGCATAGTTATAGAAAATATTTTGGTGCTAATGCTACGCTTATTTTGTAAGTTTGAGATTCATGGCAAATACATTTTGTACAAAATTACTTAGGCCTGTCAGCCGGCGTCAAGGTAAATCTCTATTAGACGGGAACATAACACTAAATACTACCGGTTATGTGCCATATTGGCCTCCATTAAATCCAGGGTATGTAGGTACAAACATGAATGCTGAGCAATCTCTATACCTCTCCTGGTGCCAGACGGCTTCCAATGAATGCAGGTGGAGCAGCTACAGCTTTATACTTACACTAATTAAAATCAGCCTATAGAGCAGACAGGCTAGTCAGAGGTGCAAGACTAATTGGAGTCAACCACACCTCCAGCTCAGTGGAACTGCAAAAAAAGGGGGGTCAGTCAGCACATCCCAATGTGCAGGTTGCCATGGCTAGAAACACAAAGAAAAAACACAATGCAACAGCACTCTGCTAACACAAATAAAGTACAATAATGCCATAGTTATAGAAAATATTTTGGTGCTAATGTTACGCTTATTTAGTAAATTAGAGATTCTTGGCAAATACATTTTGTAAAAATTATTTAGGTTCCCGTCTAATAGAGATTTGCCTTGACACCGGCATACGGGCCTATCACTAAATACTACCATAAAATACAGGGAATGCAGGGTCCACATTCATGCTGGGTCCACTCTGCCTTTTACCATTTATTAGCTATAATGGCCTCCTATAAATCCAGGGAATGCAGGTACTAACATGCATGCTGAGCCCACTCTATACCTCTGTAGTGTCCCACTACCCTCATGGGTACGGCAAAGTTGTTGTGTATTGCTTTGCATTCCTTATATAGCTTGTTTTATAATGCAATGCATCTTTATGTATAATCCCGGCTTATAGGTGTATTTAGATTGCATTACACAGAGCCTACCACTAGGGGGGGATAACACCTCCCATATATATATAGCTTACCTCAGGTCTAGTCTAGGAGAGTGTGTGCAGAGAGTGCAGTCTGGGTGTGTCAGCATAGCCAGTTAGTTCCAGTTCAGTCTGAGTCTGGAGTTTGATCCCTGAGTTGAAGTGCTCCATTCACTCAGTAGGATATTAAATTCAAAGAATTCTAAAGAAGGATACCCCCAAAGGGTTATGGCCATCTCCATCTCCACAAGCGCCTTAGGACATTTGGATTCAAAAGTGAAGGATTCACCAGCCTCCGGCAGCCTCACTAACCTGCACTGGGAAACCAGGACCAGCCTAGAAGTCCTCTACCAGTAAGGATACCAATCTATATAATTTAATAGCTAGAGAGATAGACATCACACCTGGCAGCAGGTGACCTGTTGCAGTTTTACCTCTGTCCATCTTAAAAAGACTGTTTAATACTTGGATGTTACTGTTACTAGGAGCAACGTTCAGTAAAAGTTATAAGCTGAATTACACCATCCTTGTCTCAGTCTTCAGTTCCTCAATTAACACTACAGTAAATGGTTGTACCACCACAAAAGGTACTGGCGTCATGACTGCAAGGGACCTTGCCATAGGCACATTAATACAGACCATCAAGGGCACCTCGAACTACCATCTGGCTTGTTTCCCTTACACCAGATTGTGCCCCAGAGAATTCTTGTGCCGTTCTCCTCTTCACTTATGCTAGCCTGCCCAGGGACGACATAACAGTGAGTAACCAGAACTGCATTTACCTCGGTCCACCTATTGCTCACACTGTGACCTCACGTATAAATCCCCTGTTAGGTCTGGCATACCGCACCTCTCCTTGAGACGGGCCCAAATAATTTTTTACAAAATGTATTTGCCAAGAATCTCAAATTTACTAAATAAGAGTAGCATTAGTACCAGAATATTTTCTATAACTATTTGGGCCACATGTAGGGTGTTTCTAAAATCAGGAAATACAGCATAATAATAAGAGGGCTTGCTTTTCACACTGGCACATGCCGGGCACAATACATTGGGCATGAAATGGCATATCTCACATATTTTCACTTTGTACCATCTACTTTGAATAATATTTGCAAAACACCTGTTGAGTATTGAAAGCCAAAGGTGAATTTACAAAATACTAACAAAATAATACAGTTTTAGGAGCAAAACAGTAACAATTCAGTTACATGACAAGAATCTGCATAACTAATCATATGCTAAAGAGTTGCAAGTCCAATATATGCATGAGATAGTCAAGATGATTGTTTATAAAATGATGGTAGTTTCATGTTCAAAGCAGTAGTGCATGGTAAGATATGGAGCCTGAAAATCAAAAGTTTAAAACCTTGATACCCTTTTGCTAGTCAGTGTATAATTGAAATACAATGTATTTTTTCATTTTGTGTCCCGATTAAAAATTCTATGAAACACCTATGGGGTCAAAGTGCTCACTACATCACTCAAATTTTTTTTTCACTTTAGGGGTACCTCTGGGTCTCTTCAAATGCTACATGGTGCCTGAAAACCATTCCAATGAAATCTGCCCACCAAAAGCCATATGTGCTCCTTCCCTTCTGAGCCTACTGTGTGCCCATACAGCAGTTTACGAACACATATGTGGTGTTTATGTAAACTGCAGAATCAGGATTATAAATATTTAGGCTTGTTTTGCTGTTACACCTTACTGTCTTACAGGAAAAATGGATTCAAATGGAAAACCTGCAAAAAATTATTTTTTTTTAATTTCACCCTCATTTTGCTTTTATTCCAGTGGAACACCTAAAGAGTTAACCAAGTATTTAAAATCAATTTTGAATAATTTGAGTGGTGTAGCTTTTAAAATGGGGTTGCTTATTATTTTATAATTTTAGCATCTCTATGTCTGTGCAATGGGGCCTGGAATACAGTATTTTCAAATAAAATTTGTACCTTCAGAGAAACTGGGTGCACCTTTCCTTTTGGGCCCTGTCATGTGTCCAGTCACAGGATTAGGGCCACAACTGGAATATTTCTGAAAATCGGAGAAGTCGGGTCATAAAATAAGGGGTGCATTTCTTCATTTTATGTGCACTGTGTAAAAAAAAATCTTTAAAAAGTTGTATAAATTGTATACTGTAAGTTTTTCCCCATACATATAGTAATTTATTTAGATGGTAAAATTAGACTATGTCAGAATGCCTACTTGGATGTGCAATACCTTTAATGAGTTATTCTCTGCTAAAGCCACACATGCCAGATTTCTAAAATCCGTCTTGATCATTAAAGGCTATGCACACCTCCGGGGGCATCCTATATCCTGTACAGAACTGACATGCTCTAGTAACACCCTTTGGATTTTCTGTCTTTTCCATCAGACCCGGAGCTGACAGACTCCTTACCTCTGCTCTCTTAGCTCCTAAACATTAATTATAGCTCAGTTCTTATCTTACTGATAAGAATGTGACTTAAATAAGTGTTTATGATCTCTGAGTAGTTTAGATATAAGCTTTATTAGATGACCAACACAAAGTGTAAGTGAAAGTACCAGTCACACGGGGAAAAAAACAGTTACCCCTTTTGTGACAGAACAGATCAATATTTTTAATAAAGGCCAATTGAAAAAAAGATTTTAGCCAAAAATCAGTAACATGCAGTCATAGAAAAATTGCTTCCAAGGGTATACAGAGCCTTTAATGCTCTTTCTGGCCTGGCCATTAAAGAGTTAATGATGGCGACACCATGGCAAGAAAAATATTGCATATTTGGCAAGTTTCGGGTGGATCACCACATGACACCATTATAGTTAGTGGGGCCAGATGATATTCTAGTGGCGTCCAGCAGTGAAGGAACCGCTAGAGTGATCCCGACCGAAACAGCCTGCCAGATGTGTAAACGCTAGTGTGAAACTATCCTAACACATGCAACGGCGCAGTGTGTTGTTAAACACGCTGTCTGTTAACATCATCAACCATGCATTTACCCAAAGCTATATATGTCATTACCACTCTGACATTATTTGTTATTGTCGCCATTGCATTCAAGAGCTTAAGGGGGGGGAAGGGAACAAACATTTCCAAAAAATTACCAAAAAGAGATAACCTGTTTTCATGAAAAAAAATTAAAAAAATCCTAGGAGAATCCTAGGAGAATA
The DNA here is from genome assembly GCF_905171765.1 of Bufo bufo. NCBI lineage: Eukaryota > Metazoa > Chordata > Amphibia > Anura > Bufonidae > Bufo > Bufo bufo. Next base: position 541,693,261 of record NC_053389.1, read on the forward strand.
GAGGGTGTTAAATATATTTTCAGGGCAATTGGAGAAACTTCGATTTAAGACAAATTGATTCAGATCCAAACTGACTTTTTATAAAAAATATGCAGAATCAGACATTAAGCGAATTTCAAGAATTGAGATTGGTATTGAGATGAGAAGACATAATATCACGTACAAGATGCAGTTTCACTAAATGTGTTTGTATAATTATAACCAAAGATAAAATCGATTTTGGAAGAAAAATTGTTAGGAAACATTCTTTCCTGTATATTTACTTGTATATAAAGTGCAAGTGATGCCAAAAATTACAAGGAAGAGGCACTGTGATACAACCTGTATATCACATAAAGGAGGGTCTCATTCACATTGTGGTAATTGTTCAGGTAGTGGGACTCCTACACTCATAAAGCCTAGGCAGTAAGGGAAAGGGCTGCCAAAAATTAAAAGGAACCGGCACTCCAATACACCATTTATTACACATAAAGGAGGGCATCATACACACCCTTGAAAAATTATGATTGATGACCTGCTGGTGACCCCCTAAAACATTAGGGGTGAGGGCCTGCTGCTGAGCTGACTATCTGAAAAATTTTGTGGGTGAAGGCCTGCTGCCGAGTTGAGCATCTAAAAAATTTTGTGGGCGAGGGCCTGCTGCCGAGATGACCATCTAAAAAATTTTGTGGGTGAGGGCCTGCTGCCGAGCTGACCATCTAAAGAATTTTGTGGGTGAGGGCCTGCTGCCGAGCTGACCATCTAAAAAAAATTGTGGGTGAGGGCCTGCTGCCAAGCTGACCATCTGAAAATTTAGGGGTGAGGGTCTGCTGCTGAGTTGACCCTCTAAAACATTATGGTTGAGGGCCTCCTGGTGACCCTCTAAAACATTAGGAGCGAGGGCAGCCTAATAATGTTGATATGATGGAGGAGGAGGCAGAGAAAAGGGAGATTAAACCATAAACCCTTTTTAGTGGTGGAAGGGGTGCATGGGAATACAGTGTATTCAATACACCATAAAAGCCACATTTAGAGTGCCTTGATGTTCAGCCGCTTTCCTCTGGTGGAGTAAAGAAGTCAAGTGCAATCCAGGCCTTGTTCATTTTTATAAGAGTCAACCGGTCAGCATTTTCAGTTGAAGGGCGGATGTGCTTATCAGTTATTATGCCCCCAGCTGCACTAAATACACGCTCTGACAAAATGCTGGCGGTGGGACAGGCCAGCACCTCCAAGGCGTAGAGCGCCAGTTCGTGTCACATGTCCAGCTTGGACACCCATTAGTAGTAAGGCACAGAGGGATCACTGAGGACGCTGACACGGTCTGCTATGTACTCCTTCACCATCTTTCAAAATTTTCCCTCCTTGTGACACGCGCATCAGGTTGAGGGTGCTGGCAGGGTGTCATAAAACTGTCCCAGGCCTTGGAGAGTGTTGCCCTGCCTCTGTTGGAACTGCTGTGTGTTCCCCTCATCTCCCCTCCTCAGTTGGCCAAGGAACTACGTAGTCTGCAGTCAGAGTTGTCAGCTGAAATTGTTTCCACAAGGATCTTCTGGTTTTGCACCATTTTGCTCGTCCTCTCCACCACAGGACTGAGAGGAGAAGTTCTCTTTTTGTAGCGGGGGTCGAGAAGGGTGAACAACCAGTAATCTGTGTTGGCCAAAATGCTTACAACGCGAGGGTCACGGGAAAGGCAGCCTAACATAAAGTCAGCCATGTGTGCCAGAGTCCCAACAGACAAGACTTCGCTGTCCTCATCAGGAGGATGACTCTCAATCTCCTCATCCTCTTCCTCCTCTTCTACCCATCCACGCTGAACAGATGGAATAAAACTTCCATGGGTACTACCCTCTGTAGCGGAGGCAACCGTCCCCTGCTCCTCCTCCTCCTCCTCATCATCCAATTTGCGCTGAGAAGACGAGCTGAGGGTGGTCTGGCTATCACCCTGTGTACTGTCTTCCTCTATTTCCACCTCTTCCACATGCAAAGCGCCCGCCTTAATTGTGAGCAGCGAGTATCTGAGTAGACACGGAAATGGAATGGTTACGCTGATAATAGCGTTATTGCCGCTCACCATCTGTGTTGATTCCTCAAAGTTGCGTAAAACCTCACAGAGGTCAGACATCAATCCCCACTTGTCGCTTTTGAAGAGCGGAAGCTGACTAGAAAGGAGACGACTATGTTGCAGCTGGTATTCCACTACTGCCCTCTGCTGCTCACAAAGCTTGGCCAACTTGTGGAACGTGGAGTTCCAGCGCATGGTCACGTCGCACAACAGTCGGTGAGCTGGCAATTGCAAGCACTGCTGCAGTGGTGCCAGACTGGCGGAAGCTGTCGACTTGCGGAAATGGACACACACGCGGCGCACCTTCACCAGTAGCTCAGGTAAATTGGGTTAAGTTTTGAGAAACCACTGAACCACTAGTTGAACACGTGGGCTAGGCATGGTATGTGTGTGAGCTTGCCGAGCTCCAAAGCCGCCAGCAAGTTACAGACATTATTAGACACAACCATGCCTGGTTCTAGGTTGAGTGGCGAGAACCACAGCTCAGTCTGGTCCCTTATCTCCTGCCACAGCTTTGCGGCGGTGTCCTGTTTGCCACCTAAGCAGATCAGTTTAAGCCCGGCCTGTTGCCGCTTCCCCACTGCTGTGCTACAATGCTTCCAGCTACTGACTGATGTCTGACTGGTGCTGCAAGATGATAGTTCAGAGGTGGAAGTAGAGGCGGAGGAGGAGAAGGGGGGTTGCAGCCACTAACGTAGGTGGTGGCGGAAACCCTGATGGAAGTAGGGCCCGCAATCTTTGGCGTCGGTAGCACCTGTGCCATCCCAGGGTACGACTTTCTCCAGTCCTCCACAACGTTCACTCAGTGTGCCATCAGGAAAATGTAGCATCCCTGGCCAAAAGCACTTGTCCATGTGTCAGTCATTAAGTGGACCTTCCCAATAACTGTGTTGGTCAGGGCACGGGTGATGTTACTGAACACATGCTGGTGTAAGGCTGGGACTGCACATCGTGAAAAATATTGGCGGCTCGAGGCTGTGCAAAGCCTCAGTGTCCACAAATGAAATGAAACGAACAAGATGTGCTTTAACTGCAGACTGTAAGCTTTAATTTGAGGGTATTTACATCCCAATCAGGTGAACGGTGTAGGAATTACAACAGTTTGCATATGTGCCTCCCACTTGTTAAGGGACCAAAAGTAATGGAACAGAATAATAATCATAAATCAAACTTTCACTTTTTAATACTTGGTTGCAAATCCTTTGCAGTCAATTACAGTCTGAAGTCTGGAACGCATAGACATCACCAGACGCTGGGTTTCATCCCTGGTGATGCTCTGCCAGGCCTCTACTGCAATTGTCTTCAGATCCTGCTTGTTTTTGGGGCATTTTCCCTTCAGTTTTGTCTTCAGCAAGTGAAATGCATGCTCAATCTGATTTAGGTCAGGTGATTGACTTGGCCATTGCATAACATTCCACTTCTTTCCCTAAAAAAACTCTTTGGTTGCTTTTGCAGTATGCTTTGGGTCATTGTCCATCTGCACTGTGAAGCGCCGTCCAATGAGTTCTGAAGCATTTGGCTGAATATGAGCAGATAATATTGCCCGAAACACTTCAGAATTCATCCTGCTGCTTTTGTCAGCAGTCACATCATCAATAAATACAAGAGAACCAGTTCCATTGACAGCCATACATGACCACGCCATGACACTACCACCACCATGCTTCACTGATGAGGTGGTATGCTTAGGATCATGAGCAGTTCCTTTCCTTCTCCATACTCTTCTCTTCCCATCTCTCTGGTACAAGTTGATCTTCGTCTCATCTGTCCATAGGATGTTGTTCCAGAACTGTGAAGGCTTTTTTAGATATCGTTTGGCAAACTCTAATCTGGCCTTCCTGTTTTTGAGGCTCACCAATGGTTTACATCTTGTGTGAACCCTCTGTATTCACTCTGGTGAAGTCTTCTCCTGATTGTTGACTTTGACACACATACACCTACCTCCTGGAGAGTGTTCTTGATCTGGCCAACTGTTGTGAAGGGTGTTTTCTTCACCAGGGAAAGAATTCTTCGGTCATCCACCACAATTGTTTTCCGTGGTCTTCTGGGTCTTTTGGTATTGCTGAGATCACCGGTGCATTCCTTCTTTTTAAGAATGTTCCAAACAGTTGTTTTGGCCACGCCTAATGTTTTTGCTATGTCTCTGATGGGTTTGTTTTGTTTTTTCAGCTTAATGACGGCTTGCTTCACTGATAGTGACAGCTTTTTGGATCTCATCTTGAGAGTTGACAGCAACAGATTTCAAATGCAAATAGCACACTTGAAATGAACTTTGGACCCTTTATCTGCTCATTGTACACTGCGTGCAGAATTATTAGGCAAATGAGTATTTTGACCACATCATCCTCTTTATGCATGTTGTCTTACTCCAAGCTGTATAGGCTCGAAAGCCTACTACCAATTAAGCATATTAGGTGATGTGCATCTCTGTAATGAGAAGGGGTGTGGTCTAATGACATCAACACCCTATATTAGGTGTGCATAATTATTAGGCAACTTCCTTTCCTTTGGCAAAATGGGTCAAAAGAAGGACTTGACAGGCTCAGAAAAGTCAAAAATAGTGAGATATCTTGCAGAGGGATGCAGCACTCTTAAAATTGCAAAGCTTCTGAAGCGTGATCATCGAACAATCAAGCGTTTCATTCAAAATAGTCAACAGGGTTGCAAGAAGCGTGTGGAAAAACCAAGGCGCAAAATAACTACCCATGAACTGAGAAAAGTCAAGCGTGCAGCTGCCAAGATGCCACTTGCCACCAGTTTGGCCATATTTCAGAGCTGCAACATCACTGGAGTGCCCAAAAGCACAAGGTGTGCAATACTCAGAGACATGGCCAAGGTAAGAAAGGCTGAAAGACGACCACCACTGAACAAGACACACAAGCTGAAACGTCAAGACTGGGCCAAGAAATATCTCAAGACTGATTTTTCTAAGGTTTTATGGACTGATGAAATGAGAGTGAGTCTTGATGGGCCAGATGGATGGGCCCGTGGCTGGATTGGTAAAGGGCAGAGAGCTCCAGTCCGACTCAGACGCCAGCAAGGTGGAGGTGGAGTACTGGTTTGGGCTGGTATCATCAAAGATGAGCTTGTGGGGCCTTTTCGGGTTGAGGATGGAGTCAAGCTCAACTCCCAGTCCTACTGCCAGTTTCTGGAAGACACCTTCTTCAAGCAGTGGTACAGGAAGAAGTCTGCATCCTTCAAGAAAAACATGATTTTCATGCAGGACAATGCTCCATCACACGCGTCCAAGTACTCCACAGCGTGGCTGGCAAGAAAGGGTATAAAAGAAGAAAATCTAATGACATGGCCTCCTTGTTCACCTGATCTGAACCCCATTGAGAACCTGTGGTCCATCATCAAATGTGAGATTTACAAGGAGGGAAAACAGTACACCTCTCTGAACAGTGTCTGGGAGGCTGTGGTTGCTGTTGCACGCAATGTTGATGGTGAACAGATCAAAACACTGGCAGAATCCATGGATGGAAGGCTTTTGAGTGTCCTTGCAAAGAAAGGTGGCTATGTTGGTCACTGATTTGTTTTTGTTTTGTTTTTGAATGTCAGAAAGGTATATTTGTGAATGTTGAGATGTTATATTGGTTTCACTGGTAAAAATAAATAATTGAAATGGGTATATATTTGTTTTTTGTTAAGTTGCCTAATAATTATGCACAGTAATAGTCACCTGCACACACAGATATCCCCCTAAAATAGCTAAAACTAAAAACAAACTAAAAACTACTTCCAAAAATATTCAGCTTTGATATTAATGAGTTTTTTGGGTTCATTGAGAACATGGTTGTTGTTCAATAATAAAATTAATCCTCAAAAATGCAACTTGCCTATTAATTCTGCACTCCCTGTTATTGGGATAATGAGGGAATAACACACACCTGGCCATGGAACAGCTGAGAAGCCAATTGTCCCATTACTTTTGGTCCCTTAACAAGTAGGAGGCACATATGCAAACTGTTGTAATTCCTACACCGTTCACCTGATTTGGATGTACATACCCTCAAATTAAAGCTGACAGTCTGCAGTTAAAGCACATCTTGTTTGTTTCATTTCAAATCCATTGTGGTGGTGTATAGAGCCAAAAATGTTAGAATTGTGTCGATGTCCCAATATTTATGGACCTGACTATTGTTTTTTTATACTATTCGTAATTTTTTTCCATCTGAAGTCATGATTCCTCAATTGACGAATATTATAAAAAACCAATATATAGCACTAAATTCTATAGTGCTATATATTTGTTTTTGACCCATGCCTGTATTGATCGCGTAATATTCGCATATTAAGTGATCATTGCCTTGCCGATTTTTCAAGTAAAAAAATGAAGAATATAACGAATATTCGAATTAGTGAATATTCGACGAATATTCTACTAAATATTCGCGAAATATTGTGAATTTGAATATGACCCGTGCAGCTCATCACTACTGATATTTAAGATGCGCACACGTTAATCAGAAAGTATAGCGCAAGTAATGTCGCTGCCACCATCGCCTAATAAAAAATTACACTTAATGGATGTCACTGATATTTAGAATGCACAAACGTTATACAGGAGGTATAGCGCAAGTAATGTCGCTGTCACCACCTCCTAATAAAAAATAACACTGAATGAATGTCATTGATATTTAGGATGCACAAATGTTAAATAGGAGATATAGTGCAAGTAATGTCGCTGTCACCACCACCTAATAAAAAATGACACTAAATGAATGTCACTGATATTTAGGATGCGCACACGTTAAACAGGAGGTATAGCACAAGTAATGTCGCTATCACCAGCGGCTAATAAAAAATTACACTGAATGAATGCCACTGATATTTAGGATGCGCACACGTTAAACAGAAGGTATAGCTCAAGTAATGTCACTGTCACCACCGCCTAATAAAAAATTACACTGAATGAATGTCACTGATATTTAGGATGCACAAACGTTAAACAGGAGGTATAGCGCAAGTAATGTCGCTGTCACCACCGCCTAATAAAAAATTACACTGAATTAATGTCACTGATATTTAGGATGGGCAAATGTTATACAGGAGATGTAGCACAGGTAATGTCGCTGCCACCAGCAGCTAAAAATATTTGACTGAATGTCACTGATATTTCGGATACGCAAATGTTATACAGGAGATTTTGCGCAGGTAATGTAACTGTCTGCAGCGGACACAGTCTACAGAAAAAGTAAACTGGATGTCACAGATATTTTTAGGCTGCGCACACATTACACAGGAGATGTAGTGCAGATAATGTTGCTGTAGCCAGCGGCAAAAAAAATTACACATAATGTAACTGATATTTCGGATGCACTAACGTTATACTGGAGATGTAGCACAGGTAATGTCACTGCCACCAGTAGCAAAAAAAATTAGACTGAATGTCACTGATATTTTGGATACGCAAACGTTATACAGGAGATGTAGCTCAGGTAATATAACTGTCTACGGAAAAAGTACACTAGATGTCACAGATATTTTTAGGCTGCACACACTTTAGACAGGAGATGCAGCGCAGATAAGGTCGCTGTCTGCAGCGGCCAAACGATTGCAAGCTATTTAGTGCAGGTTGCGCTAAAAATATATATTGCTGCCAGATACAACTATAGTCGTTAAAAGGACTTTTGGTTCTCTAACAAGTTTTAGTGATTTAGTGCAGGTTGCACCAAAAATATATATTGCTGCCACACACAATAGTCCTTAAAAGGACTATTGGGTCTCTAACAAGTTTTAGCAATTTTGCGCAGGTTGCGCTAAAAATATATATTGTTGCCACACAAAACAATAGTCCTTTAAAGGAATTTTGGGTGTATAACAAGTATAAAAATGAAAATATTTCTTTTTCACTCCCTACACTATCTCTCCCTTCTGCTCTCCAGCTTTCCCTGACTAAGACTGAGCCGAACACATGTCATCGGGTGCTATATAGCACCCGATGACGCGTTCCGGTCAGCCAATCACTGTAATGCCAGTAGTCAACATGGCTACGGCATTGCAGTGAATGGCAGTACTTACCTGCGCATTTAATGGCTGCGCGCATCACGCTCAAGCACACGCGGCATTCTGCTGAACACCATGATGTGCCGAGCATCGCGATGCTCGAGTAAAATTAGTGTTTGGCCAAGCATGGTCGCCCAACACTAGTCTCTTGCAATCATGCCAATTCCAGTAACTACCGTCACCTAAATCTCTTGGCAATGGTATGATAAAGCAAGCATAAGTAAACATTTCCAGATTTGAAGGAAAGGTAATGGGTCAGACAGAGATGCATTATGATACAATGCAAACAAATCCTAGTGCTTCACCAATGAATTCCATTTCAGCTGACATGGGAAATGCACTGGTTTATCTTCTTTCAAGGTGGATTGTACATTTTAAAGTGCTTTCATTGTTTACTACCCACAGTTAGTTCTCAATCATGTAGTCTGAAGTTAAAGGGGTTCTTCAGAAATGATTTAAAATGACCACCAGCAGCTTGTCCTACAGTGTAAGCAGGACTGGATGCCTCCATTTGCAGAGCTGCATGGGGATGTCACAATGTAGGGAGAGGGGAGGAATACTAGAATGACAACAGAAGGAAAATGATCCAAAACTAGGCCTCACGGCTAGGGAAAGGAAAAGGTCACCACCTAGGAAACCCTAAACTTAACCCTGACTCCTATCAGTATGAATAGACCATGAAGGTGGGAATATTAATACACCATATACTTAGGCCCTAGAAACCCTGAAAAGCCCTAGGCATAGTGACAGGGTCTGAGACCACTGGTTCCTTCCCAGATTAACTTTCATTACTTTTTATGGTATATTTGTTTTTTGTTTTTTTGTACCTTTAGTCGTTAGCTATTACAATAACGATTAACTAATAGGTTAGCATACAATAGCTACCAGGGACATCCCGACTCAAGGCAATCCAAGGTCATTCAGGAGGTTCCTGATACGGGATCGCCCCTACGGGGCGGCCATTCAGTTTGTAGGCAGGGCACAAAAGCGAGAGGGTCAGCTATAGGGAGAGAGCCCATAGCTATATATTAGGCCCAATCTCTGCCATTTAAAGCAAAATCACAGAAATATAGTGTCAAATATGTGGGAGCTGCTCAAACCCCAAACACTGTAGCGTGTTTTTCATTGGGGGAGCAGTCCCACCGCATGTGGACCGCAGCAAGTGACTATCCCCAGCAAAAAAATGCGTACAATGGAGGATGCCGACGCGGTCCACATGCACCACAAAGGCATCCTACACAAAACTGAGCATTGTGCGGATGAAAATAAAATTATATAAATCACAGAAAAAAATGCACCAAACGGATATGCCACTGACTATACTAGCTAGTCATACAAGCAGATATTAAAAGCTGAGACTTTTGCCAATATATTCCTGTCAGGAACATATCAGGGCCCATCATGCACCACGTCACGGTCTCTCAGCATGGCAAGGGTCCTACCACTACGCTAACTATGGTGTGAACAAGGTCTGAAGGTGATGAAATCCAGCTCACAGCCAAGCTTCCACACAACCGCATAGCAGGACAACTAATGCAATGTGAACAAAGCAAGACTGTAAGCCACACCCATATCAGACCGTGTGATGGAGGTTACCAGGTGCAAACGAATGTTTAAATGCCAGGTAAAGTCACATTCAATACATATAAAACAAAATCACAGAAATATAGTGGCAAATATGGGGGAGCTGCTCAAACCCCAAACACTGTAGCATGTTTTTCATTGGGGGAGCAGTCCCACCGCATGTGGACCGCAGCAAACGACTATCCCCAGCAAAAAAATGCGTACAATGGGGGATGCCGGCGTGGTCCACATGCACCACAAAGGCATCCTACACAAAACGGAGCATTGTGCGGATGAAAATATAATTATATAAATCACAGAAAAAAATGCACCAAACGGATATGCCACTGACTATACTAGCTAGTCATACAAGCAGATATTAAAAGCTGAGACTTTTGCCAATATATTCCTGTCAGGAACATATCAGAGCCCATCATGCACCACGTCACGGTCTCTCAGCATGGCAAGGGTCCTACCACTACGCCAATCTCTGCCATTCCTTGCCCCAAAGCTAAGTATCAACCTAATGATATCTTCCATCTTGTTTTCTTATTTTACTGTTATGTGGTTTGTGTTGGAGGGTTTGTAGCTATTTTAGATAGATATTAAAAGTTAAGTTTTAAGGGTGGTTACCTGTGACATTGTTAAATAGAGGAACAGTAATGACCACAAACTAGACCTGAAACAAGAGGTGTGGTCTCACCAACAACAACAATGCAGAGTGAAAACTGAGAGGCTGTCAGATAACCTCATGTGATACAAGTCTCTCAGATCTTCTAACCTCTGTCACGGGAGGGATCGGGACAGTACCCCCCCTTCTACGGGTGACCTCCGGACACCCAGGACCGACCTTATCCGGATGAGCCCTGTGAAAGACTCTCACAAGGCGACTAGCATTAATGTCGGCCGCTGGAACGCACATTCTCTCCTCTGGACCATAACCCTTTAAGTGAACGAGATATTGAAGGGATCTACAGAGAATTTGTAAGTTCACTATCCTGGAGATCTGAAATTTAATGACAGGGGCCGGAGGCAAGGAGGATGGTTCAGCAGGTTCGACATATCTCTTCAGCAATGATTTGTGGAAAACATGAATTTTTAAAGCCTCAGATGTTCAAGACGAAAGGCTACCGGGTTAATAATGGCAGAAATCTTATAAGGACCAATAAACCCAACTTCCAAGAAGGTACCTTCAACTTAATGTTTCTTGTGGACAGTCACACAGAATCACCCACTCTCAGGTCTGGAGCACTCATACGTCTCTTATCAGCCATATGTTTATACTTGTTGCCCATCTTTTTTTAATTATTTAGAATTTTCCACCAAATAGATGACAAAGAAGAGGAAAATCTTTCCTCTTCAGGTGTACCAGAAAATGTGCCAAACTGCGGATGGAACCCATATGCCCCCAAAAACGGTGACTTATCAGTGGACTCCTGTCTACAGTTATTTATGGCAAACTTGGCCAAAGACAAAAATGAAGACCACTCCTCCTGATTTTCCAAGACAAAGCATCTCAAATAAGTTTCCAGATTCTGGTTAGTGCATTAAGTCTGTCCGTTCAACTTAAGATGAAAGGCCGAAGTGGACAATTGTACCCCCAGGCGAGTACAGAATGCCTATCAGACACCACATCAGAGGGAATACCATGTAGCTTCACGATGTTATTGATAAACACTTGTGCGAGATTTTTAGCATTAGGTAGACCTGATAGTGCTATAAAGTGCGACATCTTGCTGAAGCCATCAACAACCACCAGAATCACAGTTTTTCCTGAGGAATTTGGGAAATTTGTGATAAAGTCCATGGACAAATGAGTCCAAGGTCGGGACATGATGGACAACGGAAGTAGAGATCCTGAAGGCCAAGTATGTGTCACCTTAGCACGCACACAAGTACCTCAAGCGGACACATAACCCTTAATACATTTACGTAACCCAGGCCACCAGAATCTACAATAAATTAGATCGACCTTGGATCTGCTCCCAGGGTGTCCTGTAAGAACTGTACAGTCGTGGCCAAAAGTTTTGAGAATGACACAAATATTAGTTTTCACAAAGTTTGCTGCTAAACTGCTTTTAGATCTTTGTTTCAGTTGTTTCTGTGATGTAGTGAAATATAATTACACGCACTTCATACGTTTCAAAGGCTTTTATCGACAATTCCATGACATTTATGCAAAGAGTCAGTATTTGCAGTGTTGGCCCTTCTTTTTCAGGACCTCTGCAATTCGACTGGGCATGCTCTCAATCAACTTCTGGGCCAATTCCTGACTGATAGCAACCCATTCTTTCATAATCACTTCTTGGAGTTTGTCAGAATTAGTGGGTTTTTGTTTGTCCACAAGTTCTCAATGGGATTAAGATCTGGGGAGTTTCCAGGCCATGGACCCAAAATGTCAACGTTTTGGTCCCCGAGCCATTTAGTTATCACTTTTGCCTTATGGCACGGTGCTCCATTGTGCTGGAAAATGCATTGTTCTTCACCAAACTGTTGTTGGATTGTTGGAAGAAGTTGCTGTTGGAGGGTGTTTTGGAACCATTCTTTATTCATGGCTGTGTTTTTGGGCAAAATTGTGAGTGAGCCCACTCCCTTGGATGAGAAGCAACCCCACACATGAATGGTCTCAGGATTTACTGTTGGCATGACACAGGACTGATGGTAGCACTCACCTTTTCTTTTCCGGACAAGCCTTTTTCCAGATGCCCCAAACAATCGGAAAGAGGCTTCATCGGAGAATATGACTTTGCCCCAGTCCTCAGCAGTCCATTCACCAAACTTTCTGCAGAAGATTAATCTGTCGATGAGTTTTTTTTGGAGAGAAGTGGCTTATTTGCTGCCCTTCTTGACACCAGGCCATCTTCCAAAAGTCTTTGCCTCACTGTGCGTGCAGATGCGCTCACACCTGCCTGCTGCCATTCCTGAGCAAGCTCTGCACTGGTGGCACTCCGATCCCGCAGCTGAATCCTCTTTAGGAGACGATCCTGGTGCTTGCTGGACTTTCTTGGACGCCCTGAAGCCTTCTTAACAAGAATTGAATCTCTTTCCTTGAAGTTCTTGATGATCCTATAAATTGTTGATTGAGGTGCAATCTTAGTAGCCACAATATCCTTGCCTGTGAAGCCATTTTTATGCAACGCAATGATGGCTGCACGCGTTTCTTTGCAGGTCACCATGGTTAACAATGGAAGAACAATGATTTCAAGCATCACCCTCCTTTTAACATGTCAAGTCTGCCATTTTAACCCAATCAGCCTGACATAATGATCTCCAGCCTTGTGCTCGTCAACATTCTCACCTGAGTTAACAAGACGATTACTGAAATGATCTCAGCAGGTCCTTTAATGACAGCAATGAAATGGAGTGGAAAGGTTTTTTGGAATTAAGTTAATTTTCATGGCAAAGAAGGACTATGCAATTCATCTGATCACTCTTCATAACATTCTGGAGTATATGCAAATTGCTATTATAAAAACTTTACCAGCAACTTTTCCAATTTCCAATATTTATGTAATTCTCAAAACTTTTGGCCACGACTGTACAGTGATGATCCTCGAACACCTTGTGTCGCAATTCAGAAGGAACAGACAACTTCCCTGGAGGGCAAAAATCTGGTGTATCCCCTGGGCCTCCAACACCTCTGCCTCAAGGTCGGGACAAAGGGCGGATATTACCACCCCTTCAGCCAATATCGGAGCAGAATCTTCCGAATCACCCCCCTCAGGAAAGCTACTCGACAAAGCATCCGCCTTGACGTTCTTAACCCCAGGGCGATAGGTGACAATGAAATTAAATCTGGTAAAAAAAAACTACCATCTGGCCTGTCCAGATAAGCCAGACTTTTGCGATCGTAATTACCGTAATAGAATGAATCGCTCCTTCCAACCAATGATGCCATTCCTCAAAAGCCAACTTAATGGTCAGCAACTCTCTTTTACCCACGTCATAATTTTTCTCAGCAGCAGAGAGCTTCTTCGAGAAAAATGCACATGGGTGCCATTTACTAGGTGAAGGACCCTGCGACATGACTGCTCCTACCCCTACCTCTGATGCGTCAACTTCCACAATGAAAGACTGTGACACATCAGGTTGCATCATTATAGGAGCAGAAGCAAAACATTCCTTCATAGCTGAAAAGGCTTGTAATGCCTCATCAGAACAGACTGAGACATCCGAACCTCTCCTAGTCATGTCCGTTAAAGGTTTAACAATCGTCGAGTAGTTTAAAATAAATTTACGGTAGTAGTTCGTGAACCACAAAAATCGCATTAGTACTTTCAGATTTTCGGGTCAATCCCAGTCCATCACTGCACTGACCTTTTCAGGATCGATATAAAAACCTGAAGATGAGAGTAGGTAGCCCAATAATTTCACTTCTGGAACTGCAAATACACACTTCTCAATCTTAGCATACAGTTTATTCTCTCTTAGGATCTGTAACACTTGTCTCACATGATCCTGATGCATCTCCATGTCAGGAGAATAAATCAAAATATAATCCAGATACACCACAATAAATCTGCCCACCAGATAATGACAGATGTCATTGATGAAATGTTGAAAAACCGCAGGAGCATTGGTTAACCCAAAAGGCATGACCATATTTTTAAAATTACCCTCAGGGGTATTAAAGGCTGTCTTCCATTCATCCCCCTCCTTGATCCCTATAAGATTATATGCCCCCCTCAAATCCAACTTCGAGAACACCTTGACACTGACAATCTGATTGAACAAATCTGGGGTCAAAGGAAGGAGATAAGGATCACGGACAGTAATGCGATTAAGCTCATGGAATTCTAAACGTGGTCTAAGAGTTCCGTCTTTTTTCTTAATAAAGAAGAACCCTGCAACCACTGGGGATTTTGATGGTCTAATATGACCTTTAGTCAAACTCTCTGTGATATATTCTCGCATGGCTGCTCTTTCAGGTTCAGAAAGATTATACAACCGAGACTTGGGCAACCTAGCTCCGGGAACAAGGTTGACGGGGCAATCATACTCCTGATGTTGAGGTAAGGCCTGGTTTCCCCTTTCAGAGAATACATCAGAAAAATCTTAAATAAACAAAGGTATAACTTTAGTGGCTACCACAGAAAGCGAAGTGCTAGGACAGTTGTCGATGCAATAATCACTCCAATCAAGAATCTGTCTCGCTTGCCAATCGATGGTAGGGTTATGTTTGCTTAACCATGGTAACCCTAACACCAGGGGAGCAGGCAGACCCTCCAGAACAAAACACGAAATAGATTCTTGATGAAAATCACCCACCTTTAAATGGATGTCCAGCACCATTTGTGATAAACATTTCTGTGTCAGAGGAGCGGAATCAATAACAAACACCGCAATATTTTTGTCTAATGCACTTGTTGTCAATCCATGCATACGGACAAACTGACCATCAACTAGGTTAACCCCTGTCCACTGTCAATAAACACTTCAATTCCCACCGTTTTGGAATCTAGCACCACCTCGGCAGACAGGAAAAATCGGGTACTACCAGCAAATGACAAAAGTAAATTCTCAGATTCCCCACCCACACCACCAAGAGTGAAATGATGATTAAACACATTTTTCTTTTCAACCTGCCGCTGAACATAAGGACATATGTTAACAAAATGTCCCCTTTTTCCACAGAAAAAGCAGAGTCTTAAGTCTAAAGTTCTTATCACCAGATCCAGGGGTTGCTCCCCCCAGCTGCATTGGTTTGTCATCAGACATTGTCACGAGGGTATCAAGAGCCACGTCTGACTCCGTTATACCCGGGGTCAGGAAGTCGCAGCGGGTGGCTGCGCGCTCTATATCTAAAGATCATGGTGTTTCTTAGTTATTGTTTTCTGTGTTTGCCTTGCTATCCTTTTTGTCTCTCTCAGGGATCCGTAGCTTCTCCTCCTCAGCTGTTTCGTGTCTGCCACTCCCTACCTCCTTATATTCTCCCCTCACACTTCTCTAGTTGCCAGTTATAGAGCTTCCTGCCTGGACATCTATACTGACCCACTGGAGTGGTTAATCCTGGTTGTTGTTCCTGTGTGCTACCCTCCGGATCCCTGTTTGGCTTATTGTTGTCTCCTGTTGTCGCCCACCTGGGAATATATGTTGAGTCTGTGTTATCTGTCCTCCCCTTGGTGTTTTCCCTTAGAGTTAGTGGTGCGGACTAGTGTTCCCATCGCCCTGTTCACTACCTAGGGCTCAGCTCAGGGAAAGCCAGGGCTTTAGGCACGTGATCGGCGTACGGGTGAGGAACCCGTCTAGGGACGTCAGGGCAGCCAGGTGCCAGCCGCCAGGTGAGTCAAGGGTCACCATCTTCCCTCTCACTTGGGCAGGGCCTTCCTCGTTCCCTCCCTCTGTGTCACGTATGTGATAGCAACGCCGACCGTGATAGACATAAGCTCAAGTGTTTCTTTATCCAAAGAGTCGGAGGAGGCCTCCACCTTTTATCATAGTACTGTCACGGATGTAGTAGGGGAGAACACCAAAAGACAATCAAGAAGGAAGGGGAAAGACACTAGGCCTCACCGCTAGGGAAGGAAAAGGGTCACCACCTATAAAACCCTGCTCCTGGCCCTAACTCCTATCCGTATGGGCACCTCTCGATAGTAGAGATACCATGCACTGGAACCTAGAAAACACTGGTGACCCTCAGATGCCCTAAAGATAATGACAGGGCAGAGACCACCTGTTCCTTCCCTGGTGAAGGAACTAGCGTCTCACTGAGGCCTAGTAAACAACCGGGGGGGGGGGGGGGATAAAACACGACAAGCGGAACACTTAACTTCAGAGGATGAAGGATGAACAGGACTTCAACACGAACCACACTCCAGCTCTTACAAGACCAAATGAAGCTATCCCAAGCAAGGAGTGATGGGAAAAGTCAGACTAAATAGGGTGTGGTAGAAACTCTATTTCCTGTGTCACGGATGGTGTTGCAGAAAGCTGGAACTTATAAATAAACATCCAACTGGCTTGATCCCAAACTAAGGAGCATATGGGTGAGCCCTATAAAACCCCTAGAGCTCTCCCTGACTGCTATGCCCATGCAAAGATCTTTATGGTAGACGATTGCATGCCCTCGTACCTTATACTATGTGACACCTGAAAACCCTATAATAGTGAGGGGACACGACCACCGGCTCCCTGCACTTAATACGGACGGAGTCAGGGTCACCTACAATCAAGCCAGCAAGAAACACAAATAAAGGAAACAGACTTATCTGAGGAATCAGGAGAAGCAGCCTCCAGCAGTGAACACAATCCAGGAAGAAGTATAAACCGCAAAGTGAGGCAGTATGGGAGGAAATATAAAGGGAGACAAAAAGTGCAAATAGGTGACAGCTGGGAGAAGGAAATGAGATGAGAAAGTGAAACCAAAACAAAGAACATCATACAACAGGTAGAGAAGAACGTCTGCCAGATCTTCTCACAGAGCTGGCGGTGACATCCTGACTGCAGAGAACCTTTATAGTGGTGTAGAACACTGTGCCTTGTAGTAACATGCATAGGGAGTCTGCTTTGGTAGTGAAATAATACTGTGAATCCATATGACATGCAGATGACAGGCGTCTCACTTAGAATCACTGCACACTTCACTTATTTGGGCAGTCACGGGGGCAAAACTGACCAAATAACTAATGTATGAACTCCGCCTTACAGGTCAATGTT
The DNA here is from genome assembly GCF_905171765.1 of Bufo bufo. Taxonomy (NCBI): domain Eukaryota; kingdom Metazoa; phylum Chordata; class Amphibia; order Anura; family Bufonidae; genus Bufo; species Bufo bufo. The sequence continues at coordinate 541,710,530 of NC_053389.1, forward strand.
AGCGCCAAGAAGAAGTGCACTCCTTTTACATCATCAGCTGATCCCACATAGATGTCTACAGACCCTGTTCTATTAAACGCTTATACAAGTAGAGCCCCCCGACAGAGTGGAGAGGGTGTCAGCAGTAAGTTTGTGTCGACTTCACTGATTTATTTTCCCTTGCTCTGATCCTTCAGAACAATAACCTCGAAAATTAATCCTGTCTGTGAAGCATCCGCCTTCACTCAGTCAGCATTTGGTCAGTAATCCATCAGTATTGCTAATACCAAAACAAACAGGAGTGGATCCAAAACAGAGATAACACGTGAACGGAATAGTATCATTTGTTCTCTGTTTTGTACCCACTCCTGCTTTTTGCTACAAAATCATAAGCAAATTCTGATGGGACCATACAGGCGTTACAGCTGCTACACGACAGGATCCATTGTGCGTCTCATTTTATCTTCCTTCTGACAGATCAGAATAAGGTTCAAATAAATGATGATGTCAGCCAAGCCAAAAAGGCTAAATAGTGGCCCAGTCATGAAGTGGGGAGGGTGGGAACAGCATGAGAAGTCCACAGAGTGGCCCAATGACATAGTGATGAGGTGGAAGCAGCATAAGTAGACCACAGAGTGGATGACAGAGTCTGTAGGTGGCGGCAGTATCAGGAGGCTAAGAGTGGCACAATGAGAGAGTGTGGTGATGGCAGCATCAGGAGGCCACAGAGTGGCTAAGTGACATACTGTGGAGGTGGCGGAAGCATGAGGAGACCACAGAGTGGCCCAATCACAGAGTCTGAAGGTGACGGCAGCATCAGGAGTGGCACAATGACAAAGTGTGGAGGTGGCAACAGCATGAGGAGGCCACAGAGTGGCGCAATGACAGATTCTGAAGGTGGCGGCAGCATCAGGAGGCCAACGAGTGGCACAATGACAGAGTCTGGAGGTGGCGGCAGCATGATGAGACCACAGAGTGGCCCAATGACAGAGTGTGGAGGTGGCAGCAGCATGAGGAGGCCACAGAGTTGCACAATGACAGAGTATGAAGGTGGTGGCAGCATCAGGAGGCCACCGAGTGGCACATTGACAGAGTGTGGAGGTGGCGACAGCATGAGGAGACCACAGAGTGGCCCAAAGACAGAGTGTGGAGGTGGCAGCAGCATGATGAGGCCACAGAGTGGCGCAATGACAGAGTCTGGAGGTTGCAGTAGCATGAGAAGGCCACAGAGTGGCACGGTGACATATTGCGGTGGTGGGTGGCAATACCAGTACCCAATGAAGATGGTGGGTGAAAGAAGGAGCACTTGGCATCAGATATGTGGCATCAGGCGGGTGGCAGCATCAGAGTAGTAGCTGAGGCAGGTAGCCAGAAGAAACCGTTCTCTTTTGCCAAAGTGTTGGTGTGGCACTATAGATGATCTAGTCTGATATATCAGGCATTGGTGGGTGGAAATCCAAACTGATCCACGCCTGATATATCTTGACAAAGGTCAGTCTCTCCACATTTTGGGTGGGCAGGCGAGTTCTTCTTGGGGTAACTGGGGTAACCCTGCCACACTAAACACCCGCTCTGATGCCACATTGCTGTCTGGCTGGCAGGACAGCTTTTCCAGGGCAAACTCTGCTAGTTGCAGCCACAAATCTAGTTTGGCTGCCCAGTAGTCCAGTTTGCAGAGTGCTGTCCAAGTATGCCAAGTCCTAGTCTATTTCTAGCTGCTGATGAGTAGTTTCTTCACTGTGCGGGTGAAGGAAGCTGCTCATCAGCGACTCTAGACTCAGGCTGCTGCTGATGAAGCTGGTACTGCTCCTGCCACCCTACCCCTCCCCAGCAGCCATGGCAGTGGAACGTGAGCGCAGAGCGCCCCCCCCCCCCCCCCCCCCCGGTCAGACTTACGAGAAGATGGACGATGGTGCAGATAGGCTGCGGCCAACTGACTACAAAGGATGTCTCTATAGTAGTTCAGTTTGTCCTCCCTCTCAGCGGGTATAAAAAAAGGCCCCCATTTTGGACCTGTAGTGAGGGTCCAACAAGGTGGAGAGCCATAAGTCATCCCTCTGCCGAATGGTGACAATTCGGCTGTCACTACCGAAGCAACTGAGCATGCAGCGGGCCATTTGCGCAAGTGACTTGAAGGGACTCCCTGCCTCCATCTCCACTGCATACTGCCACAGTGCGCCTGGGTTATCTGCCTCATTTTCCTCAGCCCCCTCTTGCTCCTCCGGCGGCTCCTGCTCCTCCTCTCCTGTCACCTGTTTAGAAAAACCACCCATTTCACTACACATTGCTTGTGCTCCAATGTCCTCCTCCTCCAATTTAGCCCCCACAGGGCTCATGTGGCCATGAGATCTAGGCACCACATCTTCATTCCCGGAAACCAGCCGTATTTTGCAACATCTGTTCCAGGACATGAAGCAGTGGAATGACGTTGTTCATCCCATATCTGTAGAGAAATGAGGAACCGCACTCTGTTTAGAAGTAATATCACCGGTGCCAATCAAGGGCTTATAAGGCCGTATCCAAATGATAAAAATTTGAGGCACTCAGTCCGTAGGTTTTGCAATTCAAGACCCAGACCAACCTATACCCAGCATACAGATAACATGACCACTGATGAAGGTCCTCCATGACCGAAACGTCTGGTCAGAAAAAATCTGTCATTCCTTATTTTTTACGGGCATATGGATGATGCAGAAAACATGAAAAAATAATTAAAATAAAAAATTATTTGAATTGCAAAACCTACGGACTGAGTGCCTCAAATTTTTATCAGTTGTTCATCCCATAGTCCTGGCGACTGACAAAGGGCCTGCGCAAACGGCAGGTGTCACGCATGAGCTGCCACTGGCTGACATCGAAGTTACACAGGGGAGTACACCAGTCCGCTTGGATCATCAGGAAAGCGTTAATAGCCTTTCTCTGTTCATACAGTAGGTCCAACATATGGAGTGTGAAATGCCAACGGGTGAAAACGTCGAATATCAGCCTATGTTGGGGGATGCCGTTCTGCCGCTGCAGCTCAAGGAGGGTGTGCTTCGCGGTGTACGAGTGGTTGAAATGCATGCAAAGTGTTCTGGCCATTTTTAGGATATCTTGCAGATAGGTGGAAGACTTCAAGAACTGTTTGACAACCAGATTGAACACGTGTGCCATGCAGGGCACATGGCTCAGCCCTCCTTGACGTAGCACCGACACAATGTTCTTCCCATTGTCAGTCACCATGGTTCCAATTTTGAGTTGTCGGGGAGAAAGCCAGGATTCGATTTCTTGCTGAAGGACACGTAGCAGTTCCTCTCCTGTGTGACTCAGTTTGCCTAGGCAAACAAGGTGCAAACAGCATGACACCGCCGTGCCCTGCACATGTGGTATGCTGGAGGGGCACTGAGAATTGTCCCTGCAGTGGAGGCTGAGGAGGCAGAGGCGGACATTGTTGCTGGACCATCGGCGTGGCAACGTGGAGGCAGAAGTTGCTGGTGTGGCTGTGCAGGAACCACATTCACCCAGTGGGCCGTAAAGGACATGTACTGTCCCTGACTGTAGTTACAGCTCCACACGTCGGCGCTGCCATTCACTTTAGCAGACACCGACAGGCTCCAAGACTGGACCACCTTCTGTTCTACATTTTTGTGCAGGGCTGGTACTGCCTTTTTGGCAAAGAAATGGCGGTCTGGGACTGTCCACCTTGGCTCGGCACAAGCCATCAGTTCTCTGAAAGGTGCAGAGTCCACCACTTGGAAACAGAGGGATTTTAGCGCCAGCAACTTGGACAGGAGCACATTCAGTTTCTGCGCAGTAGGATGAGTGCACACATACTGTTGTCTCTTGGCAATCGCTTCGTTGATCGATTGCTGACAAAATGAGTGACGAGGAGTATGAGGAGGAGGAGCAGGAGCATCGGGACCAGAAGATGATGGGAATGACAGGCAGCTCCCTTCAGGGTGGTGGAGCCTTGAAACCGGGTGCGTGCCACTGGGTGATGCAGCGGTTGCTGCAGCAGGCTTGATCACCACATCAGATCCACAGTTCTCCCAGGCCACAGCATGGCGACGCTGCATATGTTGAAGCAGGGCCGTAGTGCCAACATTGGCACCCTGGCCACGCTTCACCTTCTGCCCACAGATTCTACATATGGCCACATTCACCTTCTCCAGCGGCTTAATAAAAAACTGCCACACAGCCGAGTAGGTGATTTTACTACCAACACTACACACTGACTGAATGCTACTGCCGCTGCCTCCTTGAACCCCTGCACCCCTCTTATCTCGATGATGATGAAGCCCTTTCGTCACCCGACTCCCAAGTGCGATCAGCTACATCATCATCATCGAGTACTGTCTGCACGTCACTGATGTCCTCTTTCTTCAACGGTCTCTGGGTCAGGAGCCTGATCGCTCGCAACACCAGCTCCCACGCCACTCTCCTCATCACTACTAGCCCGCCTAGCGGAGGAAGCGGCGGATTTCTCCTCCAGATCTTGGCTGTATAGTAGAGCTGAGCTCACAGCAAACAATACTTCTGTGGCTCTGGGAACAGAAAAAGACAGAGGCAGGTTGAGGACAGGTGACGACGCAGGGCCTGCTCCAGGGCCATGCCAACTAAGGCTTGTGTCTGACAAACCCACTGACTCTTGGCTGGGGGTGTCTGATGTCACTTGTGACGAAGTCGAAGACCGAGTCAACCACTCAAGAACCACTGGGTTGCTGGTCACGACACGACCGCTAGCTGAGACTGGGAGCTCAGGCCTCTCAAAGTGACCCCTGCTGCGACCTCTGCCTGTGCCAGAAACATTTAGGTCTCTGCTACTATCCTGTGCAGGGCCTGGCACTTCTCTGCCTGACATACTGTTAAATCAAATAAATAAAAAGGAAATTAAAACACCCCACAAAAGCCTTTACTACAGATAACTGCACCACTGAGCGGCAAATCAATTTTTTTCTTTTTACTGCTAAAACACCCCACAAAAGCCTTTACTACACTTTTTTTTTCTTTTTGTTCTAATATACGTCACAAAAGGATTAACAAGAAATAACTGCACCGCAAAGCGGCAAATGTATTTTTTCTTTTTGCGCTAACACGGCACAGAAGGCTTTACAAGAAATAACTGCACCACAGAACGGCAAATGTATTTTCTTTCGCTAAAACACCCCACAAAAGCCTTTACAACAGATTACTACACCACAGAGCTACAAATGTATTTTTTTTCTTATTGTGCTAAAACACGTCACAAAAGGCTTAACAAGAAATAACTGCACCGCAGAGCGGCAAATTTATTTTTCCTTTTTTTGCTAAAACAACACGCAAAAGCCTTTACTACAGAGCGGCAAATGTATTTTTTCTTTTTCCACAAAAACACCCCACCAAAGTCTTTAATACAGATAAGTGCACCGAAGAGCAGCAAATGTATTTTTTCTTTTTGCACTAATACACGTCACAAATGGCTTTACAAGAAATAACTACACCGCTGAGCGGCAAGTATATATTTTTCTTTTTCCGCTAAAACACCCCACAAAAGCCTTTACAACAGATTACTGCACCGCAGAACTAAAAATTTCTTTTTTCTTTTTGTGCTAATACATGTCACAACATAGAAACATAGAATGTGTCGGCAGATAAGAACCATTTGGCCCATCTAGTCTGCCCAATATACTGAGTACTATGGATAGCCCCTGGCCCTATCTTATATGAAGGAAGGCCTTATGCCTATCCCATGCATGCTTAAACTCCTTCACTGTATTTGCAGCTACCACTTCTTCAGGAAGGCTATTCCATGCATCCACTACTCTAAAGTAATACTTCCTGATATTACTTTTAAACCTTTGCCCCTTTAATTTAAAACTGTGTCCTCTTGTAGCAGTTTTTCTTCTTTTAAATATTCTCTCCTCTTTTACCTTGTTAATTCCCTTTATGTATTTAAAAGTTTCTATCATATCCCCTCTGTCTCGTCTTTCTTCCAAGCTATACATGTTAAGGTCCTTTAATCTTTCCTGGTAAGTTTTATCCTGCAATCCATGTACCAGTTTAGTAGCTCTTCTCTGAACTCTCTCCAAAGTATCAATATCCTTCTGGAGATATGGTCTCCAGTACTGAGCACAATACTCCAAATGAGGTCTCACTAGTGCTCTGTAGAGCGGCATGAGCACCTCCCTCTTTCTACTAGTAATGCCTCTCCCTATACGCCCAAGCATTCTGCTAGCATTTCCTGCTGCTCTATGACATTGTCTGCCTACCTTTAAGTCTTCTGAAATAATGACCCCTAAATCCCTTTCCCCAGATACTGAGGTTAGGACTGTATCACTGATTTTATATTCTGCTCTTGGGTTTTTACGCCCCAGGTGCATTATTTTGCACTTATCCACATTCAATTTTAGTTGCCAGATTTTTGACCATTCCTCTAGTTTTCCTAAATCCTTTTCCATTTGGTGTATCCCTCCAGGAACATCAACCCTGTTACAAATCTTTGTGTCATCAGCAAAAAGACACACCTTACCATCGAGGCCTTCGCTGATAAAGATATTAAACAATATGGGTCCCAGAACAGATCCCTGAGGTACCCCACTGGTAACAAGACCTTGGTCTGAATATACTCCATTGACTACAACCCTCTGTTGCCTGTCCCTCAGCCACTGCCTAATCCATTCAACAATATGTGAGTCCAAGCCCAAAGGCTGCAATTTATTGATAAGCCTTCTGTGTGGGACAGTATCGAAAGCCTTACTGAAGTCTAGATAAGCGATGTCTACTGCACCTCCGCCATCTATTGTTTTATTCACCCTATCAAAAAAATCAATAAGATTAGTTTGACTTGATCTCCCTGAAGTAAACCCATGCTGTTTTTCATCTTTCAATCCATGGGATTTTAGATGTTCCACAATCCTCTCCTTAAGTATGGTTTCCATTAATTTCCCCACTATTGATGTCAGGCTTACTGGCCTATAGTTGCCCGATTCCTCCCTACTACCTTTCTTGTGAATCGGCACAACATTTGCTAATTTCCAATCTTCTGGGACGACTCCTGTTGCCAGTGATTGGTTAAATAAATCTGTTAATGGTTTTGCTAGTTCACCGCTGAGCTCTTTTAATAGCTTTGGGTGTATCCCATCAGGCCCCTGTGACTTATTTGTATTGATTTTAGACAGCTGACTTAGAACCTCTTCCTCTGTAAAGACACATGCATCAAAAGATTCATTAGGCTACTGTCACACCTGCGTTCGGGTGTCCGCTCGTGAGCTCCGTTTGAAGGGGCTCACAAGCGGCCCCGAACGCAACCGTCCAGCCCTAATGCATTCTCAGTGGACGCGGATCCGCTGAGAATGCATCAGTCTGCCAGCGTTCAGCCTCCGCTCCGCTCAGCGAGCGGACACCTGAACGCTGCTTGCAGCGTTCGGGTGTCCACCTGGCCGTGCGGAGGCAAGCGGATCCGTCCAGACTTACAATGGAAGTCAATGGGGACGGATCCGCTTGAAGATGACACCATATGGCTCAATCTTCAAACGGATCCGTCCCCCATTGACTTTCAATGTAAAGTCTGGACGGATCCGTTCAGGCTACTTTCAGACTTAGTTTTTTTTTCAAACTATAATGCAGACGGATCCGTTCTGAACGGATACAAACGTCTGCATTATAGGAGCGGATCCGTCTGAGCAGACATCAGACGGACCCGCTCTGAACGCTAGTGTGAAAGTAGCCTTAGTCTTCTTTCCTAACTGAGGTCCTTTTCCTTCATTTTCCTTCGTAAAGACTGAACAGAAGTATTCATTGAGGCAGTCAGCTAGTTCTTTATCTTCTTCCATATACCTTCCTTCTTTTGTTTTTAATTTTCTAATTCCTTGTTTTAGTTTCATTTTTTCATTTATGTATCTGAAGAATGCCTTATCGCCTTTTTTCCCTGACTGAGCTAATTTCTCTTCTGCCTGTGCTTTAGAAGCTCTTATAACTTGTTTGGCCTCTCTCTGCCTAATCTTGTAAATTAGCCTGTCATCCTCGTTTTTTTATTTTTAGACATTTGCAGTTATTTCTTGTTAACCACTTGCCATCTGGGCCATTTGCCCCCTTCCTGACCAGGCCTAATTTTGCAAAACTGACATATCTCACTTTACGTGGTAATAACTTTGGAACGCCTTTATTTATCCAAGTCATTCAGAGACTGTTTTCTCGTGACACATTGTACTTCATGATAGTCATAATTTTGAGTCAAAATATTTCACCTTTATTTAGGAAAAAATCACAAATTTACCCAAAAATTTGAAAAATTCGCAATTTTCTAAATTTCAATTTCTCTGCTTTTAAAACAGAAAGTGATACCTCATAAAATATTTATTAGTTAACATTCCCCATATGTCTACTTTATGTTGGCATCATTTTGGAAATGTCATTTTATTTTTTTAGGACGTTAGAAGGCTTAGAAGTTTAGAAGCAATTCTTCAAATTTTTAAGAAAATTGCCAAAACCCACTTTTTAAGGACCAGTTCAGGTCTGAAGTCACTTTGTGGGGCCTACATAGTGGATACCCCCATAAATGACCCCATTGTAGAAACTACACCCCTCAAGGTATTCAAAACCGATTTTACAAACTTTGTTAACCCTTTAGGCGTTCCACAAGAATTAAAGGAAAATGGAGATCAAATTTTAAAATTTCACTTTTTTGGCAGATTTTCCATTTTAATCCAATTTTTTCTTTAACACATCGATGGTTAACAGCCAAACAAAACTCAATATTTATTACCCAGATTCTGCAGTTTACAGAAACACCCCACATGTGGTCATAAACTGCTGTATGGACACACGGCAGGGCGCAGAAGAAAAGGAACTCCACATGGTTTTTAGATGCCATGTCCCATTTGAAGCCCCCTGATGCACCCTTACAGTAGAAACTCCCAAGAAGTGACCCCATTTTGGAAACTAGGGGATAAGGTGCCAGTTTTATTAGTACTATTTTTGGGTACATATGATTTTTTGATCATTCATTATAACACTTTATGGGGCAAGGTGACCAAAAAATTGGTTGTTTTAGCACAGTTTCAATTTATTTATTTTTACAGCGTTCACCTGAGGGGTTCAGTCAAGTGACATTTTTATAGAGCAGATTGTTATGGACGTGGCGATACCTAATATGTATACTTTTTCTCATTTATTAAAGTTTTACACAATAATAGCATTTTTGAAACAAAAAAATTATGTTTTAATGTGTCCATGTTCTGAGAGCTATAGTTTTTTTATTTTTTGAGAGATTTTCTTATGTAGGGGCTCATTTTTTGCAAGATGAGGTTTTATTGGTACCATTTTGTGGGACATACGCGTTTTTGATCACTTGGTGTTGCACCTTTTGTGATGCAAGGTGACAAAAATTGCTTGTTTTGACACAGTTTTTTTTTTTTTTTTTACGGTGTTCACCTGAGGGGTTAGCTCATGTGATATTTTTATAGAGCTGGTTTTTACGGACGCGGCAATACCTAATATGTATACTTTTTTTTATTTGTTTCACTTTAACACAATAATAGCATTTTTGAAACCAAAAAAATGATGTTTTAGTGTCTCCATGTTCTAAGAGCTATAGTTTTTTTATTTTTTGAGAGATATTCTTATGTAGGTGCTCATTTTTTGCGGGATGAGGTGACGGTTTTATTGGTACCATTTTGTGGGACATACGCGTTTTTGATCACTTGGTGTTGCACCTTTTGTGATGTAAGGTGACGAAAATTGCTTGTTTTGACAGGTTTTTTTTTTTATGGTGTTCACCCGAGGGGTTAGGTCATGTGATATTTTTATAGAGCTGGTTTTTACAGACGCGGCAATACCAAATATGTCTATTTTATTTTATTTTTTCTATTTTAAATTTTTTTTTTTATTCCTTACTTGGGGACTTTTTTTTTTTTTACATGTGAAACTTTTTTTATTTTATTTTTTCAACCCATTATTTAATTTTTTTTTACACTTTTCGTCCCCCATAAGGTCATACAAGACCTCTGGGGGACATTTGCTTCACTTTTTCTTTTTTTTTTCACTGTTGATTTCTCCTGTACCTGGGGCTGACATAGTAGCCCCAGTTACAGAAGAAATGCACCCCCCAGAGAGGCTGTACAGCATAATTCTGCGCTGTACAGCCTCAGAGCAGGGCTGATCGAGGTCTGTGAAAGACCTCACACAGCCCCTGCACTCTCCGGTCAAGGCGGTCACATGACTGCCGGGCCGGAACAGGAAGCGCATAGCGCTTCCTGCTCTGCATACACAGCGCTCGGTGAGCGCTGTGTATGCAGCGATCTAGAAGGCAGGGACACCTGGGCACTGTCCCTGCCTTCTCTCTGGGTTGCCCTGCTGTCACTGACAGCGGGCAACCTGATTAGCAGCTGCACGATTAGCATGCAGCTGCAGTTTCTGAACGGACGTTTTAAAACATAGAGATCCACCCATAGGACGTTTATATCCTATGGGCGGACGGGAGGTGGTTAAGCCTTTTGTGACTTGTATTAGCATAAAAAGAAAAAATATATTTTCAGCTCTGCGGTGCAGTAATCAGTTGTAAAGGCTTTTGTGGGCTGTTTTAGCGCAAAAAGAAAAAAATCTATTTGCTGTTCTGCGGTGCAGTTATTTCTTGTAAAGCAAGGCTTAACAAGAAATAACTGCATTGGAGAATGGCAAATGTAATTTTTCTTTTTCTGCTAATACACGTCACAAAAGGCTTAACAAGAAATATCTGCACCGCAGAGCGGCAAATGTTTTTTTTCTGTTTGTGCTAATACACGTCACAAAAAGCTTAACAAAAAATAACTGCACCGCAGAGCGGCAAAAGTTTTTTTGTCTTTTTGCGCTAATACACGTCACAAAATGCTTTACAAGAAATAACTGCACCGCAGAACAGCAAATAGATTTTTTTCTTTTTGCGCTAAAACAGCCCACAAAAGCCTTTACAACTGATTACTGCACCGCAGAGCTGAAAATATATTTTTTCTTTTTATGCTAATACACGTCACAAAAGGCTTAACAAGAAATAACTGCAAATGTATTTTTTCTTTTTATGCTAATACACGTCATTAAAACCGTAACAAGAAATAGCTGCACCGCAGAGCGGCAGATGTATTTTTTCTTTTTTTGCTAAAACACCCCACGAAAGCCTTTACAATAGATTACTGCACCGCAGAGCTGCAAATTTATTTTTTATTTTTGTGCTAATACATGTCACAAAAGGTTTAACAAGAAATAACTGCACCGCAGAGCGGTAAATGTGTTTTTTATTTTTCACTAAAATATTACACAAAAGCCTTTACTACAGATTACTGTACTGCAGAGCTGCAAATGTATGTTTTCTTTTTCTGCTAAAACACCCCACCAAAGCCTTTACTACAGATAAGTGCACCGCAGAGCGGCAAATGTATTTTTTCTTTTTGCGCTAACACACGTCACAAAAGGCTTAACAAGAAATAACTGCACCACAGAACGGCAAATGTATTTTTTGCGTTAAAGCACCCCACAAAAGCCTTTACAATCAGATTTGTGCACCGAAGAGCTGAAAATGTATTTTTTCTTTTTGTGCTAATACACGTCACACCGTAGTGCTCGGGTGCTCGGGCCGAACACATCGTGATTATTCAGGTACTCAACCGAGCACCCGAGTATAATGGAAGTCAATGGGAGAACCCGAGCATTAAACCAGGTACCCCCTGCTTTGAAGAGGGGATGGTGCCTGTTCATAAGAAAATTTCAGAAATTGTTAGTAACACCACCGAAATGGTTCTGTAACAGCATGGGGAGGATGCATGGATGCATCTTGGACTCGCTGGTCGCTGCTGGGAACTATGTTGTCCGAATAGTACGGCACTTTTACATAATGACAATAATACGCACAAAACCAAAGGAAAAAAATGATTTTAGAGGAAAAATTGATAGAAAATATACTTGTATATAAAGTGCAAGTGCAGCCACAATTACAAGGAAGAGGCACTCCGATACACCCTTAGTTACACATAAAGGAGGGCATCATACACACCCTTTAAAAATGATGATTGATGGCCTGCTGGTGACCCTCAAAAACATTTGGAGAAAGGGCCTGCTGATATGACCATCTAAAGCATTAGGGGCGAGGGCCTGCTGCCGCATTAGTGACTCTAGATAACCTCTGCATCCATTCGAATTTCTGGCCTATCAACTTTCAATGTAATTGTCAGCTCAAAACCATTGTAAACTACAGGTAACGGGGAATCAGTGTTTGATTCCAGAGATGGAGCCTGAGAAACGGCTACCACATCCAAGGAAGGCAAGAGGGTGGCACGCAAATCACACACTCCCGATTCGTGGAGGTAGTGACGTCAAATAACAATATAGGACTCTTAAGATGCCCTGATATTGGAATGAGTAATAAAAAATTACAGGGAATGTCACTGCGGTATTTTGGATGAGGAAACGTTATACAGGAGAGGCCCTGCTGCCGCTTTGTTGACTCTAGATAACTTCTGCCTGAACGCACGTCCCCGTGATGTCCACAATCCATTTTGATATCTTCCCTATCAACTTTCGATGTAACAGTCAGCTCAAAACCATTGTAACTACGGGTAACGGGGAATCAGTGTTTGATTCCAGAGAGGGAGCCTGAGAAACGCTGCGGCTACCACATCCAAGCAAGGCAGCATGCGCGCAAATTACTTATTAAGTATAATTAGCTGAGGACCTGCAGATGAGCTGACCCTGTAAAAGATTTGAGTTGCGGGCCTGCATGTGAGCTGACCCTGTAAAAGATTTGAGTTGCGGGCCTGCTGGTGAGCTGAGGTGGAACCGACAAACCCAACTTGATTTTGATGGCTGCATTAATCTGCAGGTGACCATCATACAGCTCTACAGATTTGTTTCCATCTGCATCTTTCTCAACAATCTGTGGCCTCTGTCATTGTGCCACTATGTGGCCTCCTCGTGTTGCCATCTCCACAACATGTCACCTTGCCACTCATTTTTATCACCATGCTGCTGCTGATACTGCTTAAAAGGCCTTAAACTGATCACCAGGCCCACAATTTAAACCCAACTTTTGGGTACCACCATGTGCCGAGCCTAGCGATGCTCGAGCCGAGCATGCTTACTCAACACTAATCAGGAGTAGAAATTCAATTCGGCCGAGCATACTTACTCAACACTAATCAGGAGTAGAAATTCAATTTGCTTGATCCTGCTCCTCCCTGACATCATCTGTTGGGGGAGAGTCGGTAGCTCTCCATATAGATTAAATTGATGTCCAGCCCCACCAAAAACAGCAAAAATACATGCACATTTTATTTATTTCATATATTTCAGAAATCCTCGCTGGAAGGACTAAAATTCTACTATATAAGTACTGCACACAGTATACACTGGATAAAACTAAACCTGTTGAACAACAACAGTGATTCTATAATGAGCTTAGCCTGTTATAGCAATATAGTAAAAAAATAAAAAAAAATAAAACCTAATGAAAACAATGCCTAGTTGTTGTTTTTTTATTTCTCTATGATATAAAAGTGAAACATTCAGAAAGTTAAATAGCTTAATATACAAGCAGCTGGCCTTTTAAATGTTTGTGCTTAGAAATCCTGAAATATAAGTATGGACACCACACTGCAGAGAAATAGTACATTCTGCCGCTGTTTCTTTACAGCAGCTTATAATACATTTCTCATTCCTCTGAGGTCTGTTGCTGAGAAAACATACCTGATGGAGAGCATAAAAATTGAATTTTTTAGTAAGTACAAGATAAAAGATGGGAAGTGGGAGGAAAAGGAGGAGGGCAATAGCAAGCAGTAGGAATCCCTTTAGCCAAGGTTTATAAAGCTTACAAGTTCTCACTGGAGAATTCTACAATAAAATCATTATATCCGGGAATTGGTGCTATGCTGTACTACACATATCAACAGGAAAAGAGCAAAATGGGCAGTTTGGATATATTTGAAAAGGTGCTGGGACATGGCAAACACAAAATAACAGTTATTAAACGAAATTATGCCTGTTGGCTGTGGGCCAGCTCCCATATTTCTTAATGAGAGGTATTTATAAAAGCATTGCCATCACTACAATCATACTTTACAAATTTTGCAATCTAATAGTTAGAAATGGTGAAGGGCTGGGGTTTCAGCATAATTTAATATAAACCTAATAATTACTTCCAGTGTGTGACAGGCTTTATAAATTCCACAAGTCCCCACATTTTTGTTAAAGCAATAATAACAAGAAAAGGAAACAGAATGAATAAAACTGGTGTGATTCAGTTTAAAGTTTTTTAGTTTTTTTCCAGGAACACACTGATGACCCAATTAATATGCAATCAATTGGTGGGATTCATACCTCTTGACCTCCACAAATAATCAGAATGAAGGGACCAGAGCCCACACCTTTATCCTATGGCTCTTTTAATGTTCTTCCTGATACAACAGCGCATCTGTACATGGGGCAGCCACTTCAGAGATTTCTTGATTATTTTTAAAAAAATTTAATCAGACATCATATAGTACACGACAATCACTTTCTAACAAACCTAGAACCAGCCCTGTACCACAAATAGATCGACATATCTCCTTATTCATTGCTCTAGTTGCTGTGCAGCTCTGGGGGGGTTTCTTTCTGATGCAGCTCTCTCCCTATCACAGCTCAGGAGGCAGTTAAATGATGGAACTGAGCATGTGCATCCACCTCAACGAGGTTGACAGAAAAATAAGGAAGAAAAAACAATGGACTAATAAACTTTCACTTGTTTTTTATTGGATTTTTTCTGGAGTGCTGAAATTTTGTGCATACATATTAATACAGCATGTATAAGCTTAAGTATAAGCACTAGCAGAAAGAAATGAGCCATACATTACATGCCAAAAAGTTATACATTTTATTCATTTTATTAGTTGTAGTAATGGTTTAATACTTATGGGGAAAAGACATTAATTTATGTAGATACTCAGACATACATGGGAACAGATGTTGACCTTTTTCTCTTGTGCTACATTATACAGTTTGGCAGCTGACATTGCAATAATATAATTAAAATAACTTGTTTCTGCTTTCAGATAAAATTATTATTAATTTAAAAGATACCGAGAAACCTGTCCCAAATAACTGATTCATTTATTAGAATGCCACATTGGGAACTGAAAAATAGAATTAGGTGGTCACTTGGACCTTAGCGTGACTTTGCAGCCTCTCTGACTAATATTATTAAAACTAAATCTTTATTGTCACTATATTAAAAGACATATAAGCTCCTTGGGAACAATTATAAAACTAATAACAAATTATTGGATCAGGGACATGAACGCTTGTACTTATGTGTGTATTCACATGTCAGACTCTGCCAACCCTGAGGGGTTAGCCACCCTCTAAATCTCCAAATTCTCAAAATATAGGTCCCTGCCTTCCATTCCTGACCTAAAATTTAGAATCCTGTATCCCTACATGTTTCGCCAAACGATTCGGCGTCTTCAGGGGATAGTATACAGGTTCTGAGTTGGGGGCGGGTCTGGGCTTTTAAACCCTTGGTTTAACTAAGATATTCCATTCAACCAATCACACAATTCTTAGAATAGACTGACACAGATGCCCACCAATGAGTTAGACTATCTGGATATACATCATCACATCGTCAGCGGCGACGTCCTCCTGTTGCGCCGTAAGCCGCCTACCAAATCTTCCGTCGCCCGTGACATAATCAATCGTGCGCCGTGCATGCGTCATTACCGGCACTTGGATCGGCTATCCATTGCTCCCTTCTGCGCCTGCGCCCTGCTACTGTGTCACCCGATCCTACCTCCGTTCTTCGGTGAGTGCGCCAACACTCTGCGCTTCTTTCACCATGTTATTCTACTGCGCATGCGTTCCCACTTAGAAATTTCTTCAGGATCCATATTGGCCCCAATGGTAGGTATCCCAATTACAGAGAGATATACTGGATAGCCAACAGATCTACATGTGCATATGTTGATGATGCTGTTCTTACTGTTGCATGCATATACATGGATAATGTTATCTATACCTGTCCCATTATGGGCTCAAAGGACACTATAGGAATAGATGTGGCTCTTGACGCTTTTGATGCATTACCCATTCTACAATGGTGCTTCTTCACCTCATCTATCTATGTGGGAAAGGGCATGTATACATTGTATATGATGTATAATCCCCACTGAGATATCCATATTATCTACTATATAGTATATACTTTTTCTTTTTAATACAGTTTTTATAATTTTTATATATTTTAAATGGATAGACAATATAGACCCACTTATTATACACCCCTCCCCCTTCCTTTTTTATATGCAAAATATTTTTAGGAGGTGAATATGCTTGTCCCTTTTATTTTAATTACAATTATATTGAATATTCTCTTCTGAAAATTACGATATAGCCAGTTCAATTCAATTTACAGAAATAAAGCGAAGGTAAAACCTTCATTAAGCCCATTCGGGGCTAGAGAATGGAGATGATAGAACCATTTCGTCTCCTCTTGTTGTAATTTACGATCCACGCTGTCCTGTCTAGGGGATCCCCCAAATCTTTAAACCGATGGTTTTACCATCATGACATCTCTGTAGGTGTCTTGACAGAGGTGTCTCCTCACTTGTATTGAGAATGCTGAAATGTTTGGAAAGCCTCCTCCTTAGTTCTTGGATGGTTTTTCCAATATAAAGTTTATCACACTCACATTGTATACAATACACGACCCCAGTACTTTTACAGTTTATAAATTCTCGAATTTTATATATTTGCCCATCTTGTGGATTGATAAATTCTCTTTTGGGGGTCATGAACTTACAAAAACTGCATGCTCTGCATGGATAAGATCCTATTGTTTTGAGCCATGTTCCCTTGCTCTTAGGGGTTCTCTGAAAATGACTCCGGACCATCATTTCTTTTAGATTGGTGCCTCGTCTATATGTGATACTTGGATTTTTTGGAAGTATCTGTCTCAGGTCTTTATCTGCCTTCAGGATATGCCAGTGTATTTTGAGAACCTTGTATACCCTTTTATTCTGCACATTAAAGGTTCCTATAAATCTAATGACTTTATCTTCATCTGCTTTTCTCTTGGTGAGCAGTTCCTCTCTGTCAGTGTTGATTGCTCTGTTATACGCTCGATGCAGCACCTTCTTGGGATAGCCCCTCATTCGGAATCTGGAGTATAGAATATTACTTTCTTTATGGAAGGCCTCATCATCCGTGCAATTTCGTCTGGCCCTTAGATACTGACCTACAGGGATGCCTCTCTTTAAGGGTAGTGGGTGATAGCTTTGCCAATGTAAAAAGCTATTTGATGCTGTAGGCTTTCTGTAAATCTCAGTTTTAATTCCTCCTTTCCCATCCAGTGTGATTTTAAAGGGATTCTGTCATCAAGTTTTGGGCTATAGAGATGCGGACACAGCTAGATCGCCGCTAGCATGTCCGCATCATACCTGTCCTATAGGGCTGTGTGCTTTTATTTTCTTTAAAAAAGGATTTTAGAGATATGTAAATTAGTCTTGTACGTGCCCAAGGGGCTATACGAACCTTCCTGGTGCCCAGCTACGCCCGCCTGTGAAGGAGCCCCGCACCACCTATGTCCTCCGAATCTCCACCTTTCATCAACGATAGATTGCCGTAATCTCGGGATGCGTGAGCTCGCGCATGCGCAGTGCCGGTATAGTGTTCCTTCCCTGTGCTGGCATCAGCCTCAGGGAAAGAACTGTGCATGCGCAAGCTCGCGTAGCTGGGCACCAGGAAGGTTCGTATAGCCCCTTGGGCACCTACAAGACTAATTTATATATCTCTAAAATCCTTTTTTAAAGAAAATAAAAGCACACAGCCCTATAGGACAGGTGTTTTGCGGACATGCTAGCGGCGATCTAGCCATGCATGTCCGCATCTCTTTTACCCAAAACTTGGTTACAGAATCCCTTTAAGATCTAGAAAACTGATACTCTCTGATTGAATCTCTGAGGCAAAAATGAGACCTAGTTGATTATTATTCAGTCTGTGAATTCTGTGAACTCTACAGCCGTGCCATCCCAGAAAATTAAAATGTCATCTATATAACGTCCCCAAAATATAATTAAATCCGTGAACCATCTATTCTCATCTGTGAATACATATTGATCTTCCCACCACCCAAGGAACAGGTTAGCAAAACTTGGTGCACAAACCGTACCCATTGCTGTGCCATGTGTCTGCAAATAATAGGTGCCATCAAACATAAAGTAATTGTGAGTGAGTAAAAAACGTAAAAGGTGAATAACAAAATCATTGTGATTGTAGAAATGTGTCCCCTTAGTTTATAAATAGTGCTTTACCGCTCGTATCCCCATTTCGTGTTCTATACTTGTGTATAGGGCCTCGACATCGTGGCTAGCTATGAGGGTGTTGGGGCCTACTTGGATGTCCTTAAGTTTTTTACCATATCTAGCGTATTTTTTATATAGGATGGGAGGATTTCAACAAAGGGCCTTTAAAAATAAATCCACATATGTGCTGATTCCTTCGCACAGATTGTCATTGCCGGATACGATGGGCCTACCCGGTATAGGATCCCGTTTTTTGTGCACTTTCGGTAAAGCGTAAAAAGTCGCAATCGTAGGGTATGCATTGAATAAGATCTTAAATTCGTCTTTAGAGATCAGACTCTCCTGTTTGGTTTTCTTTAAAAGGACCTCTAATTCAAGTTTATATTTCACTGTAGGATTGGACTCTAGTTTTTTGTATGTTTTTTGGTCTTTTAGCAATCTGTTGACCATGTCTGTATAGTCTTTTTGTTTTAGTAGGACGATATTGCCCCCTTTATCAGAGGGCTTTATCGCAATTTCATCCTTTTTAATCAGGTCGTCTAAAGCTTCCTTCTCTTCTATCGTCAGATTGTTGCCCACTTTACTCTTTTTAGTCCTGATTTTCTCTAAGTCCTTGGTTACTAGGTTAACAAAGGTCTCGACACTGGCATATCCTGAAAACGGAGGAGTATATTTTGATTTCGGACCCAGATCTGTTAATGGTGCTGAAGGGGCTAGAACATCACCCCTACCTTCTCTCGACAAATACTCCAAGACAGATAACGCCTTTCGTTACTTCCTACCAGGGTCCAGTCTCTCTTTTTCTTTAAATTCTTTGTGTAATGCCAGCTTTCTGGCAAAAAGATTAACATCTTTCACCCAGGTAAAGCAGTTAAAACCTGAGGTAGGAGTAAAAGAGAGGCCCTTACTAAGCAGTGATTCATATTGGGGTTCTAGATTTATCCCAGATAAATTAATAATTTGCAAGGTGGCAATATTCTCTATATTTTCTGCTGGTTGTAACCCCACTTGTCTCTGTTTCTTAATTGTATCCCTGGCACTAAAAAAGACGGTGGCATTGCGAGGGTCCCTTGTGCTGTCGTTTGTAATGTAGCTCCATGCGTCCCATGTAATGAGGAGGGTAAAGATGTAGAGGGTATAGATAGAGCCGCCGGTTGTACATTTACATCCTGTGTGTTGGGCATCTGATTTGCCTGTGATTGATTTTGCCATTTCAGATTTGGGTTAGGTACCATAGACTCCACTTGATTTTGTGGATATTTTTTAGATTGGTAGCCTCCTCTATAATATCTATTCTTCTTTTTGGCTCCCGTTTTAGGGTACCTGGTATTTCCCTCTGACTCCGAGATTTCTGATTCTGATATATCAGTATAATCTCTTTGTTCTGTCTTTCTAGAATAAAACGGTTTATTACTGTTCGTATTGTTGTAAATGTAACCAGTTTCAAAATCTCTTCTATCTCTCTGATATGTTTTATGCTTTCTCTCTTTAATTTCAGTTTGTAAATTCTCTATATTTGTTTGAAGTCTGATTTCAAGTATGGCGAATTCTGACTGTGTCCGAAAAGTCTGTATATCTCCTATCTCCTTTTCAAGTTGTGAAGCTAGTTTCGTTAATAGCTTTTTTTCATATTCGCATATATAGGCCTGCATGTGTAGGGAGTTATCTGTAAGCAGATCCTCCCACCCTTTAACAAAATCTGTATCCTCCTGGTGTGCATTAGGGGTAATGCATATACGCATACCCCTATACATAATTTTTTGTTGAAGATATGTCTCCAAGCTGGTGATCTCCCAGAGAGATCTAATATATCTCTTATATGTTTTATTGATCTCTTTAAAAGCTTGAGAGATATCTTGGCAGTTTAGTGGGAGGTTATCATTTGAGAAGACTATATTCGCCTTAGAGAGAAAGGTTTGGCTATTCAATTGGTTAGAGATACCCTGCCATATCTTTCCTACTATACCTCAATTACACATTGGTGATTGGATGAGGTTATATGATTTCTTACAGGAATCCCTATACAAGGCAGCGTGAACGTATTGACCGGCATATATTGTCCGACGTAAGGTTGGGCGGATAAGCCCCTCTAAACAATTATTATAACAAACAATGAGGCGAATATAGTCTTCTCAAGTGATAACCTCCCACTAAACTGCCAAGATATCTCTCAAGCTTTTAAAGAGATCAATAAAACATATAAGAGATATATTAGATCTCTCTGGGAGATCACCAGCTTGGAGACATATCTTCAACAAAAAATTGTGTATAGGGGTATGCGTATTAATGCACACCAGGAGGATACAGATTTTGTTAAAGGGTGGGAGGATCTGCTTACAGATAACTCCCTACGCATGCAGGCCTATATATGCGAATATGAAAAAAAGCTATTAACGAAACTAGCTTCACAACTTGAAAAGGAGATTGGAGACATACAGACTTTTCGGACACAGTCAGAATTCGCCACACTTGAAATCAGACTTCAAAAAAATATAGAGAATTTACAAACTGAAATTAAAGAGAGAAAGCATAAAAAATATGGGATAGAAGAGATTTTGAAACTGGTTACATTTACAACAATACGAACAGTAATAAACCGTTTTATTCTAGAAAGACAGAACAAAGAGATTATACTGATATATCAGAATCAGAAATCTCGGAGTCAGAGGGAAATACCAGGTACCCTAAAACGGGAGCCAAAAAGAAGAATAGATATTATAGAGGAGGCTACCAATCTAAAAAATATCCATAAAATCAAGTGGAGTCTATGGTACCTAACCCAAATCTGAAATGGCAAAATCAATCACAGGCAAATCAGATGCCCAACACACAGGATGTAAATGTACAACCGGCGGCTCTATCTATACCCTCTACATCTTTACCCTCCTCATTACATGGGACGCAATACAAATGACAGCACAAGGGACCCTCGCAATGCCACCGTCTTTTTTAGTGCCAGGGATCCAATTAAGAGACATTACACAAAGAATTTAAAGAAAAAGAGAGACAGGACCCTGGTAGGAAGTAACGAGAGGCGTTATCTGTCTTGGAGGATTTGTCGAGAGAAGGTAGGGGTGATGTTCTAGCCCCTTCAGCACCATTAACGGATATGGGTCCAAAATCAAAATATACTCCTCCGTTTTCAGGATATGCCAGTGTCGAGACCTTTGTTAAACTAGTAACCAAGGACTTAGAGAAAATCAGGACTAAAAAGAGTGAAGTGGGCAACAATCTGACGAAAGAAGAGAAGGAAGCTTTAGACGACCTGATTAAAAAGGATGAAATAGCGATAAAGCCCTCTGATAAAGGGGGCAATATCCTCCTAGTAAAACAAAAAGACTATACAAACATGGTCAACAGATTGCTAAAAGACCAAAAAACATACAAAAAACTAGAGTCCAATCCTACAGTGAAATATAAACTTGAATTAGAGGTCCTTTTAAAGAAAGCCAAACAGGAGAGTCTGATCTCTAAAGATGAATTTAAGATCTTATTCAATGCATACCCTATGATTGCGACTTTTTACGCTTTACCGAAAGTGCACAAAAAACGGGATCCTATACCGGGTAGGCCCATCGTATCCGGCAATGACAATCTGTGCGAAGGAATCAGCACATATGTGGATTTATTTTTAAGGCCCTTTGTTGAAATCCTCCCATCCTATATAAAAGATACGCTAGATATGGTAAAAAAAACTTAAGGACATCCAAGTAGGCCCCAACACCTTCATATCTAGCCTCGATGTCGAGGCCCTATACACAAGTATAGAACACGAAATGGGGATACGAGCGGTAAAGCACTATTTATAAACTAAGGGGACACATTTCTACAATCACAATGATTTTGTTATTCACCTTTTACGTTTTTTACTCACTCACAATTACTTTATGTTTGATGGCACCTATTTGCATAGATGACATTTTAATTTTCTGGGATGGCACGGCTGTAGAGTTCACAGAATTCACAGATAGACTGAATAATAATCAACTAGGTCTCATTTTTACCACAGAGATTCAATCAGAGAGTATCAGTTTTCTAGATCTTAAAATCACACTGGATGGGAAAGGAGGAATTAAAACTGAGATTTACAGAAAGCCTACGGCATCAAATAGCTTTTTACATTGGCAAAGCTATCACCCACTACCCTTAAAGAGTGGCATCCCTGTAGGTCAGTATCTAAGGGCCAGACAAAATTGCATGGATGATGAGGCCTTCCATAAAGAAAGTAATATTCTATACTCCAGATTCCGAATGAGGGGCTATCCCAAGAAGGTGCTGCATCGAGCGTATAACAGAGCAATCAACACTGACAGAGAGGAACTGCTCACCAAGAGAAAAGCAGATGAAGATAAAGTCATTAGATGTATAGGAACCTTTGATGTGCAGAATAAAAGGGTGTACAAGGTTCTCAAAAGACACTGGCATATCCTGAAGGCAGATAAAGCCCTGAGACAGATACTTCCAAAAAATCCAAGTATCACATATAGACGAGGCACCAATCTAAAAGAAATGATGGTCCGGAGTCATTTTCAGAGAACCCCTAAGAGCAAGGGAACATGGCTCAAAACAATAGGATCTTATCCATGCAGAGCATGCAGTTTTTGTAAGTCCATGACCCCCAAAAGAGAATTTATCAATCCACAAGATGGGCAAATATATAAAATTTAAGAATTTATAAACTGTAAAAGTACTGGGGTCGTGTACTGTATACAATGTGAGTGTGATAAACTTTATATTGGAAAAACCATCCAAGAACTAAGGAGGAGGCTTTCCAAACATTTCAGCATTCTCAATACAAGTGAGGAGACACCTCTGTCAAGACACCTACAGAGATGTCATGATGGTAAAACCATCGGTTTAAAGATTTGGGGGATACAAAAGATACAGGGATCCCCTAGACAGGGCAGTGTGGATCGTAAATTACAACAAGAGGAGATGAAATGGATCTATTGTCTCCATTCTCTAGCCCCGAATGGGCTTAATGAAGGTTTTACCTTCGCTTCATTTCTGTAAATTGAATTGAACTGGCTATATCGTAATTTTCAGAAGAGAATATTCGATATAATTGTAATAAAAATAAAAGGGACAAGCATATTCACCCCCTAAAAATATTTTTCATATAAAAAAGGAAGGGGGAGGGGTGTATAATAAGTGGGTCTATATTGTATATCCATTAAAAAATTTATAGGAGGCATTAATCCACATAAGACTCACCTGAGGGACTGTGCTTTCCTTCTGTGGGTGCTCCATGCGTGGGATGAGAGGACTGGATAGATAGCTCTATGGATGGAAATGAAAATATTAAAAGAGTAGATAATCCATGGGAATATCCTAAAAACATATATATAAAAATTATAAAAACTGTAATAAAAAGAAAAAGTATATACTATATAGTAGATAATATGGATATCTCAGTGGGGATTATACATCATATACAATGTATACATGCCCTTTCCCACATAGATAGATGAGGTGAAGAAGCGCCGTTGTAGAATGGGTAATGCATCAAAAGTGTCAAGAGCAACATCAATTCCTATAGTGTCCTTTGAGCCCTTTAATATACACATAATGGGACAGGTATAGATAACATTATCCATGTATATGCATGCAACAGTAAGAACAGCATCATCAACATATGCACTTGACTGTGTATTGATAATTATTGTCTAGGAAGGGACACATGTAGATCTGTAGGCTATCCAGTATATCTCTCTGTAATTGGGATACCTACCATTGGGGCCAATATGGATTCTGAAGAAATTTCTAAGTGCGGACGCATGTGCAGTAGAATAACATGGTGAAAGAAGCGCAGAGTGTTGGCGCACACGCCGAAGAACGGAGGTAGGATCGGGTGACACAGTAGCAGGGCGCAGGCGCAGAAGGGAGCAATGGATAGCCGATATAAGTGCCGGTAATGACGCATGCGCGGCGCACGATTGATGACGTCAAGGGCGAAGGAAGATGTAGTAGGCGGCTTACTTTGCAACAGGAGGACGTCGCCGCTGACGATGTGATGATGTATATCCAGATAGTCTAACTCATTGGTGGGCATCTGTGTTAGTCTATTCTAAGAATTGTGTGATTGGTTGAATGGAATATCTGAGTTAAACCGAGGGTTTAAAAGCCCAGACCCCGCCCCCAACTCAGAACCTGTATAGTATCCCCTGAAGACGCTGAATCATTCGGCGAAACATGTAGGGATACAGGATTCTAAATTTTAGGTCAGGAATGGAAGGCAGGGACCTATATTTTGAGAATTTGGAGATTTAGAGGGTGGCTAACCCCTCAGGGTCGGCAGAGTCTGACATGTGAACACACACATAAGTACAAGCGTTCATGTCCCTGATCCAATAATTTCCTGAGAGTTTTAAAATGTTCCCAAGAAGCTTATATGTCTTTTAATATAGTGAAAATAATGTTTTAGTTTTAATAACATTAGTCAGAGAGGCTGCAAAGTCACGCTAAGGTCCAAGTGACCACCTAATTAAATTTTTCTGTAATCAAATAGCGTTGCAACCTCCTGTGGGATCCTATCGTTTGTTATAATAATTAAATACATTGGGAACTGGTCACTAGAATATTCTTACCTTAATACCTGAGGTGTCGACATGGTTTAATGGGACTCCTTAACATAAATTATACACTCACCTAAAGAATTATTAGGAACACCTGTTCTATTTCTCATTAATGCAATTATCTAGTCAAACAATCACATGGCAGTTGCTTCAATGCATTTAGGGGTGTGGTCCTGGTCAATACAATCTCCTGAACTCCAAACTGAATGTCAGAATGGGAAAGAAAGCTGATTTAAGCAATTTTGAGTGTGGCATGGTTGTTGGTGCCAGACGGGCCAGTCTGAGTATTTCACAATCTGCTCAGTTACTGGGATTTTATCGCACAACCATTTCTAGGGTTTACAAAGAATGGTGTGAAAAAGGAAAAACATCCAGTATGCGGCAGCCCTGTGGGCAAAAATGCCTTGTGGATGCTAGAGGTCAGAGGAGAATGGGCCGACTGATTCAAGCTGATAGAAGAGCAATGTTGACTGAAATAACCACTCGTTACAACCGAGGTATGCAGCAAAACATTTGTGAAGCCACAACACGCACAACCTTGAGGCGGATGGGCTACAATAGCAGAAGTCCCCACCGGGTACCACTCATCTCCACTACAAATAGGAAAAAGAGGCTACAATTTGCACGAGCTCACCAAAATTGGACTGTTGAAGACTGGAAAAATGTTGCCTGGTCTGATGAGTCTCGATTTCTGTTGAGACATTCAAATGGTAGAGTCCGAATTTGGCGTAAACAGAATGAGAACATGTATCCATCTTCTGATGGCTACTTCCAGCAGGATAATGCACCATGTCACAAAGCTCGAATCATTTCAAATTGGTTTCTTGAACATGACAATGAGTTCACTGTACTAAAATGGCCCCCACAGTCACCAGATCTCAACCCAATAGAGCATCTTTGGGATGTGGTGGAACGGGAGCTTCGTGCCCTGGATGTGCATCCCTCAAATCTCCATCAACTGCAAGATGCTATCCTATCAATATGGGCCAACATTTCTAAAGAATGCTATCAGCACCTTGTTGAATCAATGCCACGTAGAATTAAGGCAGTTCTGAAGGCAAAAGGGGGTCCAACACCGTATTAGTATGGTGTTCCTAATAATTCTTTAGGTGAGTGTATATTGTCTTAGCTTTTTTTTTATTTGCAGCACAATCATAAGTATTGAAAATATACTGGTAGTTGTTATTGTTTGTATATTTGTAACATATAGATTGGCCCATTTATAAACCTTAAAAGTGGAAATGTGAGCGCAGTATATCAGTATGAATAAATACTATTATAGAAGTTAATACTGCAATAAAAATATAAATTAGATATTGTGGCGAAACCAACCTCGCCACAGTGTTTTGGAGGGGGCTGTTTGCCAGCCTCCTGCCCCAGGATTATGGCCCATACTAAATTTGAAGGAGAAGACAGACCGGCCGCACAGCTTAAATCTGTTGACCTGTTTTGGGCAGGAAAGCCATGCTTGCGGCCGGCCAAATGTGACTTCCATGGAATTCGGGAACCCCTGCTCGGATCTGGGTGATTTTTGGATATGTTGTTCACCCAGATCAGAGCTATCCATGGATGTATACATTATGGGGATGTGTGGGGTTTTGAGGTGTTTTCTGTGTTTTGGGGAAAAATGGGCTGTGATGGCCGAGTGATTAAGTTAGCCCATTACGTTTGGTAATTGTATTTTGTTGATTGCGTCTCAGACAATGCTAGTGTGTTAGTTAATTGCGTCTCAGACAATGCTCATTGTATTTTGTTGATTGCGTTACAGACAGAGGGAAGGGGATTTTGTGTACAATTGCTGGGAAGGTTTGAATACTGTAAATGCATGTGATTGGCTGTTTTTACAAAACCCTGTGGGTGGTAACCTTGTTGGAAGATGTGTATAAATCAATGTTTCTGTGTTCAAATAAAGAGAGTTCCTGTTTTTATACCTTCATGAAGTTTTGGCTCATGTTTGGGGAATGGGATAACTACACTCTTGGGGATTGCTATATCACAATACTCCCCTGAGTATAAGCTCTTGTAAGAGCTTGTTCATGGTTCCTGCTCTCTGCATTTAGGAGAGGTTCACCCACTGGAGCCTGGAGCCTTGTCGTAGGTCCAGGGTGGGTAGGAGACGGCGAGACCTCCACCAAGCTTCGGCGGTTCGTGGGGTCTGCAGTGCTGACGGTGTCAAGTGGAGTGCTTGGAGTCCTCTGGAAGCACTAGGAGCATCTATCAACGGAGGTACCCGGTCGGAGTGCTAGGCATTCCGTTACAGATATTTTCTCTTTATTTTGTACCTTGTGCTGTCATTTAGAAATTCCTGGGTTTCATATGATTTTGCACACTTCTCAACATGGAAATTGCAACACCAAGAGAGACAAGCTGTAATGTTATGCAAATTGAGGAAATATGAAGTGTTGCTCAGATCTGCAGATGATCAAATTTTCAAGCACCTAGCTTCAATTGGTGAAATGTGAGAGGGGCAAAAAAGCCAGAATAAAAGCAAAGTTTTATAGTCACAGGAAACTTAAAAAATCGGATCAAGTCATGTGGGATGATTTTACAATGCCTTTTGTTCATTGATGTGTCAGTTATCCCTACTTGTCGCAAACTGAGAGGAACAAAATCCTTACAAATATGAGACCTTGATTTATCACTCTGTATGATCACTATAAGTCTAGGCCAAGATGTCAGCGCTGTTCAGTGTTGCATGTCCCGGTCGTTGGAGAACAATGGCAAACTGGAATGGTAGCAAGAGGTGCACAGAGTACCGGATTTATCTCAAGTGCAATGAAAGTCAGAGACTTGTCTGAAGACCATATGGGCAATGCAATGAAGAGTCCTTCACAAGGGAATTTCACATCATTGCTAGGCCATTTCTATAAACTGTCCCTGGTGCCAAAACCAGGCCACATGTTGATTGTACTACTGTGAGCAGCCTGAATGACCTAACCTAAATGTGTTACCATGGCCTGCAGCATCTCAAGACTTATCTCCCATCGAGTACATCTGGGATTGTAAAGGGAATTGCCAGCAGCAACTCGTGAATATTTTGCATGTCCAAGTGCATTCCGCATGGCAGAATACTCCTTAGACAACCATAAATAACCTCATGGATAGAATGCCAAAATATGTAGGTGTATTTCTGCATGTGGTGCTGATACTCGATACTGAATAAATCAAGATGTTTTGAATATTTTTTTCATTGTTTTATCATTTGCATAACATTAACATGTCTATTGATTCTGTGATTTTCTGAATTCCACAACTTTTCCTTCTTGGTGTTGCAATTTCAATTTTGAGGAGTGTAAATTCTTTTTATATATGGTACATAGCTATTAGAAATAACTTTTGCTAACAGATTGCTCAAAATTGCAACCATGCATTCTGAGGAACTGAACATGTTTCAGTGTAGCAATGTCAAAAGAATCATAGACAAGCTATTGAACCTCTGAAGTGCTACAGTTATATTTTAGAAAACTACATAAAATCTTATAAGAATTAAACTAACAGGGCAGGCACTTGCTTGGATGGAGCTAATTTGAGGAGAATCTCTAACAGACAGAGATTTCCTAGGCTGATAGTAAAAGTGACTTGAGAGACTTAGGAAGCTTTCAGGAAGCTGCAGTGGCAATTAGCAGTCATCTCATACACAGAAGTCTCAAGTAGAGATGAGCGGGTTTGCCGGGTTCGGACGAATTTCAGGTGCGGGACCCCAAACTTGACCCGATCTCGAACACGAACCCAAACCCCATTGAAGGCAATGTGGACCCGAACTTGAGGCAATAAAATGGCTGTAAAATAGTCATAGTAAGTGCTAGTGGGCTGTAAAAGGAAGCAAAATGGGAATAAGAGCAGGACAATTGCCCTGCAAACAAATGTGGATAGGAAAATAACTTAAAACAACATAGAATAGAAAATAAATAAAACATAATAATCTTGAACTAGGAGGCGGCGGTCAAAGTTGAGTAAGAGGTTGAGGAGGCGTAGGACGTGGCGGTGTAGGTGTAAGCGGCGGTGGAGGAGGAGAAGGAGGTAGCCAACACTGTTTTTATTGTTTTTTTTCCCCCTTTATTTATTTATTTTATAAATTTGGGAAGGTCCCAAAACATTGGGAAATGGAAAAGAGAACGCAAAGAGAAAGTGCACTGGAGTATAACTATGGCTGGGTGCGGCCGGTCTACTTAGCACAAGGTATGGACACGTCCTGAGGGATCCATGCCTGGTTCATTTTAATGAACATAAGCTTGTCTATGTTGGCTGTGGACAGGCGGCTGCGCTTGTCTGTGATCACCCCCCCCCCCCATGCTAAACACACGATCGGACACTACTCTGTCCGCAGGGCAGGCCAACACCTCCAGGGCTAAAGCGCAAGCTCAGGCGTTTGGAGACCCAGTAGTTGAATGGGGCAGATCCATCAGTCAGTACGTGTAGGCGTGTGCACACGTACTGTTCCACCATGTTGCTGAAAGTCTACCTCCTGCTAAGACGTTCAGTATCATCTGGTGGTGCTGGTTGTTGTGGCGTGCTGACAAAGATTTTCCACATTCCGGCCATGCCAACCCTCTCTTCTGAGCTGCTGGCGGTGCCCCAGCTGCATTGGCGACTTTCTCCTCCTCCTCTGCCTTCGCCTTGTGCTTCCACTGAGCCCCCGTTGTCAGGTAGCAATGCCATCAGCAGCGCGTCTACCAGCGTGCACTTGTACTCGAGCATCTTCCGATCAATCTCCAGTGACGGAATTAAGGACGGCACATTGTCCTTGTAGCGGGGATCCAGAAGGGTGGCCACCCAGTAATCTGCACTGGTTAGAATATGGGTAACTCGGCAGTCATTGCGCAGGCACTGCAGCATGTAATCGCTCATGTGTGCCAGGCTGCCCAGAGGCAACGACAAGCTGTCCTATATATCGTCTGTGTCCTCTGTGTATCATACAGTACAGACCAAAAGTTTGGACACACCTTCTCATTCAAAGAGTTTTCTTTATTTTCATGACTATGAAGGCATCAAAACTATGAATTAACACATGTGGAATTATATACATAACAAACAAGTGTGAAACAACTGAAAATATGTCATATTCTAGGTTCTTCAAAGTAGCCACCTTTTGCTTTGATTACTGCTTTGCACACTCTTGGCATTCTCTTGATGAGCTTCAAGAGGTAGTCCCCTGAAATGGTCTTCCAACAGTCTTGAAGGAGTTCCCAGAGATGCTTAGCACTTGTTGGCCCTTTTGCCTTCACTCTGCGGTCCAGCTCACCCCAAACCATCTCGATTGGGTTCAGGTCCGGTGACTGTGGAGGCCAGGTCATCTGGCGCAGCACCCCATCACTCTCCTTCATGGTCAAATAGCCCTTACTTTCAAAGTTTTCCCCTGACTGACTGACCTTCATTTCTTAAAGTAATGATGGCCACTCGTTTTTCTTTACTTAGCTGCTTTTTTCTTGCCATAATACAAATTCTAACAGTCTATTCAGTAGGACTATCAGCTGTGTATCCACCTGACTTCTCCTCAACGCCACTGATGGTCCCAACCCCATTTATAAGGCAAGAAATCCCACTTATTAAACCTGACAGGGCACACCTGTAAAGTGAAAACCATTTCAGGGGACTACCTCTTGAAGCTCATCAAGAGAATGCCAAGAGTGTGCAAAGCAGTAATCAAAGCAAAAGGTGGCTACTTTGAAGAACCTAGAATATGACATATTTTCAGTTGTTTCTTACTTGTTTGTTATGTATATAATTCCACATGTGTTAATTCATAGTTTTGATGCCTTCAGTGTGAATCTACAATTTTCCTAGTCATGAAAATAAAGAAAACTCTTTGAATGAGAAGGTGTGTCCAAACTTTTGGTCTGTACTGTATGTGTCCTTTGTATACCCCCAGCCATGCTACATTGATGCCCATGAGCTGTTTTTGGCGCCACCCTGCTGTGAACACGGTTCCTCCTCCCCATCCTCCAGAACTGTGCCCTGGCTAGAAAGTTGTGTACCTGGCCTCTGTTGGTGCAGAAACCCACCCTCCGAGCCACTTGTGAATGACTGGCCTGATAACCATGGAAATTATCCCTCTTCTTCCTCCACTTCCTCGTGTGCCACATCCGCTTCCATCATCGCCTGAAGCATTTTTTCAAGGAGACATAGAAGTGGGATAGTAACGCTGAGGAAGGCGTCATAGGCACTGGCCATGTTGGTGGAGTACTCGAAACAGCGCAACAAAGCACACACATCCCGCATAGAGGCCTTCTCATTGGTGGTGAAGTGGTGCTGTTCCGCAGATCGACTTACCCGTGCATGCTGCAGCTGAAACTTCACTATCGCATGTGCAAGGTGGAGTTCTAAGTTTTGGATACGTTGCTTATGATGTGGTGAGCGGGAAGGCCGAAGTTATGCTGCAGCGCAGACAGGCGAGCAGCAGCAGGGTGAGAACGCAGTAAGTGCGCACAAACGGCCCGCACTTTCTGCAGCAGCTCTGACATATCGGGGTAATTTTTCAGGAACCTCTGCACCACCAAATTCAGCACATGCGCCAGGCAAGGGATAGGCGTAAAACCTGCTAGGCCCAGAGCTGCTACGAGATTTTGCTTGTTATCGCACACCACCAGGCTGGGCTTGAGGCTCAGTGCCACCAACCACTCATCGATCTGTTGTTCCATGCCAATCCACAGCTCCTGCGCGGTGTGAGATTTTTCTGAGTTTTAGAACAGCCTGCAGTCGTTTTCCCCTGGCTGTGCTGAAGTGAAGTGGTGCAGGTGTTACGCTGTCCAGATGAGGAGGTGGTAGAGGAGGAAGCAAAGTAGGAGGAGGAGGCAGCAGGAGGCAATGAGAAACGTCCTGCAATCCTCGGTGGCGGTAGGACATGCGCCAAACTGCTATCCGCCTCAGACCCAGCTGCCACTGCATTTACCCAGTGTGCAGTTAGGGAGATATAATGTCCCTGCCTGTGCTTAGTGGTCCACGTATCAGTGGTTATGTGGACCTTGCCACAGATGTTGCTGCACAGTCCACTCCTGATTCTGTCCACCACTTAGTTGTGCAGGGCAGGGATTGCTTGCCTGGAAAAGTAGTGGTGACTGGGAACCAAGTACTGTGGGACAGCCACCAGCATAAGGTTTTTAAAAGTCTCCGTCTCCACCAGACGGAATGGCAGCATTTCAAAGGCCAGGAATTTTTAAATGCTGGCATTCTTGGCCAGGGATCGCGGGAGGGTAAGTGGGTACTTCCTTATTCTCTCCAGTGTTTGGGGGAAGGATAGATGAATGCTTTCATGGGCTGGCAATGTGTGACCACCACCTCTTCCTCCGAACTGCACACGTCACTTGCATGATCTTGCGTCCATGTGGGGTCTAGGACCTCATCATCTTCCACAAGATCTTCCACCTACTCTTTACCCCTGCCCTCCTTGCCGGTCTGTACACTGCAGTAAGCCGCAGCAGTTGGCACCTGTGTTTTGTCATCATCATCAGAGACGTAAGTGCACTCAAGCTCTTTCACTTCTGGGGCAGGGCTAAGTGGATGGAACACAGAAATCCCGCTAGCAGAGTCTTCAAAAAGCATAAGAGACTGCTGCATGACTTGTGGCTCAGATTGCTTGGCTGATTTAATTTTTCAAGGGGATGAGGTGTGGGCTGCAGGTGCCAACTCTGCGCTTTCAGCAGGGGAATGGGTGGGAGACAATGTGAAGGAACTGGAGGCACTGTCAGCTATCCAATCTACTACCACCTCTACTTGTTCTGGCCTCACCATTTGTACACCGGTATTCGGGCCTACAAAATGAGGCTGAACGTCCTGTCACCTATGTGCACCTAAGGAGACTGTTTCATTTGGGTGTGTACCTGGCAAAGATTGAACACGTCCTCTCCCTGCAACAGGAGCTCCACCAACACCAGTAGCACCACAACCAGGGTCACATCTGTTATTTGATGCTCTCCTCATTCTTTGAGGTCACCCACCGAACTATCCGACAGATTAACTTTATTAACTTCCTGTCACATATGCAGCGCAGGTGTACCTCGCACCAAAAATAGGTATATGTCACCCACGAACTAACTATAATAATTTCCCTGTCACATATAAAGTGCATGTGTATCTCACACCAAAAATGGGTATATGTCACCCATCAAACTAACAGAGAGATTAACTATTAGATTTTTGTGTCAAGGGTGCAAAGATGGTGCATTGCACCAACAAAAAATCACTATAGGTCACCCACAGAATTAACAGCCAGATTAATTATTATATTTTTGTGTCAGGGGTGAAAAGCTGATGTATTGCACCCACAAAAAATCATTATAGGTCACCCACAGAATAAATAGCCAGATGAAATTCCTAACACTCTCCCTTACTTCAGCTGCCTGCTTCCTGTCCCTTCACTACTTAGAGCTGATGGGTGGTGCTACATGTGATCCAGGTTGTATAGAGGCTGGGTCACATGATGCAGCGGACAATCACAGCCAATCCATTACTAGTCATGGCTGTGATGGCTTCTTAGTGCCCATAGCTTAAAAGATTGTTGATTCGCTGCTCTGCAGCCTTTCAACAAGCTTTATTAAATACCCGAACACCGAACTCAAACACAAACTTTTGCAGCAAAGTTCGGGTTCGGGTCTGGGTACCCGAATTAGCAAAGTTCGGTACGAACCCGAACTTTGCAGTTCGGTTTCGCTCAACACTGGTCTCAAGTCCATCAGAATTGGAGTTGTGCTCATAGAGCAGTTCTCTCCTTCTCATATAAGGGGTCTATAGCAAAGTATCCCCTCTATGAGCTCCATAATCCTTGATAGGACATATAGACAGGGTTTGTCATCGCCCAGCAACTAGGTGTTACACTTGTGTGCATGTGGAGAATGAAATATATTAAAATGTTTGAATGCAATATTCAGATGCAAATGAGATCTTGCCAAATACCATCATCCTTCCTATTAGGTTTGTATATTGTTATATTCTGCCAATTGTGCATTGGCACCTATGTACAATAACTGCTTACAACCCTGACCTGTAACAATATATGGGGCAAAGCTACATTTGTCGTTGAACTATTTGACATTGCCAAGTCTATGCATTACGATGTAAGTTAGTCTAGATACTGGAGTATGTTCACTTGCAAGGTACTGTATCTTCTGATATTGAAGTTGCTAAATGACAAAGACAACCCTGCTTTGCCTATACGCTTAGGGTGTCATTTATCATGCCCTACACTCCAAAATTATGGCTTTAAAAAAAGTTGCAAAATAGAGTTTTTCAGACTTTTTTCCCTATTCTTTTTTGGCTTTATTTGCTCAAAAATGTTGCAACTTTTTGCATTTTACACCACTCACTCCAGTTTTGAAAAGCAGATGTGAAAGTGGGTTTGTTTATCTAAGTTAAAGGGGTTGTCTAAAGGGGTAAAAAATGGCATTTATTATATACTGTATACAAAGTTAATAGAAGGCACATTGCCTCCTTTGCTGGTTTCAGAATAAGTGCCTATGCACGTTCCCATGGCCCCAGCCATAGAGAAGCAGGCACTTTTTCCTACAGTGTGAAAGCACAGTTACCGTGATCGATTGTAGCGATGGCCTGGAAACTAGAAGTGTATAATTCAATTGAAAAATGAATATTATAAACTTTGTCTACATGATAAGTGCTATTTGAGAAAGTGATACAACTCCTTTTATTAATTTTAGTCCAGAATGATCACTGCAATTTTTTTTAATTTAAGTTGCAAAAACAGGTGAAAACACACTGGAGATAATTGGAGATAACGAGATAATTTGTACCCAATAAAAACACTTTTATTAAAGGGCTAGAAATATTGGTCTGCATTTGGAAGAATCGAGGGGTGATGGTGAACGATCATGAGTTCAGAAGATAAGACAAATTAAGTAATAACTATTGGAGTGAACAGAATTGGGCATCTGGGTGTTTTTGTGGATGGATTGTGAACACTGAGGATCATTTATTATCCAGAAATACGCCTAAACTAGTACATGGATTGCAGGATAAAACTTACCAGGAAAGGTTAAAGGACCTTAATATGTACAGCTTGGAAGAAAGAAGAGACAGAGGGGATATGATAGAAACTTTTAAATACATAAAGGGAATCAACTCGGTAAAGGAGGAGAGCATATTTAAAAGAAGAAAAACTAGAGGACACATTTTTAAATTAGAGGGGCACAGGTTTAAAAGTAATATAAGGAAGTATTACTTTACTGAGAGAGTAGTGGATGCATGGAATAGCCTTCCTGCAGAAGTGGTAGCTGCAAATACAGTGAAGGAGTTTAAGCATGCATGGGATAGGCATAAGGCTATCCTTCATATAAGATAGGGCCAGGGACTATTAATAGGATTCAGATATATTGGGCAGACTAGATGGGCCAAATGGTTCTTATCTGCCGACACATTCTATGTTTCTATGTTTCTATGTATTTCGGGCGCAGAAAGGTTATTTGCGCAGCTATCTGTGACTTTTCCCCGCTCACGCCAGGTCTAAAAAAGTGGATGTGGCGGGGAAGTGGACAGGCTGGCAGGCCCATCTCAGTCATCACTTTCTACGCCTGTTTTAGGTGTAGAAAATGGTCAAAATTTAAGACAGCTAGGAAGTTGTCTCACATTTAGACTGGTGTTGGATGTGGCGAAGTTATTTAGAGGCCAGCGCTTCTACATAACTGCAGAGGATTCACTGCCAGATATAGAGGTTACTAAGTGTGGCAGGCGCAGTACTATGAAGTGCCTTTTGCGCTGTGGCGTTAGAAGAATTTTAATATCTCTGACTTTTAGTCTAACCAGACTGTCTATTACTCTGTAATTCCTCTAGTGCTGTTCTATGGAAACAGTAGGTTTAAAGAGCACACCAAATGCTTCAAATAACTTCTTTATTAACTTCAACTTTTCTTCATATATAACACTTCCGCCTCCGCAGCAGATAGTCCATGTACAAAACGTGTTGAAAAGATATCACAAAATGGCGGTATGCATAAGATTGTGGTTCAACTGTTCAATCTTGTCATTCAACATAAAATGGTGGATATATTTCTCTCTTGAGTATCTGTACTCTCACTTTAAGTTATTTAAGCACTTTATGATTTCTCTGAGAGGTATATCTGAGGTCTAACTAATAGTTCTACTGCAGATTGCAGTTTGCTTTTGCAATTTGCATGGATTGTTTGATTGTATAGCTCAGTATGATGGAACTATAAATAAAACAAATATATATCTAGTTCAGTATACAGTTCTAAACACAATACTAACAATATGAACATTATATAACTGTTTTAAATACCTATTTTGACCTCTTGTTCCCATAAAACTCAGCTCTCAGTGGAGTGAATGTCTCTTCAGCTCCTGTCTCTGGTGAATAATGATTCTAGCAGCAGGAGCTGGGGGAATTTCCAGACAGGCTGTTTGTGAGGCTGGCTGTGATTGGTGAAAACTCTTGCTGTGTGAGAAGCTGGCTGTGATTGGTCTAGACTTCTTCCCAGCAACAGCATATTAACACTATACTTTCTGTTGTTTCTGCTGTGTCACTGAGCTTACCTTACATTACAAAATGAATCTTAAAAGCATATCATTGTTTTCTGCTTCTGTGAATACAAAATATAACAGTTATATGACATAAAAAAACATGAAGTCACAGTAAATAACTCTGCTTTTGTCTTTAACACATAAACATAGGAACTGTATTAAGGTTATTAGCAGGCTTAACTGTAATTCTATGTTCTTAGTGGTAGGACTTGAATGTGAATTTGAGGAATTTTCCATCAGGTTCTTAACTTCCATGTGTTTTTTATCACTCTCAAGTAGAACAACTAACTTCTGTATAAGACGTTCCAACTTTTTTGTCAAGTTTTGAGTCTCCTATTTGTAACAACACTCTTCTTATTAGTCTGTCTTCATTCTTTTGAACTTCTAGAACTTTTGCCAATTTCCAATAACTTCTAGGTAAATCTTCTTCTTTTACTAACACTATGTCACCAACTTAGGCAGTTCTGGGTGTTTGCCATTTACTTCTTAGCATCAGATTGGCTAAATACTCTTTCCTCCATCTATTCCAAAACTGTTCTGATATTGAACTCTTCGCCATCTCCTTCTGGCATATAAATCCTTTTTGGTGAACTTGCCAGGCGGTGGCTGTATGTAATCCGACTTAAGGTGAAGTAGATGGTTGGGAGTTAAAGGGTCCAAACTTGTTGGATCATTGATGTTATCAACTGTAAGTGGGCGACTGTTAACAATAGACATTACTTCATAGATTAGGGTCCTAAGTGAAGCATTATCTATTCTTCCGGTGTTCTTTTTCAACACTGAACTTAACACATTTCTCAC
This sequence comes from Bufo bufo, assembly GCF_905171765.1. Lineage (NCBI taxonomy): Eukaryota > Metazoa > Chordata > Amphibia > Anura > Bufonidae > Bufo > Bufo bufo. Next base: position 541,747,626 of record NC_053389.1, read on the forward strand.
AGTTCTGATTTGTCTTTCCCAAACTCCTCCTGTATGGCTTGCATGTGGAGGATTCATATGAAAATCACACTGTTTCTCTAACAAATACTCAGTTATTTTTTCTTTATCAATCTCTTTTAGAGCTTTCTTCAATTCATTCTTTGCTCCAAGAAAATTGGATCCTTGGTCAGATCTAAGCTCTCTGACAGTACCTCTAATGGCTATGAAACATCTTAAGGCATTGATGAATGCGTCAGTTGACATATTGTCGCGGTCACGTTCATGCATACACAGGGGGGAAGGATAGTGACCACTGCGCTCCACCCTCACCCCTGGCCCTGCCTACTTGCCACACAAGTCCTGATGACAGGGGACAACTGGACAACAGTCCCTAGCTTAAAATAAGTGCTGGGAGGACAGACAAGACAAACAACGGATAGTGAACGGACCGAGTCAATACCGAGAGGGCGACGAAGTACAAATGGAGAAAGCAGCGAATAGTCAGGGGAAGCCAAGATCAAATACCAGGAGAGTAAATCAGTACCAGAGGAATAAACACGAACAGGTCAGGTCACAAGCCGAAGGTCAAGCAAAGAGGTCATGTCTAGAACTAAGGAGAAAACAGTAGCCGGTCAAAAATGGGCACGGGTCAAAATCAAAATAGCACTGGGAACAAAGTAACAACTAGCCTTGGACAATGAATCACAGGCAACCTGTGGCTAGCAGGTTGCATGTTTAAATAGTTAAGAGCAGAGGTCATGTGACGTGGCCAGTGCCACATGACCTCCCCCTGTGTGTAGCCGAGTGCCGAGTGGCCCTTTCGAGTTTTGCTATGGGGACGGGGGACGCCGGCCGCACAGAGAGGAAGCATTCAGCGGGAACCCCGGCAACCAGGACGCCGAACGGCTCCCCGCTCGGTGCAACAGAAGAACACGGCGAGCGAGACTGCCGTGGTGTCATCCCAGGACACCGGCGGTGCAGGAGGGGAGAAGCATGCCGTCAGCGCCCTGTGACACATATCTTCTAACATTTTCAGGTAAATTGCTCTGGAGCTTAGACATGTAAATATTAGTCCATATCTCTTGTACTCCTTGTGGTTCAGTTTGGTGATGAATGGGCCAAAACAATCCATTCCGCTATAAAGAAATGGTGGTGATGGGTTTACACGATCTGACGGTAAATTTGCCATTCTTTGCTATTCGGTAGGTCTACGTGCCTTTCTGCAGACTACACATTTACTTATATACTTTGCTATAACTTTGCTTCCTTTCACAATCCAGTAACCACCTTCTCTCAAATAGCTTTGGTTAAAGCTTCTTCCTTGATACAAGGATTTGCTGTGGTAGTGATCAATAATCAATCTTGTGAAGATAGAATTTTTGGGTAGAATTGCTGGATGCTTCACTCGGTTAGGTAATGATGCATTTTCCAGTCTCCCTCCCACCTTCAGTATACCATCCTGCAAAACAAGATTAAGCTTGTATAATGGGTGGTTGTTTGGAAGCCTTTTATGTTCTTGACTAAGTCTCTTCAACTCTTCACTGTAGAATCTCTGTTGAATGAGTCTTATGACTGTTTCTTCAGCTTTCAGCCTTTCCCTCTACATTCAATAATTCCTTCTTTCTGATTCCCTAGCCAAACGTTGAATTCAAGCTACTGCGTTTATGACTGTATTCCATTTTGAACAACTGGCTAGTCTTTCAAGTATGTCATCTTGACACTTGGCACAGTGCTCAATGTTTATACAACTTTTACTTCTGGATCACCTCTAGACAATCCTGTGTAACCTTTACTGGGTGTGATTTCCTTTTCCCAAAAGAAACTCTTGACCTGTGAACCAATTTGAATTTTTCAATTCAATTACATTCAGGCCTCTTGAAGCATGATCTGCTGGGTTATGCTTTGTGCCAATGTGATGCCAATGTTCTGGATTTGTTATTTTCCGAATTTTTTTCAGCTCTGTTGGCGACAAAGATATGGAATCTTTGAGCTTCGTTGTTTATGTATCCTAGGACAACTTGTGAGTCTGTCTAAAAATATTCTTCATCTATTTTCAATTCCAATTCTTCTCTCAGAAACTTGCTTACTGATGCTGAAACTACGGCTGCTGTCAGTTCAAGTCTTGGTATTGTCTGAATACTGGTAGGTACAACTCTGGCCTTCCCCATAACCAAGGCACAGTGTATATTTTCTTCTCCTATTACTCTGATGTAGAAGCACTGACCATAACCATAACTACAGGCATCTGAAAAGTGATGAAGTTCTATTTTCTTGTACTTTCCAAAATCATGAGGTACAAAACATCTGGGAATCCGAACTTCTCAAGTTTTGCAAGTCTCTTATCTAACTCTTCCACCTTGGCCTCAAATTTTCAGGTATGGGCTCATCCCATCCCAACTTCTGTCTGCATAATTCTTGCAGTATTTCTTTTGCTCTGAGGATTACTGGGGCCAAGAATCCCAATGGATCAAATATAAAAGCCACTGCGGAAAGAATGGTTCGTCTAGTTGCAACTTTCTCTTCAATAGATACTTCAAATTGTTTCTTTTATTCTGGGGACTTTGCCTTCAATTATTGGCACTTATGTATGGAGTGGTTCTCTACACAGAACATACACTTGAAGGTAGTCTGAAGATTAGTCGGTTCTGTCTTTCTACTGATCCCAGTGGTGACTTTGAACTTGCTCTTGTAGGTATCTGAACCCTTAGCTGCTGCGTTGGTTGCAAAGCTAGTTGCTCTTGCATATCTTATCTCTCTTGCAAGTCGTTCTTCTAAGGATTTTAAGATATAAGATGATGTTACTGGATTAAATGCTATCCGTGCTTCCTCATTGACGAACTCAGAGAACTCTTTAAAACTTGGGAAGTTCTTACCTAGATCTAACTGTTTAGTCACATAGCAATTCCATCTAGAAGCCACTTCTTCAGGTAGCTTAGTTAGCATTCTGTGGTTTTCTAGATAGTCGTTCAGTACTTCCAGTCCTTGAACATGTGGGATGGCATTGCTGCATGCTTGCAGGAAGTCACCATACTTTTGGAGTATGAAGTGTTCTTTAGGACCAATTTTAGGCCAGTTATTCTGTTTCTCTCTACAGGCTATTTGTACTAAGAAAGGATGACCATATCTTGCATAAAATTTTTCCCAAGCTTGTTTGTAGGCTTCTTTGTCTTTTCTATAGAAGTTACCTTCAAGAACTTCCTTGGCTTCTCCGCCAACATATCTCTGAAGGTAGAATAACTTGTCAACTGAAGCAATGATGCTCAATGATCATTTCAAAGCTTGCCTTCCACTCTATGAACTTATGTACGTCTCCTGAAAATACAGTGGGTTCCAGAATGGGAAGTCTAGCTAGGACTGTTATCTGTTGTCTTGCTGGGACAATGGTTGTAACACTCTCCTGAGCATTGCCGTGACATCTAGGGATAGAATCAACCGGTTCTATTTTCTCACTTAGTTCTGAATTAGTCCTTTTCTTCAACGTTTCCGGTAGAGATAGAGGGTAAATTCACACACCTTTTTCCTAACACTGGACTAGGCCTCTCTTTGGTTATAAGAGCAGGGGTGGAAGGATAATAACTTATTTCTTCACTACATGCTGGAGATTTCCTTCCATTCTCCTGGGCGTATGGAGGAAAGTAGGAGTCTGTTTCTTCACTTAGTACAGATTTGAACCTCAGACTACTCTGATTCATATCCTCTTCGTGTACTCTGAGTCTGGCTTCTATGACCTTAACTTCTTTCTGCCTTTCCACACTATTCAATTCAGCTTCCATTTGATGGCACTGCGCCTCGATGGCAGCTTCCATTTCAATTTCTGCTCTCTTGACAGCAAGTTGTTCAGCTAATTCCTTTCTTTTGGCTGAAGTATTTGAGGACTCTGATATATGGGTGCACTTCTGCTAGCAAAAGAAGTCACACTTGACATTGTGGTATCACCTAAGGACCTAGCATAGTCTCTCATAAAAAGCTCATTCATTTTTCTTCTTGCTTTAACTTCATCATAGTTTTCTGCAGATGATAGTTCTCTCATGAGCTTTACCAAATTTTTAGTGACCGCAGTACAATATCCTGGGAAGGTGTCGTAAATGACCGCAGGTTGACATATGCTGCCATAATCTCTAAATCAGATTCTTCTACTGTCTCTACCATATCACTCAAGTTCCCTTTTATACTTTCTTGCTTTAGCTTTTTACGAATGTCTTTAATGTATAATTTCCATTTATCATACATTCTGGCAAACTTTTTTCCTTTTAGTGCTGCTTCTTACTCCAAATTTTTTTACAGCATCTTTGGGGTCGGTTTTCTGGCAAGTGATGAACGTCTTAGTTCATCTGCTTGGGCTATATTTTTTTAAGGCAAGACTAATACTATATCGGACTCTTCTACCTCAGCCAGGTTCCCTTGCTCTTTCCCCTCTACTCTATCTATCTTTGTATCGTCTAACAGTGGCATGGTAATACTAGGTTCAGACATTTTACTTTAAATGCAATACTGACAATCAATACGAATATTAAGAGTCCTTTCCCTTTAAATGCAATACTGACAAATGCAGAAATAAATGACTGTCACTTTAAATATAACAGCGATAAATGCAGGCAATAAATGACTATCACTTTAAATGCGTCCGTGTACTACAAACTGTCCATTGTTTTTATTTAAAGTCTTTTATTTCTGAACACGAAAATGTCTCTTTATGCCAAAGCCTATATGCAATGATAAGTAATAAAAGGAAAGCTCTGACCTTATTCTGAAGAGCAGGAACAAATGTCAATCTTAAGGGAGACGTGTCTTTTCTTGATATGATGCGATGCTCTGCGCTGATTTGCGATGTTCTGTGCAGACTTGCGATACTCTGTGCAGACTTGCGATGCTCTGTGATGACTTGCGATGCTCTGTGATGACTTGTGATGCTCTGTGCAGACTTGCGATGCTCTGTGCAAACTTGCGATGCGCTAGCTTGGATACGCTGCTGCAGGCTTTGGGCCTAGTGGCGGGAAACTGTCACGGATGATGTTGCAGATAGCTGGAACTTATGAATAAACGTTCGACTGGCTTGATCCCAAACTAAGGAGCATATAGGTGAGCTCTATAAAACCCTAAGAGCTCTCCCTGACTGCTATGCCCATGCAAGGGTCTCAATGGTAGACGATTGCATGCCCACGTACCTAAGACTGTGCGACACCTGAAAACCCTATAATAGTGAGGGGACACGACCACCGGCTCCCTGCACTTAATACGGACGGAGTCAGGGTCACCTAGAATCAAGCCAGCAAGGAAACACAATACATGAAAAGACTTATCTGAGTAAACAGCAGCAGCAGCCTTCAGCAGTGAACACTTCATCCAGAAAGTAATATAAACTGCAAAGTGAGGCAGTATGGGAGGGAATATAAAGGGAGACGATTAGTCTAAATAGGTTACACCTGGGAGACGGAAAGGAGATGACAAAGTGAAACCAAAACAAAGAACATCATGCAAGAGGTAGAGAAGGACGTCTGCCAGACCTTCTCACAGAACTGACGGTGACAGTACCCCTCCCTCTATGGGTGGACTCCAGACACTCAGAGCCTACCTTCTCAGGATGAGACCTATGGGAAGCCCTGATGAGATGAGTGGCCTTAATGTCCGCCATTGGGACCCACATCCTCTCCTCAGGACCATAACCCTCCCAATGAACAAGGTACTGGAGAGAACCGTGGATTATGCGAGAATCCACAATCCTAGAGACCTGATATTCAAGATTACCATCAACAACAATCGGAGGAGGAGGCAAAGAGGAGGGTACAGTGGGTTGGACATAAGGTTTTAATAGGGACCTGTGAAAAACATTATGGATATTCCAAGTCTGAGGAAGATCAAGACGGAAGGCGACGGGATTGATGACGGACAAGATCTTGTAAGGCCCAATAAACTTATGACCCAACTTCCAGGAGGGAACCTTCAGTTTGATATTCTTTGTAGACAACCACACCAGATCACCCACATTCAGGTCCGGACCAGGCACACATCTCTTATCCGCCACACGCTTATATCTCTCACTCATCCTCTTCAGATTACCCTGAATCTTTTGCCAAATAAATGACAAAGACGAGGAAAATCTCTCCCCATCAGGTAAACCAGAAGACCTCTCTCCAGAGAATGTCCCAAACTGCGGATGAAACCCATATGCACCAAAAAATGGTGACTTATTAGAAGACTCCTGGCGACGGTTATTTAAAGCAAACTCAGCAAGGGACAAAAAAGAATACCAATCCTCCTGATTCTCCGCCACAAAACAGCGCAGATATGTCTCCAGATTCTGATTGACGCGTTCGGACTGACCATTCGACTGCGGATGAAAAGCAGAAGAGAACGACAACCGAATCCCCAAGCGAGAACAGAAGGCCTTCCAGAATCTGGAAACAAATTGCGTGCCCCTATCAGAAACAATGTCTGAAGGAATGCCATGCAATTTAACAATGTGATCAACAAATGCTTGCGCCAACATTTTAGCATTGGGTAACCCAGGAAAGGGAATGATATACGCCATTTTGCTAAAACGGTCCACTACCACCAGAATCACAGTCTTCCCCGAGGAATGAGGCAGGTCCGTAATGAAGTCCATGGACAGATGTGTCCAAGGACGGGAAGGAATGGGTAACGGGACCTTGGCACGAGCGCAGGTCTCGCAGGCTGCCACAAAACCCTCAACTGTCTTACGAAGAGCCGGCCAACAGAATCTCTGAGCAATAAGATCCACTGTGGCTCTACTCCTCGGGTGCCCAGCAAGGACAGTATCGTGGTGCTCCTTAAAAACCTTGTGTCGTAAAGCGAGAGGCACAAACAACCTCCCAGGAGGACAAAGATCAGGAGCCTCTGCCTGGGCTGCCTGAACCTCTGCCTCCAAATCAGGATAAAGAGCAAAGACGACCACCCCTTCAGCCAAAATGGGACCCGGGTCATCAAAGTTCCCCCCTCCCGGAAAACAACGTGACAGGGCATCCACCTTCACATTTTTAACCCCAGGGCGGAACGTGACAACAAAATTAAACCTAGAAAAGAACAAAGACCATCTGGCCTGTCTCGGGTTCAGACCCTTGGCCGATTCCAAGTAGGCCATATTCTTATGGTCGGTAAAGACGGTAATAGGGTGTCTGGCTCCCTCTAACCAATGGCGCCATTCCCCAAAAGCTAATTTGATGGCCAACAACTCCCTATCTCCCACATCATAATTTCTCTCTGCAGAGGAGAGTTTCCTTGAGAAAAAGGCACACGGTCGCCATTTGGCAGGAGAAGGACCCTGAGATAAGACCGCACCCACACCCACCTCAGAAGCATCCACCTCAACAATAAAAGGTAGAGAGACATCAGGTTGTACCAAAATGGGAGCGGAAGCAAAACTCTCTTTGATACTAGAAAAGGCATTAAGCGCATCTACCGACCACGAGGAAAAATCTACCCCCTTTTTAGTCATATCAGTGAGTGGCTTAACAACAGAGGAATAATTCAAAAGGAACTTTCTGTAATAATTGGCAAAACCCAAAAACCGCATCAGTGCCTTCTGATTCTGAGGAAGCTCCCAATCAAGCACAGCGTGGACCATCTCAGGGTCCATGCGAAAACCAGAAGCGGAGAGAAGAAAACCAAGAAATAGAATCTCCGGAACCGCAAAGAATTTTTTTTCCAGTTTAGTGTACAATTTATTCTCCCACAGAATCAGCAAGACCTGACGTTGGGGTCCCGATGAGTCTTGAAATCAGGAGAAAAAATCTAAATGTCATCTAGATACACCAGAACAAATTTCCCCATTAAATGATAAAAAATGCTGTACACAAAATGTTGGAAGACGGCCGGAGCATTCATCAAACCAAAGGGCATAACCAAATTCTCGAAATGACCCTCAGGGGTATTGAAGGCCGTCTTCAATTCGTCCCCTTCCCTGACCCTGACTAGGTTGTATGCCCCTCTTAAATCCAACTTAGAAAAAACTTTAGCCCCAACAATCTGGTTAAACAGGTCCGGGATCAGAGGAAGCAGATATGGGTCACGAATTGTGATACAGTTCATCTCCCTAAAATCCAGACAAGGTCTTAAAGAACCATTTTTTTTCTTAACAAAAAAAAAACCAGTGGCAACAGATGACTTCGAGGGTCGGATGTGTCCCTTTCTCAGGCTCTCAGAGATATAAGTACGCATAGCGACTCTTTCAGGTTGGGAGATATTGTATAAACGTGATTTTGGCAGCTTGGCGCCTGGGATGAGATTAATAGGGCAGTCGTACTCCCGGTGAGGGGGCAACTCCTGGACACCACTGTCGGAAAACACATCCAAAAATTCAGAGAGAAAAGATGGTACATTCTTGGTAGAAACCTCTGAAAGAGATGCCGTGACTCCGTGAGGCAATTCTCTCTGCAAAACTCACTCCAACCATTTAATTGCCTTGCTTGCCAATCAATGGTGGGGTTATGTTTAGTGAACCAGGGTAGCCCCAACACTAGAGGAGAAGGTAATCCGCTTAGGACGAAACATGACATATCCTCAACATGAGTGTCACCTGCAGTCAAACGGATATTGTGAACTATGCCCTTTAACGATCTTTGAGAAAGTGGAGCGGAATCGATAGCAAAAACAGGTATATCCTTTTCCAAAGTGCATACCTGGAAATCATGTGTTATTGCAAATTGATTATCAATGAGATTGACAGCTGCTCCACTATCTACAAAAATCTCACAAACAATGTTCTTGCTGTCTAGCGCCACCCTGGCAGGTAGGAGAAAACGGGAACTACGGCAAACCTTCAATTTCCGCATCAACCTTGCCAATAGTAACAAATGGAAAGTTTTTAGAGGGTTTTTTCTTTTTGTTTCTTTTTTTTTTTATTAGTAACATAGTACATAAGGCCGAAAAAAGACATTTGTCCATCCAGTTCGGCCTGTTATCCTGCAAGTTGATCCAGAGGAAGGCAAAAAAAAACTGTGAGGTAGAAGCCAATTTTTCTCACTTTAGGGGAATTAAAAACTCCTTCCCGACTCCAATCAGGCAATCAGAATATCTCCCTGGATCAACGACCCCTCTCTAGTAGCTATAGCCTGTAATATTATTACACTCCAGAAATACATCCAGGCCCCTCTTGAATTCCTTTATTGTACTCACCATCACCACCTCCTCAGGCAGAGAGTTCCATAGTCTCACTGCTCTTACCGTAAAGAATCCTTTTCTATGTTTGTGTACAAACCTTCTTTCCTCCAAACGCAGAGGATGTCCCCTCGTCACAGTCACAGTCCTGGGGATAAATAGATGATGGGATAGATCTCTGTACTGACCCCTGATATATTTATACATAGTAATTAGATCTCCCCTCAGTCGTCTTTTTTCTAACGTGAATAACCCTAATTTTGATAATCTTTCAGGGTACTGTAGTTGCCCCATTCCAGTTATTACCTTAGTTGCCCTCCTCTGGACCCTCTCCAGCTCTGCTATGTCTGCCTTGTTCACTGGAGCCCAGAACTGTACACAGTACTCCATGTGTGGTCTGACTAATGATTTGTAAAGTAGTAGGAATATGTTCTCATCACAGGCATCTATGCCCCTTTTGATGCAACCCATTATCTTATTGGCCTTGGCAGCAGCTGCCTGACACTGTTTTTTGCAGCTTAGTTTGCTGTTTATTAAAATTCCTAGATCCTTTTCCATGTCAGTGTTACCGAGTGTTTTACCATTTAGTATGTACGGGTGACTTGCATTATTCCTTCCCATGTGTATAACTTTACATTTGTCAGTGTTAAACCTCATCTTCCACTTATCTGCCCAAGCCTGCAATCTATCCAGATCCCTCTGTAGTAGTATACTGTCCTCTTTAGTGTTAATTACTTTACACAGTTTAGTGTCATCTGCGAAAATAGATATTTTACTGTGCAAGCCTTCTACAAGATCATTAATAAATATATTGAAGAGAATAGGGCCCAATACTGACCCCTGAGGTACTCCACTAGTGACAGTGACCCAATCTGAGTATGTACCGTTAATAACCACCCTCTGTTTTCTATCATTGAGCCAGTTACTTACCCACTTACAGACGTTTTCTCCCAGTCCGAGCATTCTCATTTTATATACTAACCTTTTATGTGGTACAGCGTCAAATGCTTTGGAGAAGTCCAGATACACAACATCCATTGATTCGCCGCTGTCAGAAAACTCCATGAATCTCCTAGAGGGGAAAACATTAGCCAAATGATTTATATCCCCACAACAGAAACAAACCCTCCTCTGAGAGCTGAATCCTCTACTATCAGAGGCAAGCAAACCCAGCTGCATGGCCTCCTCCTCAGAGGGGATTGAGAGAGACTGAGACCCCTGCGCACTGAATGAGACTGTCCTTGGGCTGAATATAACAGGAAGGAGTAGTCTCCTCTCTCTCTCTAAGACGCCTGTCAATACGAACAGCTAGAGATATGGCAGATTCTAACGAGGCTGGTCTCTCATGAAAAGCAAATGCATCTTTCAATCTTTCCGAAAGACCATGGCAAAATTGACTTCGGAGTGCAGCATCATTCCAACCAGTATCAGCTGCCCATCTCCAAAATTCAGAACAATATATCTCTGCGGACTGTTCACCCTGGCATAAAAGACGCAGTTTAGATTCAGCCAGAGCAATGCGATCCGGGTCATCATATATCTGCCCCAAGGCTACAAAAAATTCATCCACCGATCGGAGGGACCGTGCCCCCACCGGCAGCGAAAAGGCCCAAGACTGAGCGTTATCCCTGAGCAGCGAGAAGATGATCCCCACCCTCTGCTCATCATCACCAGAGGGATGGGGAAGTAGGTAAAAATGGAGTTTGCAAGCCTCTCTAAAGCGAACAAAATTCTCACTACCCCCGGAGAACGTATCCGGAAGCGAGATCTTAGGCTCGGAACAAACTCCATGAACACCAGCAGAACCGGTCACATGAAACTGAGACACAGTTTTACGGAGATCTTCTACCTCCAGCGAAAGACCTTGCATGCTGTCAATAAAGGCTGAAACCGAATCCATGCTGATTACGGTTAAGGCGGTTTATAATGTCACGGATGATGTTGCAGATAGCTGGAACTTATGAATAAACGTCCGACTGGCTTGATCCCAAACTAAGGAGCATATAGGTGAGCCCTATAAAACCCTAAGAGCTCTCCCTGACTGCTATGCCCATGCAAGGGTCTCAATGGTAGACGATTGCATGCCCACGTACCTAAGACTGTGCGACACCTGAAAACCCTATAATAGTGAGGGGACACGACCACCGGCTCCCTGCATTTAATACGGACGGAGTCAGGGTCACCTAGAATCAAGCCAGCAAGGAAACACAATACATGAAAAGACTAATCTGAGTAAACAGCAGCAGCAGCCTCCAGCAGTGAACACTTCATCCAGGAAGTAATATAAACCGCAAAGTGAGGCAGTATGGGAGGGAATATAAAGGAAAACGATTAGTCTAAATAGGTGACACCTGGGAGACGGAAAGGAGATGACAAAGTGAAACCAAAACAAAGAACATCATGCAAGAGGTAGAGAAGGATGTCTGCCAGACCTTCTCACAGAACTGACGGTGACAGAAACTAGCTGGCTGCAGTACATGGTCTCTCCATGGATATCGGTGCCGGCACTCCGGCTCTGGACTTTGGCCTCCCACCATGCGTCTCTTTCTCTCTCTAGGGATCGCAGTAGGGTTGGAGCTTTTTCTCTGACTATGTTGCCTTTGCCGTTCTGCCACTTTAAGAGTTGGCTGCAGTTTGACTAATGCACACGTTTTATGGCCTTTACGGTAGCTCCGCTGAGGTGTCTTTGCTTGCTCACTCAGGGAACAGTTGCTGCGCGGCGGTATATGCTGGCGCTCCGCTGATCTAATGCGCCCTTTACTGTGCAAGTTGAGGAGCGATATCGCTTCGTCCTCTGAGGGCAATAGTTCCATTGTGGCAGGAGCAGCACTATGAAGTGCCTTTTGCGCTGTGGCATTAGAAGAATTTTGAGATTTCTGACTTTTAGTCTAACCAGACTGTCTATTACTCTGCAATTCCTCTAGCGCCGTTCTATGGAAACCGTAGGTTTAAAGAGCACACCAAATGCTTCAAATAACTTTTTTATTAACTTCAACTTTTCTTCATATATAACACTGCCGCCTCCGCAGCAGATAGTCCATGTACAAAACATGTGTTGAAAAGATATCACAAAATGGCGGTATGCATAAGATTGTGGTTCAACTGTTCAATCTTGTCATTCAACATAAAATGGTTGATATATTTCTCTCTTGAATATCTGTACTCTCACTTTAAGTTATTTAAGCACTTTATGATTTCTCTGAGAGGTATATCTGAGGTCTAACTAATAGTTCTACTGCAGATTGCAGTTTGCTTTTGCAATTTGTATGGATTGTATGGCTCAGTATAATGGAACTGTAAATAAAACAAATATATATCTAGTTCAGTATACAGTTCTAGACACAATACTAAAAATATGAACATTATATAACTGTTTTAGATACCTATTTTGACCTCTTGTTCCCATAAAACTCAGCTCTCAGTGGAGTGAATGTCTCTTCAGCTCCTGTCTCTGGTGAATAATGATTCTAGCAGCAGGAGCTGGAGGAATTCCCAGACAGGCTGTGTGTGAGGCTGGCTGTGATTGGTCTAGACTTCTTCCCAGCAACAGCAGATTAACACTATACTTTCTGTTGTTTCTGCTGTGTCACTGAGCTTACCTTACATTACAAAATTAATCTTAAAGGCATATTATCTTTTTCTGCTTCTGTGAACACAAAATATAACAGTTATATCACATTCAAAACATGAAGTCACAGTAAATAACTCTGCTTGTGTCTTTAACACATAAACATAGGAACTGTATTAAGGTTATTAGCACGTTTAGCTGTATACACAAATAATGCTATACTAGCAACCCAGGATAGGTCTTAGCTGGCCAGCTACACTAAGATCAGCATCTTAAACGCGAGTCTCAATAAATTACCCTTTTTATTTTGCTTTGACTACTCCCCCCCTCATTTTTTCATTTTTTTTGGGGGGGGGGGCAGGAGTCAGTGATAAATTATTGTCATTTGAAGTATATATTTATATTAGAATCTCTGATTATTATTGGTATTTGTATTTTGCTTATTTATGTATTCAGTTTTTCAGTTAAAAGAGAGTTTTTAATTTGTTTTACAATCATGGATATTAATATGATTTAGCTGTTAAATAATACATTTACATTAAAATATTTATGGTACTTGCACTGTGGTTTTTGAAAAATGGGATGGATAATTTTTTTTCCTGATTACTTAAGTAAGTCAGCTGGAGACACAGTACATTTGTATGTATAGCACTCTTTACACATATCATACTGTTTATTGATTAATTCCACTAGTAACTTTTTGAAGATGGTTGTATCAATGAAGACTGTTTGCACTTCACAAAATACAATAGAGATATATCTAGACTCAAGACAAGCATGCCAGGTCTACTGATACATAACACATATTCTTTGTGTTAGTAAAAAAAAATGGTAATACACAACAATAGGTCACAATTAGGGTTGAGTGAACCCGAACTGTAAAGTTCGGGTTCGTACCGAACTTTAGGATTTTTGGACCCCGGACCCGAACATTTTTGTAAAAGTTCGGGTTTGGGTTCGGTGTTCGGCACTTTCTTGGCGCTTTTTGAAATGCTGCACAGCAGCCAATCAACAAGCGGTTAACTGTCTGACCTTAGAAGCCATCACAGCCATGCCTACTATCAGCATGGCTGATATTAGCCAGAGCAGCATGTGACCCAGGCTTTATATAAGCTTGAGTCACGTAGCGCTGCACGTCACTCTGCTGTTACAAGTGTAGGGAGAGGATGCTGCTGGACTTGTGATTTCAGGGAGAGAATAGGAGAGAATCTAACTCAGCGATCTACAGAGAAATAGTTGTGTGGATGCAGGGCACAATCGTTTTACCCTGCCCTGAGCCCATTGACCAAAAAAAAAACAACTTTTATAATTCTGTTAGGCTCCATTCACACGTCCGCAAAATGGGTGCTGTCCGCATCCACATTTGCGGTGCGCGGCCCCGATCTTTGGGTCCGCAGCTCCGCAAAAAGATAGAGCATGTCCTATTCTTGTCCGCAGCTTGCGGACAAGAATAGGCATTTCTATGGGGGTGCCGGGCTGGTGTGTTGCGGACCCGCAATTTGCGGGTCCGCAATACAGCACGGACGTGTGAATGCAGCCTAAGTTAGGTGAGCAGCGGCGGCGGCCATTTTATGCAAGCTCAGTGCACCAGCACTGCATCTGAGCTTTTGAGACATTGCAAATCACACAATTTTTTGGGCAAACTACAACATCTTGATTAGTCAGTGTGCAATTTAAGCTAGAAAAACACCCATCATTTTATGGGGTTTGAAAAACACTTTTTTTTTCAAAAAACAGTATTTTCCTGATCTGCAAGTGTAAAATTCAAGTTTAATATATACAGTTTTCATATTCTGTTACCAAAAAAAACACTTTTTTGGCAATCTACAACATCTTGCTTAGTCAGTGTGCAATTTAAGCTAGAAATACACCCATCATTTTCTGGGGTTTGAAAAACACACTTTTATTTTTCAAAAAAACAGTATTTTCCTGATCTGCAAGTGTTAAATTCAAGTTTAATATATACAGCTTTCATATTCTGTTACCAAAAAAACACTTTTTTGGCAATCTACAACATATGGAATAGTCAGTGTGCAATTTAACCCCTTAGGGACCCATGACGTACCGGTACTGCATGGATCCCGAGTCCTTAAGGACCCATGACGTATCGGTACGTCATGTATAGTTCCGATCACCGCCGCCCGGCGGGCGGTGATCGGAACCTGGTGCCTGCTCAAATCATTGAGCAGGCACCTAGGCTAAATGCGCGGTGAACCCCCCGTGTCGGCGATCGTCGCAAACCGCAGGTCAATTCAGACCTGCGGTTTGCGATAATTCAATGTTGCGGCGGCGGTAATCGGCGGTGCCATCGGGTCCCCATGGGGCTGTGGGGGGGACCTGATGGCATGGAAGTCAGCGCAATGTCTAAGGAAGGCATCGCGCTGCCTTCCGGTGACGAGCCTGTGAGATCCAGCCCCCTGGATCTCACACGCCGGAAGCTGTTTGAGTAATACACATAGTATTACTCATATAGCCAATGCATTCCAATCCAGAAGTAATGGAATGCATTGTAAAGGATTAGACCCCCAAAGTGGGACAAAAAAAAAAGTGAAAAAAAAGTTGAAAAAATAAAGTTTTCCCCCCAAAAAATTTAAAGTTTCAAGTAAAAATAAACAAAAACTTCATTTTCCCAAATAAAGTAAAAAAAAATTGTATACATATTAGGTATCGCCGCGTCCGTATCGACGGCTCTATAAACATATCACGCACCCAAAAATAGTGCCAATAAAACCATCATCTCATCCCGCAAAAAATGAGACCCTACCTAAGATAATCGCCCAAAAGCTGAAAAAACTATGGCTCTCAGAAAATGATATTATTGTGTAAAACTTACATAAATAAAAAAAACTTATACATATTAGGTATCGCCGCGTCCATATCGACAGGCTCTATAAAAATAGGACATGACCTAACCCCTCAGATAAACACCGTAAAAAATAATAATAAAAACTGTGCTAAATTAACAATTTTTTGTCACCTTACATCACAAAATGTGTAATAGCAAGCGATCAAAAAGTCACACGCACCCCAAAATAGTGCCAATAAAACCGTCATCTCATCCCGGAAAAATCATACCCTACCCAAGGTAATCGCCCAAAAACTGGAAAAATTATGGCTCTCAGACTATGGAAACACTAAAACATAATTTTTTTTGCTTCAAAAATGAAATCATTGTGTAAAACTTACATAAATAAAAAAAAGTATACATATTAGGTATCGCCGCATCCGTGACAACCTGGTCTATAAAAATATCACATGATCTAACCTGTCAGATGAATTTTGTAAATAACAAAAAATAAAAACGGTGCCAAAACATCTATTTCTTGTTATCTTGCCTCACAAAAAGTGTAATATAGAGCAACCAAAAATCATATGTACCCTAAACTAGTACCAACAATACTGCCACACTATCCCGTAGTTTCTAAAATGGGGTCACTTTTTTGGAGTTTCTACTCTAGGGGTGGATCAGGGGGGCTTCAAATTGGACATGGTGTCAAAAAAACCAGTGTAGCAAAATCTGCCTTCCAAAAACCGTATGGCATTCCTTTCCTTCTGCGCCCTGCCGTGTGCTCGTACAGCTGTTTACGACCACATATGGGGTGTTTCTGTAAACTACAGAATCAGGGCCATAAATATTGAGTTTTGTTTAGCTGTTAACCCTTGCTTTGTTACTGGGAAAAATGGATTAAAATGGAAAATTTGCCAAAAAATTCAAATTCTGAAATTTCATCTCCATTTGCCAATAACTCTTGTGGAACACCTAAAGGGTTAATGACGTTTGTAAAATCTGTTTTAAATATCTTGAGGGGTGTAGTTTCTTAGATGGGGTCACTTTTATGGAGTTTCTATTCTAGGGTTGCACGAGGGGGGCTTCAAATGGGACATGGTGTCAAAAAAAACAGTCGAGCAAAACCTGCCTTCCAAAAACCGTATGGAATTCCTTCACTTCTGCGCCCTGCCGTGTGCCTGTACAGCGGTTTACGACCACATATGGGGTGTTTCTTGTTTTTTTTAAATAAAAATGATTTTTTTTTTTACTTCATTTTACCAGTGTCATGAAGTACAATATGTGATGAAAAAACAATCTCAGAATGGCCTGGATAAGTCAAAGTGTTTTAAAGTTATCAGCACTTAAAGGGACACTGGTCAGATTTGCAAAAAATGGCCTGGTCTTTAAGGTGAAATAAGGCTGTGTCTTTAAGGAGTTAATACATTTGGGTTACATTCAGAGATTTTAAATACCGCCATTTGGTGCAACAATATTGAATTCAAGACTACACTGGTTCAGGCCGTGTGAGATACACCCTCCACATACAGGGGTTTGATTCAGGCATTTGAAATACAGCCATTTTGTGTAAAGAAATATTTAATTTAGGCCTACACTGGTTCAGGCCCTGTGAGATACACCCTCTATATACAGGGGTTTAATTCAGGCATTTGAAATACAGCCATTTGAAATACAGTTATTTTGTGCAAAGATATATTTATTTTAGGCCTACACTGGTTCAGGCCTTTTAAGATACACCCTCTACATACAGGGATTTGTTTCAGGAATTTGAAATGCAGCCATTTGAAATACAGCCATTTTGGGCAAAGAAATATTTAATTCAGGCCTACACTGGTTCAGAACGTGTGAGATACCCCCTCTACATACAGCGGTTTGATTAAGGCATTTGAAATACAGCCATTTTGGGCAAAGAAATATTTAATTTAGGCCTACACTGGTTCAGGCCTTGTGAGATACACCCTCTAAATACAGGGGTTTGATTCAGGCATTTGAAATACGGCCATTTGAAACACAGCCATTTTGTGCAAAGAAATATTTAATTTAGGCCTACACTGGTTCAGGCACTGTGAGATACACCCTCTACATACAGGGGTTTGATTCAGGCATTTGAAATACAGACATTTGAAATACAGCCATTTTGTGCAAAGAAATATTTAATTCAGGCCTACACTGGTTCAGACCATGTGAGATACACCCTCTACATACAGGGATTTGATTCAGGCATTTGAAATTCAACCATTTGAAATACAGCCTTGTTGGGCAAAGAAATATTTAATTCAGGCCTACACTGGTTCAGACCGTGTGAGATACACCCTCTACATACAGGGGTTTGATTCAGGCATTTGAAATACAGCCATTTGAAATACAGCCAATTTGGGCAAAGAAATATTTAATTTAGGCCTACACTGGTTCAGGCCCTATGAGATACACCCTCTACATACAGGGGTTTGATTCAGCCATTTGAAATACAGCCATTTTGTGCAAATAATTATTAAATTTAGGCCTACACTGGTTCAGGCACTGTGAGATACACCCTCTACATACATGGGTTTGATTCAGGCATTTGAAATACAGCCATTTCAAATACAGCCATTTAGAGCAAATAAAAATTTAATTCAGGCCTACACTATTTTAGGCCCTGTGAGATACACCCTCTACATACAGGGTTTTGATTCAGGCATTTTAAATACAGTCATTTGAAATACAGCTATTTTGGTCAAAGAAATATTTAATTTAGGCCTGCACTGGTTCAGGTCCTGTGAGATACACCCTCTACATACAGGGGTTTGATTCAGGCATTTGAAATACAGCCATTTGAAATACAGCCATTTTGGGGAAAGAAATATTTAATTTAGGCCTACACTGGTTCAGGCCCTGTGAGATACACCCTATACGTACAGGGGTTTGATTCAGACATTTGAAATACAGCCATTTGAAATACAGCCATTTTGTGCAAAGAAATATTTCATTTAGGCCTACACTGGTTCAGGCCCTGTAAGATACACCCTCTACATACAGGGGTTTGTTTCAGGCATTTGAAATGCAGCCATTTGAGATACAGCCATTTTGGGCAAAGAAATATTTAATTCAGGCCTACACTGGTTCAGACCGTGTGAGATACACCCTCTACATACAGCAGTTTGATCAAGGCATTTGAAATACAGCCATTTTGGGCAAAGAAATATTTAATTTAGGCCTACACTGGTTCAGGCCTTGTGAGAAACACCCTCTACATACAGGGTTTCTGATTCAGGCATTTGAAATACAGCCATTTTGTGCAAAGAAATATTTAATTTAGGCCTACACTGGTTCAGGCACTGTGAGATACACCCTCTACATACAGGAGTTTGATTCAGGCATTTGAAATACAGCCATTTGAAATACAGCCATTTTGTACAAAGAAATATTTAATTCAGGCCTACACTGGTTCAGACCATATGAGATACACCCTCTACATACAGGAGTTTGATTCAGGCATTTGAAATACAGCCATTTCAAATTCAGCCATTTAGAGCTAATAAAATTTTTATTCAGGCCTACACTGTTTTAGGCCCTGTGAGATACACCCTCTACATACAGGGGTTTGATTCAGGCATTTGAAATACAGCCATTTGAAATACAGCCATTTTGGGGAAAGAAATATTTAAAGAGGACCTTTCACTAGAATAAAACATCTAAACTAACTATACAGACATGGAGAGCGGCGCCCAGGGATCTCCCTGCACTTACTGTTATACCTGGGCGCCGCTCCATTCTCCCGTTATAGCCTCTGCTATCTTCATAGTTATGCTCCACCCAGGGGAACCTGCCGGCGTCTCATTCTTTCATGCTGTAGCGCTGGCCAATTGCAGCGCTCAGCTCATAGCCTGAGAGTTTTTTTTTCTCTCAGGCTATGATCTGAGCGCTGCGATTGGCCAGCGCTACAGCATGGGAGAATGAGACACCGGCAGGTTCCCCTGGGTGGAGCCTAACTATGAAGATACCGGAGGCTATAACGGGAGAACGGAGCGGCGCCCAGGTATAACAGTAAGTGCAGGGAGATCCCTGGGCGCCGCTCTCCATGTCTGTATAGTTAGTTTAGATGTTTTATTCTAGTGAAAGGTCCTCTTTAATTTAAGCCTACACTGGTTCAGGCCCTGTGAGATACACTCTATACGTACAAGGGTTTGAGTCAGGCATTTGAAATACAGCCATTTGAAATACAGCCATTTTGTGCAAAGAAATATTTAATTTAGGCCTACACTGGTTCAGGCCCTGTAAAATACACCCTCTACATACAGGGGTTTGTTTCAGGCATTTGAAATGCAGCCATTTGAAATACAGCCATTTTGGGCAAAGAAATATTTAATTCAGGCCTACATTGGTTCAGACCGTGTGAGATACACCCTCTACATAAAGGGGTTTGATTCAGCATTTGAAATACAGCCTTGTTGGGCAAAGAAATATTTAATTTAGACCTACACTGGTACAGACCGTGTGAGATACACCCTCTACATACAGGGGTTTGATTAAGGCATTTGAAATACAGCCATTTTGGGCAAAGAAATATTTAATTTAGGCCTACACTGGTTCAGGCCTTGTGAGATACACCCTCTACATACAGGGGTTTGATTCAGCCATTTGAAATACAGCCATTTTGTGCAAAGAATTATTAAATTTAGGCCTACACTGGTTCACGCCCTGTGAGATACACCCTCTACATACAGGCATTTGAAATACAGCCATTTCAAATACAGCCATTTAGAGCAAATAAAAATTTAATTCAGGCCTACACTGTTTTAGGCCATGTGAGATACACCCTCTACATACAGGGGTTTGATTCAGGCATTTGAAATTCAGCCATTTGAAATACAGCCATTTTGTGCACAGAAATATTTAATTCAGGCCTACACTGGTTCAGACCATGTGAGATACACCCTCTACATACAGGGGTTTAATTCAGGCATTTGAAATTCAGCCATTTGAAATACAGCCTTGTTGGGCAAAGAAATATTTAATTCAGGCCTACACTGGTTCAGACCGTGTGAGATACACCCTCTACATACAGGGGTTTTATTCAGGCATTTGAAATACAGCCATTTGAAATACAGCCATTTTGGGCAAAGAAATATTTAATTTTGGCTTATACTGGTTCAGGGGCTGTGAAATATACCCTCTACATACAGGGGTTTGATTCAGCCATTTGAAATACAGCCATTTTGTGCAAATAATTAATAAATTTAGGCCTACACTGGATCAGGCCCTGTGAGATACACCCTCTACATACAGGCATTTGAAATACAGCCATTTCAAATACAGCCTTTTAGAGCAAATAAAATTTTAATTCAGGCCTACACTGTTTTAGGCCATGTGAGATACACTCTCTACATACAGGGGTTTGATTCAGGCATTTGAAATACAGCCATTTGAAATACAGCCTTGTTGGTCAAAGAAATATTTAATTCAGGCCTACACTGGTTCAGACCGTGTGAGATACACCCTCTACATGCAGGGGTTTGATTCCGCCATTTGAAATACAGCCATTTGAAATACAGCCATTTTGTGCAAAAATATATTTAATTTAGGCCTACACTGGTTCAGGCCCTGTGAGATACACCCTCTACATACAGGGGTTTGATTCAGGCATTTGAAATACAGCCATTTGAAATACAGCCATTTTGTGCAAAGAAATATTTAATTCAGGCCTACACTGGTTCAGACCATGTGAGATACACCCTCTACATACAGGGGTTTAATTCATGCATTTGAAATTCAGCCATTTGAAATACAGCCTTGTTGGGCAAAGAAATATTTAATTCAGGCCTACACTGGTTCAGACCGTGTGAGATACACCCTCTACATACAGGGGTTTTATTCAGGCATTTGAAATATAGCCATTTGAAATACAACCATTTTGTGCAAAGAATTATTTAATTCTGGCCTACACTGGTTCAGACCATATGAGATACACCCTCTACATACAGGGGTTTGATTCAGGCATTTGAAATTCAGCCATTTGAAATACAGCCTTGTTGGGCAAAGAAATATTTAATTCAGGCCTACACTGGTTCAGACCGTGTGAGATACACCCTCTACATACAGGGGTTTGATTGAGGCATTTAAAATACAGCCATTTGAAATACAGCCATTTTGGGCAAAGAAATATTTAATTTTGGCTTACACTGGTTCAGGGCCTGTGAGATACACCCTCTACATACAGGGGTTTGATTCAGCCATTTGAAATACAGCCATTTTGTGCAAATATTTAATACATTTAGGCCTACACTGGTTCAGGCCCTGTGAGATACACCCTCTACATACAGGCATTTGAAATACAGCCATTTAGAGCAAATAAAATTTTTATTCAGGCCTATACTGTTTTAGGCCATGTGAGATGCACCCTCTACATACAGGGGTTTGATTCAGGCATTTGAAATACAGCCATTTGAAATACAGTGTTTTGTGCAAAGAAATATTTAATTTAGGCCTACACTGTTTCAGGCACTGTGAGATACACCTTCTACATACAGGGGTTTGATTTATGCATTTGAAATACAGCCATTTGAAATACAGCCTTGTTGGTCAAAGAAATATTTAATTCAGGCCTACACTGGTTCAGACCGTGTGAGATACACCCTCTACATGCAGGGGTTTGATTCCGCCATTTGAAATACAGCCATTTGAAATACAGCCATTTTGTGCAAAAATATATTTAATTTAGGCCTACACTGGTTCAGGCCCTGTGAGATACACCCTCTACATACAGGGGTTTGATTCAGGCATTTGAAATACAGCCATTTGAAATACAGCCATTTTGTGCAAAGAAATATTTAATTCAGGCCTACACTGGTTCAGACCATGTGAGATACACCCTCTACATACAGGGGTTTAATTCATGCATTTGAAATTCAGCCATTTGAAATACAGCCTTGTTGGGCAAAGAAATATTTAATTCAGGCCTACACTGGTTCAGACCGTGTGAGATACACCCTCTACATACAGGGGTTTTATTCAGGCATTTGAAATATAGCCATTTGAAATACAACCATTTTGTGCAAAGAATTATTTAATTCTGGCCTACACTGGTTCAGACCATATGAGATACACCCTCTACATACAGGGGTTTGATTCAGGCATTTGAAATTCAGCCATTTGAAATACAGCCTTGTTGGGCAAAGAAATATTTAATTCAGGCCTACACTGGTTCAGACCGTGTGAGATACACCCTCTACATACAGGGGTTTGATTGAGGCATTTAAAATACAGCCATTTGAAATACAGCCATTTTGGGCAAAGAAATATTTAATTTTGGCTTACACTGGTTCAGGGCCTGTGAGATACACCCTCTACATACAGGGGTTTGATTCAGCCATTTGAAATACAGCCATTTTGTGCAAATATTTAATACATTTAGGCCTACACTGGTTCAGGCCCTGTGAGATACACCCTCTACATACAGGCATTTGAAATACAGCCATTTAGAGCAAATAAAATTTTTATTCAGGCCTATACTGTTTTAGGCCATGTGAGATGCACCCTCTACATACAGGGGTTTGATTCAGGCATTTGAAATACAGCCATTTGAAATACAGTGTTTTGTGCAAAGAAATATTTAATTTAGGCCTACACTGTTTCAGGCACTGTGAGATACACCTTCTACATACAGGGGTTTGATTTATGCATTTGAAATACAGCCATTTGAAATACAGCCTTGTTGGTCAAAGAAATATTTAATTCAGGCCTACACTGGTTCAGACCGTGTGAGATACACCCTCTACATGCAGGGGTTTGATTCCGCCATTTGAAATACAGCCATTTGAAATACAGCCATTTTGTGCAAAAATATATTTAATTTAGGCCTACACTGGTTCAGGCCCTGTGAGATACACCCTCTACATACAGGGGTTTGATTCAGGCATTTGAAATACAGCCATTTGAAATACAGCCATTTTGTGCAAAGAAATATTTAATTCAGGCCTACACTGGTTCAGACCATGTGAGATACACCCTCTACATACAGGGGTTTAATTCATGCATTTGAAATTCAGCCATTTGAAATACAGCCTTGTTGGGCAAAGAAATATTTAATTCAGGCCTACACTGGTTCAGACCGTGTGAGATACACCCTCTACATACAGGGGTTTTATTCAGGCATTTGAAATATAGCCATTTGAAATACAACCATTTTGTGCAAAGAATTATTTAATTCTGGCCTACACTGGTTCAGACCATATGAGATACACCCTCTACATACAGGGGTTTGATTCAGGCATTTGAAATTCAGCCATTTGAAATACAGCCTTGTTGGGCAAAGAAATATTTAATTCAGGCCTACACTGGTTCAGACCGTGTGAGATACACCCTCTACATACAGGGGTTTGATTGAGGCATTTAAAATACAGCCATTTGAAATACAGCCATTTTGGGCAAAGAAATATTTAATTTTGGCTTACACTGGTTCAGGGCCTGTGAGATACACCCTCTACATACAGGGGTTTGATTCAGCCATTTGAAATACAGCCATTTTGTGCAAATATTTAATACATTTAGGCCTACACTGGTTCAGGCCCTGTGAGATACACCCTCTACATACAGGCATTTGAAATACAGCCATTTAGAGCAAATAAAATTTTTATTCAGGCCTATACTGTTTTAGGCCATGTGAGATGCACCCTCTACATACAGGGGTTTGATTCAGGCATTTGAAATACAGCCATTTGAAATACAGTGTTTTGTGCAAAGAAATATTTAATTTAGGCCTACACTGTTTCAGGCACTGTGAGATACACCTTCTACATACAGGGGTTTGATTTATGCATTTGAAATACAGCCATTTGAAATACAGCCTTGTTGGTCAAAGAAATATTTAATTCAGGCCTACACTGGTTCAGACCGTGTGAGATACACCCTCTACATGCAGGGGTTTGATTCCGCCATTTGAAATACAGCCATTTGAAATACAGCCATTTTGTGCAAAAATATATTTAATTTAGGCCTACACTGGTTCAGGCCCTGTGAGATACATCCTCTACATACAGGGGTTTGATTCAGGCATTTGAAATACAGCCATTTGAAATACAGCCATTTTGTGCAAAGAAATATTTAATTCAGGCCTACACTGGTTCAGACCATGTGAGATACACCCTCTACATACAGGGGTTTAATTCAGGCATTTGAAATTCAGCCATTTGAAATACAGCCTTGTTGGGCAAAGAAATATTTAATTCAGGCCTACACTGGTTCAGACCGTGTGAGATACACCCTCTACATACAGGGGTTTTATTCAGGCATTTGAAATATAGCCATTTGAAATACAACCATTTTGTGCAAAGAATTATTTAATTCTGGCCTACACTGGTTCAGACCATATGAGATACACCCTCTACATACAGGGGTTTGATTCAGGCATTTGAAATTCAGCCATTTGAAATACAGCCTTGTTGGGCAAAGAAATATTTAATTCAGGCCTACACTGGTTCAGACCGTGTGAGATACACCCTCTACATACAGGGGTTTGATTGAGGCATTTAAAATACAGCCATTTGAAATACAGCCATTTTGGGCAAAGAAATATTTAATTTTGGCTTACACTGGTTCAGGGCCTGTGAGATACACCCTCTACATACAGGGGTTTGATTCAGCCATTTGAAATACAGCCATTTTGTGCAAATATTTAATACATTTAGGCCTACACTGGTTCAGGCCCTGTGATATACACCCTCTACATACAGGCATTTGAAATACAGCCATTTAGAGCAAATAAAATTTTTATTCAGGCCTATACTGTTTTAGGCCATGTGAGATGCACCCTCTACATACAGGGGTTTGATTCAGGCATTTGAAATACAGCCATTTGAAATACAGTGTTTTGTGCAAAGAAATATTTAATTTAGGCCTACACTGGTTCAGGCACTGTGAGATACACCATCTACATACAGGGGTTTGATTTATGCATTTGAAATACAGCCATTTTGTGCAAAAAAATATTTAATTTAGGCCTACACTGGTTCAGGCACTGTGCGATACACCCTCTACATACAGGGGTTTGATTCAGGCATTTGAAATACAGCCATTTTGTGCAAAAAAATATTTAATTTAGGCCTACACTGGTTCAGGCCCTGTGAGATACACCCTCTACATACAGGGGTTTAATTCAGGCATTTGAAATACAACCATTTTGTGCAAAGAAATATTTAATTCAGGCCTACACTGGTTCAGACCATGTGAGTTACACCCTCTACATACAGGGGTTTAATTCAGGCATTTGAAATACAGCCATTTGAAATACAGCCTTGTTGGTCAAAGAAATATTTAATTCAGGCCAACACTGGTTCAGACCGTGTGAGATACACCCTCTACATACAGGGGTTTTATTCAGGCATTTAAAATACAGCATTTGAAATACAGCCATTTTGTGCCAAGAAATATTTAATTTAGGCCTACACTGGTTCAGGCCCTTTGAGATACACCCTCTACATACAGGGGTTTGATTCAGGCATTTGAAATACAACCATTTGAAATACAGCCATTTTGTGCAAAGAAATATTTAATTCAGGCCTACTCTGGTTCAGACCATGTGAGATACACCCTCTACATAGAGGGGTTTAATTCAGGCATTTGAAATACAGCCATTTTCAATACAGCCTTGTTGGTCAAAGAAATATTTAATTCATGCCTACACTGGTTCAGGCCCTGTGAGATACACCCTCTACATACAGGGGTTTGATTCAGGCATTTGAAATACAGCCATTTAAAATACAGCCATTTTGTGCAAAGAAATATTTAATTTAGGCCTACACTGGTTCAGGCCCTGTGAGATACACCCTCTACATACAGGGGTTTGATTCAGGCATTTGAAATACAGCCATTTGAAATACAGCCATTTTGTGCAAAGAAATATTTAATTCAGGCCTACACTGGTTCAGACCATGTGAGATACACCCTCTACATACAGGGGTTTAATTCAGGCATTTGAAATACAGCCATTTGCAATACAGCCTTGTTGGTCAAAGAAATATTTAATTCATGCCTACACTGGTTCAGGCCCTGTGAGATACACCCTCTACATACAGGGGTTTGATTCAGGCATTTGAAATACAGCCATTTGAAATACAGCCATTTTGTGCAAAGAAATATTTAATTCAGGCCTACACTGGTTCAGGCCATGTGAGATACATCCTCTACATACAGGGGTTTAATTCAGGCATTTGAAATACAGCCATTTAAAATACAGCCTTGTTGGTCAAATAAATATTTAATTCAGGCCTACACTGTTTCAGACCATGTGAGATACACCCTCTACATACAGGGGTTTGATTCAGGCATTTGAAATACAGCCATTTGAAATACAGCCATTTTGTGCAAAGAAATCTTTAATTTAGGCCTACACTGGTTCAGGCCCTGTGAGATACACTCTCTACATACAGGGGTTTGATTCAGGCATTTGAAATACAGCCATTTGAAATACAGCCATTTAGTGCAAAGATATCTCTAATTCAGGCCTACACTGGTTCAGACCCTGTGAGATACACGCTCTACATACATGGGTTTGATTCAGGCATTTGAAATACAGCTATTTGAAATACGGCCATTTTGTGCAAAGAAATCTCTAATTCAGGCCTACACTGGTTCAGGTCCTGTGAGATACACCCTCTACATACAGGAGTTTGATTCAGGCATTTGAAATACAGCCATTTGGAATACAGCCATTTTGGGCAATGAATATTTAATTTAGGCCTACATTGGTTCAGGTCCTGTGAGATACACCCTCTACATACAGGGGTTTGATTCAGGCATTTGAAATACAGCGATTTTGGGCAAATAAATCTTTAATTGAGACCTAGTCTGGTTCAGGCCATTTGAGAAACACCCTTTACATACTGTCGTTCTATTCTACTATTAATTAAACACCCATTTAGGTCAAGATCCTAAATTCGAAAAATATGAGGAGAGCCTCAAATAAGGGACGTGGCCCAGGTCGTGGTGCTGCTGGTGGAGCTTCTGTTGCAGGGAGAGGACATGGTCTATCTGTGCCAGCTGCTCGCACAAGTGAAACCTCTTCCTCAGGTGTGAGTAGGCGACAAAACCTGCAGCGGTATTTGGTCGGGCCTAATGCTGCTCTACGAATGGTGAGGCCTGAACAAGTACAGGCGATAGTAGATTGGGTTGCTGACAGTGGATCCAGTTCCTTCACATTGTCTCCCACCCAGTCTCCTGCTGAAAGACCACAGTTGGCACCTGCAGCCGATGTCCAACAGTCTTTCACCTCACCCCCCTGCTAATCAGCCAAGCAGTCTGAGCCCCAAGTCATGCAGCAGTCTCTTCTGCTTTTTGATGACTCTGTTAGCAGGGTTTCCCAGGGCCATCCACCTAGCCCTACCCCAGAAGTGGAAGAGATTGAGTGCACCGATGCCCAACCACTTATCTTTTAAGATGAGTACATGGGAGGACCATCGCAGCACATCTTGGATGATGACGAAACACAGGTGCCAACTGCTGGGGCTTTCGAAAGTGTGCAGCCAGACAAGGAAGGCAGGGGTGAACACTGGGTGGAAGATCATGTGGAGGACAATGAGGTCCTCGACCCCACATGGAATCAAGGTCATGCGAGTGACCTATGTAGTTCGGAGGAAGAGGCGGAGGTCGCACAGAGCCACCAGGACAGCAGAAGAGGGAGCAGGGTGCAAAAGCGGAGCGGCCGTCCTCTAGACAGTATGCCTCCTACTGCCCACCGCAGCAAGGGACCAAGCAAACCAAAGCCAGCTCCAAGGAGTTCCCTGGCGTGGCAGTTCTTCAGACAATGTGCTATTTAAACTAGGAAGGGGGGGCAAAAGAGTGAAAATAAAAGAGTCCAATTGCCCCCCGAAACAATGCCAGAACAGGTCAGAAGCACAGAGGTTAAGAAATGATAAGCTCAGAGTCCTGTCTACAAATGCTCGCAGTTTAGGTAAAAAAATCAATGAACTTGGGTCAATAATGGCATCTGAGAATGTAGATTTAGTGGCTGTTACGGAGACATGGTTTAATGAAAGAAATGACTGGGACATAACCATACCAGGGTACTCTTTATACAGAAGAGACAGAGAAGGCAAGAAAGGAGGAGTAGTGGCCCTGTATGTGAAAGATAGCATTAAATCTAACCTAATACAAGTTGGTGAGGCCAACATAGAGTCAGTTTGTGCTTTGGACATAAATGCCTGGTCATGCAGGTTGTGCTCAGGTTGAGAACGTTTATGCCTTGCTTCAGGCTCTGTTTGCACAGCGTGCAAACCACTCGTGTCTTGTCATAGAAACATAGAAACATAGAATGTGTCGGCAGATAAGAACCATTTGGCCCATCTAGTCTGCCCAATATACTGAATACTATGGATAGCCCCCGGCCCTTATCTTATATGAAGGATGGCCTTATGCCTATCCCATGCATGCTTAAACCCCTTCACTGTATTTGCAGCTACCACTTCTGCAGGAAGGCTATTCCATGCATCCACTACTCTCTCAGTAAAGTAATACTTCCTTATATTACTTTTAAACCTTTGCCCCTCTAATTTAAAACTGTGTCCTCTTGTGGTAGTTTTTCTTCTTTTAAATATGCTCTCCTCCTTTACAGAGTTGATTCCCTTTATGTATTTAAAAGTTTCTATCATATCCCCTCTGCCTCTTCTTTCTTCCAGCCACTGCCTAATCCACTCAACAATATGGGAGTCCATGCTCAATGACTGCAGTTTATTGATAAGTCTTCTATGTGGGACAGTGTCAAAAGCCTTACTAAAATCTAGATATGCGATGTCTACTGCACCTCCACCGTCTATTATTTTATTCACCCAATCAAAAAAATCTATAAGATTTGTTTGACATGATCTCCCTGAAGTAAACCCATGTTGTTTTTCATCTTGAAATCCATGGGATTTTAGATGTTCCACAATCCTATCCTTTAATAGGGTTTCCTTTAATTTGCCTACTATTGATGTCAGACTCACTGGTCTATAGTTGCTCGATTCCTCCCTACTACCTTTCTTGTGAATGGGCACGACATTTGCCAATTTCCAATCTTCCGGGACGACTCCTGTTACTAATGATAATGCAGTTATCTAACCATGCAGTAACTCGTGTTTGCTAACCATGCAGTAACTCGTGTAGGTGTGATATATAGACCACCTGGTCAAGTTAAAGAACTAGATGATCTACTAGTTGAAGAAATAGCTAAAATGACAATGAAAGGAGAAGTTATCATTATGGGAGATTTCAATCTTCTAGATATAAACTGGAAAACCAAAATAGCAAGTTCTACCAGGAGTACAGATATTCTAAATTCCCTACTGGGGTTATCTCTACAACAAGTGGTTGAGGAGCCAACCCGGAGGGAGGCCATTTTGGATTTGGTATTCACAAATGGGGATTCGGTATATGATGTCATTGTAGGTGAAACCTTGGGATCTAGTGATCACCAGTCAGTGTGGTTTAATATAAGAACTGTGAAAGAGTCCCACCACACAAAAACAAAAGTTTTAGATTTTAGAAAAACAGACTTTTCAAAAATGAAATTAGTCATAAATGAGTCCTTATCAGACTGGAACGGATTACATGGAGTCCAGGAGAAATGGGACTACTTAAAAGGTGCATTATTGAAGGCAACAGAAAATTGCATTAGACTTGTCAGTAAAAGCAAAAAAAGGAGGAGACCACTGTGGTACTCAGCAGAAGTGGCCCAAATCATTAAAAATACAAAGCTAGCATTTTGTAATTATAAAAAAAAACAGAGCAATGAAGATAAGGAAATCTACAAGATTAGGCAGAGAGAGGCCAAGCAAGTTATAAGAACTTCTAAAGCGCAGGCAGAAGAAAAACTAGCTCAGTCTATGAAAAAAGGGGATAAGACATTCTTCAGATATATAAATGAAAAAAGGAAATTAAAACAAGGAATAACTAAATTAAAAACAAAGGACGGAAGGTATGTAGAAGAGAATAAAGGGCTAGCCGACTGCCTTAATGAATACTTCTGTTCAGTTTTTACAAAAGAAAAAGGAGAAGGACCTCCACTAGAAAGAATGACTAATAAATCGTTGGATGCATGTATCTTTACAGAGGAAGATGTTCTAAGTTTGCTGTCTAAGGTGAAGACAATTAAGTCACAGGGGCCTGATGAGATACACCCAAAATTATTAAAAGAGCTTAGTGGTGAGCTGGCAAAACCGTTAACAGATTTATTTAACCAATCATTAGTAACAGGAGTCGTCCCGGAAGATTGGAAATTGGCAAATGTCGTGCCCATTCACAAGAAAGGTAGTAGGGAGGAATCGAGCAACTATAGACCAGTGAGTCTGACATCAATAGTAGGCAAATTAAAGGAAACCCTATTAAAGGATAGGATTGTGGAACATCTAAAATCCCATGGATCGCAAGATGAAAAACAACATGGGTTTACTTCAGGGAGATCATGTCAAACAAATCTTATAGATTTTTTTGATTGGGTGAATAAAATAATAGACGGTGGAGGTGCAGTAGACATCGCATATCTAGATTTTAGTAAGGCTTTTGACACTGTCCCACATAGAAGACTTATCAATAAACTGCAGTCATTGAGCATGGACTCCCATATTGTTGAGTGGATTAGGCAGTGGCTGAGTGACAGACAACAGAGGGTTGTAGTCAATGGAGAACATTCAAAACAAGGTCATGTTACCAGTGGGGTTCCACAGGGATCTGTACTGGGACCGATTTTGTTTAATATCTTCATAAGTGATATTGCAAAAGGCCTCGAGGGTAAGGTTTGTCTTTTTGCTGATGACACAAAGATATGTAACAGGGTTGATGTTCCTGGAGGGAAACGCCAAATGGAAAAGGATTTAGGAAAACTAGAAGAATGGTCAGAACTCTGGAAACTAAAATTTAATGTGGATAAGTGCAAGATAATGCACCTGGGGCGTAAAAACCCAAGGGCAGAATATAGAATATTTGACACAGTCCTGACCTCAGTATCTGAGGAAAGGGATTTAGGAGTAATTATTTCAGAAGACTTAAAGGTGGGAAGACAATGTAATAGAGCAGCACGAAATGCCAGCAGAATGCTTGGATGTATAGGGAGAGGTATAAGCAGTAGAAAGAGTGAAGTGCTTATGCCGCTGTACAGAACACTGGTGAGACCTCACTTGGAGTATTGTGCGCAGTACTGGAGGCCATATCTCCAGAAGGATATAGATACTCTAGAGAGAGTTCAGAGAAGAGCTACTAAACTAGTACATGGATTGCAGGATAAAACTTACCAGAAAAGGTTAAAGGACCTTAATATGTATAGCTTGGAAGAAAGAAGAGGCAGAGGGGATATGATAGAAACTTTTAAATACATAAAGGGAATCAACTCTGTAAAGGAGGAGAGCATATTTAAAAGAAGAAAAACTACCACAAGAGGACACAGTTTTAAATTAGAGGGGCAAAGGTTTAAAAGTAATATAAGGAAGTATTACTTTACTGAGAGAGTAGTGGATGCATGGAATAGCCTTCCTGCAGAAGTGGTAGCTGCAAATACAGTGAAGGGGTTTAAGCATGCATGGGATAGGCATAAGGCCATCCTTCATATAAGATAAGGGCCGGGGGCTATCCATAGTATTCAGTATATTGGGCAGACTAGATGGGCCAAATGGTTCTTATCTGCCGACACATTCTATGTTTCTATGTTTCTATGACAAGACACGAGTGGTTTGCACGCTGTGCAAACAGAGCCTGAAGCAAGGCATAAACGTTCTCAACCTGAGCACAACCTGCATGACCAGGCATTTATGTCCAAAGCACAAACTGCAGTGGAGTAGACACCTCAAAAACCTGCTTCTTCTTCTGCTGCAGTCTTGGCCTCTTCATCCACCTCTGGAGTGACAGTGCCACCTGCCACCCCGCAAACAGAGGATCTGCCAGCAACACCAACACCTGGGTCTCCAAGCATCTCCACAATGTCCCACTGAAGCGTTCAGCTCTTCATATCCCAAACGCTGGAGAGGAAGAGGAAGTACCCCCCTACCCACCCACGATCCCTAGCCCTGAATGCCAGCATTTCTAAATTACTGGCCTTTGAAATGCTGTCATTCCGTCTGGTGGAGATGGATAGTTTTAAAAGCCTTATGGCGGTGGCTGTCCCACAGTATGTCGTGCCCAGCCACCACTACTTTTCAAGGCAAGCCATCCCTTCCCTGCACAACCAAGTAGGGGACAAAATCAGGTGTGCTCTGTGCAACGCCATCTGTGGCAATGTGCACCTGACTACGGATACGTGGACCAGTAAGCATGGTCAGGGCCGTTATATCTCCATAACAGCACACTGGGTAAATGCAGTGGTGGCTGGGCCTGAGGCGGATAGCAGTTTGGCGCATGTCCTTCCACCACCAAGGATTGCAGGGCGCTTCAGTTTGCCTCCTGTTGCTTCCTCCTCCTACTCTGCTTCCTCATCCTCTACCAGCTCCTCATCCGGTCAGCGTAACACCTTCATCACCAACTTCAGCACAGCCAGGGGTAAACAACAGCAGGCAGTTTTAAAACGTATTTGTTTGGGGGACAAACCCCACACCGCGCAGGAGCTGTGGGCGGGCCTTGAACAACAGACCGATGAGTGGTTTGTGCCAGTCAGCCTTAAGCCCGGCCTGGTGGTGTGCGATAATGGGTAAAATCTCGTAGCAGCTCTGGGACTAGCCGGTTTGACGCACATCCCTTGCCTGGCGCATGTGCTGAATTTGGTGGTGCAGAGATTCCTTAAAACTTACCCTGATATGTCAGAGCTGCTGCATAAAGTGCGGGCCGTATGTGCGCGCTTTTGGCGTTCTCACCTTACTGCTGCTCGCCTGTCAGCGCTGCAGCGTAACTTTGGCCTTCCCGCTCACCGCCTCATATGCAACGTGCCCACAAGGTGAGTCTGTGCGAGCAGCAGCAGGCGATAGTGGAGTTTCAGCTGCAGCACGCACGGGTGAGTCGCTCGGCAGAACAGCACCACTTCACCACCAATGACTGAGCCTCCATGCGAGACCTGTGTTTCTTGTTGCGCTGTTTCGAGTACTCCACCAACATGGCCAGTGCCTATAACGCCGTTCTCAGCATTACTATCCCACTTCTATGCCTCCTTGAAAAAACACTCCTGGCGATGTTGAAAGAGGATGTGGCATAGGAGGAGGAGGAGGAAGAGAGATCATTTCATAGGGTTTCCAGACAGTCATTCCCAAGGTTCCTGTACCCACAAACCCAAGGTACACAATTGTCCAGCCAGGGCACAGTTCTGGAGGATGACGAGGTGGAGGAACCATGTTCACAGCAGGGTGGCACCCAGACCAGCTCATGGCCATCACTGGTGCATGGATGGGGGGATACAAAGGACACAGACGATACACCTCCCACAGAGGACAGCTTTTCGTTGCCTCTGGGTAGCCTGGCACACATGAGCGATTACATGCTGCAGTGTCTCCGCAACGACCGCCGAGTTGCCCACATTCTAACTTGTGCTGATTACTGGGTGGCCACGTTGCTGGATCCCCTTACAAGGACAACGTAATGTTCCCTCACTGGAGCATGATCGTAAGTTGCGCGAGTAGACGAGCTGCTGGTGGCATTCCCACCTGACAGCGGTGGCACAGTGGAAGCACAAGGCAAAGGATGAGGAAGAGGTCACCAACGCAGCTGGGGCACCGCTATCACCTCAGAAGGCAGGGTTAGCATGGCCGAATATGGAACATCTTAGCAGGAGGTAGCATTTCACCAACATGATGGAGCAGTATGTGTGCACACGCCTACATGTACTGAATGACGGGTCTGCCCCCTTCAACTTCTGGGTCTCCAAATTTGGCACATGAGCTTGCCCTTTACGCCTTGGAGGTGCTGGCCTGCCCTGCAGCCAGTGTATTATCTGAACGTGTGTTTAGCACAGCAGGGGGCGTCATCACAGACAAGCGCAGCCGCCTGTCCATACCAATGTGGAAAAACTCACGTTCATTAATATGAAGCAGGCATGGATCACTCAGGACTTGTCTGTACCTTGTCTAGAATAGACATGTTGTCAGGACTCGAACCCGTGGCCGGTCATGTCCCAGGCGGTAGCTCTACCCACGAGGCTACAGTCTCTCCTTGGACTGTTCTCTAGCTAACTTCTAACTTCCAACTACCTCTCTTGTTCTTGCCTTGACCTGCTGATTATTCCAATCTCTTGCACCTGCTACTTCCCTATAAAACCCAGCCCTTGAACCCAGCCCTTTGCTGGTTATTGTGCCTCCAAGCCTCCTCTCTGCGCCTCCACCACTTTTGTTGATCTACCATCGTTGCCAACCCGGACCGTTTTGACCTCGCTGAATTGCCGCCTGCATTGACTCACTGCTTACCACCGACCACGCCTCCGTCTACTCCTGCTGTTATCTCGCTGCCATCTCTGCTGCCATCCCGGACTGATCGACCACGCTACCTGCCTCCTGCTTCTGTGGGCCTTTGCCTCTGGACTCCATACTTCCAGCTCGGGTGTCCTCAGACTCAGGTGAGCCTGGATTGATACTACCATCCCATAACACATGTATACCAGCACTAACCAGCCATTGTTATACTGTAGCGCAATTGCTCATGTTTGTATTTTGGATATTTCACACTCTTTTGGAGTGTACCCTAATTTAAAAAAATTTAATTAAAACCAAAAACCTGTGTTGGCTACCTCATCCTCCTCCATCGCCGCTTCCACCTACACCGCTACGTCCACCGCTTCCTCAAACTCCTACTCCATATGGAACTCCACCTTATAAATCAAATTTTTTTTTTTTTTTGTACGTGTTTTATTTTATATCATTTCACTACTTTGTTATTTACATTTTCTGGTGAAATTAACCAATAGTTGGGTGTATAGTTCCACTGCTGTACCTAGTAGGCCAGTTAAAAAAAATATAATTGTCATTAACATTTTCAGGTGAAATTCAACCATTTTTGGGTGTGAAGTACCAATGCTATACCTAGTAGACAGGTTAAACAATAAAAAAATTTGTCTGTTACATTTTATGGTGAAATTCACCAATTTTTGGGTGTGATGTACCACTGATATACCTAGTAGGCCGGTTAACAAAAAAAATAAAAAAAATTGTCAGTTACATTCTCTGGTGAAATTCAGCAATTTTTTGGTGTGAAGTACCACTGCTATACCTATTAGACCGATAAAAAAAAAATAACATTTGTCAGTTACATTTTAGGGTCAATTTCACCAATTTTTGGGTGTAATATACCCCTCCTTTACCTAGTTGACAGCTTAATAAATTTCAATAATTTTTATTTTACATTTTCGGGTGACAATAAACAATTGTTTTCTGTCATAGACCCCTGCTCTACCAAGTAGACAGGTTAATTAATTTCTGTAATTTTTCTGTTACATTTTAGACGTGAATAAACCCCTGCTCTGCATAGGTGACCGGGAATAAAATTTCTGAAATGCTTCTTTAACCGCCTCCGGACCGCCTATCGCAGGATCGCGTTCCGGAGGTGGCAGCGCTGCGCAGAGTCTCGAATATACGCGTCATCTCGCGAGACGCGAGATTTCGCTCAAAGCCGGCCCGCGCATGTGCATTGCAGGCCGGCAAAAGTTAGAGGACAAGTTCGTCACCAGCCTGCCAGCCACGATCATTGGCTGGCAGGTTGGCGATTTTCAAAAAAACTAATCACAAGCCAGATAACACATCATATTAGTAAATATGATGTGTTAAATGGCTTGTCTGCTCCTCTGCTGGTCCTTTTCGTCGGTTGGTTCCAGCAGAGGAGCAGAGATCACTGTGAGTACCCACCAACACCACACCTTAGCCCCAGATCACCCCCATCACCCGAAATAACCCCTTGATCACCCCTTGATCGCCCCTGTCAATCACCTAGTGAAAGGAAAAAAGTGATCAGTGTAAACTGACACTTTTTTTTTCCAATGGTATTGACTGTTAGGTTTTAGGATAGTTTAGGCCCCTTGGTTAGGTAGTTTAGCGATTGTTTAGCGCCCACCGCACCGCAGTCACTTATTCGCTGTTTAGCGTATCGCTAATCAGCATTTGTACTTTTATAGTATCTGTAAGTGATCAAAACTGATCACAGTCAGATCTATAATTGTATTAGTGTCACCTTAGCTCGCCCTCCACCCAAAACGCAGTGTTTGCCCGATCAGGCCTGATCGGTCGCCCACACGTGCGTTCACCCACACCCGCCCCACCGCAATGACAAAAAATATATATTTTTTTGATCACTGCACAATCACTTTCCAAGCGCTGCGGCGATAAAAAAATCAGTTTTGATATTTTTGATCAACCGCAGCGGCCTCCGGTACTTCGCTAGCCTCCCCTTTGTAAGACAGGCTTGCTTTTTTTCTTGGGTAGTCTCAGGGAATACCCCTAAATTTAGTAGTCCAAATGTCAAACAGGGGGTATTCTTCTGAAGAGGCCTACAGGATTCTGACCCAGTCGGATGAGGAATGGGAACCCTCATCTAGCGGGTCAGAATATGAACCTGTAGAAAGCAGTGGCACTCTGACCCAAAGTTCGGACGAGGAGGTGGAGGTCCCTGATAGCACCAGGCATACCCGGCCCTGTGTCGCTAGACCACAGGTTGCGCAGGATCCGCTTCAAGAGCAGCAGAGTGGGGCTGGCGCTGTCGGATCACGTGGTGAGGCATACACCAGCAGCGCAGCCCTCCCTGGACCTAGTACCAGCACTGCCGTACAACATGGTGAAGTGGCGAGCACCAGAAGGGCAGTTGAAGCTGGTACGGTGGCACGTGCAGTAGTTACCCCGTCGCAGCCACTGCACAGACAGGCCCGTAGAGCCCCTAGAGTCCCTGAGGTGCTGGCAAATCCTGATTGGCAGTCACCAACTTCAGCCGCACCATTAGTTCCCCCGTTCACCGCCCAGTCTGGAGTTCGGGTTGAGACGGCTCAGATCGGTTCGGCCCTGGGATTTTTTTGAGCTGTTCTTGACTGCGGAGCTCTTGGACTTAGTCGTGGCAGAGACAAACCGGTATGCCACACAATTTATATCCGCCAACCCGGGAAGCTATTATGCCCAGCCTTTCCGGTGGAAACCAGTCCAAGTTTCCGAAATTAAAATTTTTCTGGGCCTTCTCCTCAACATGGGTCTAACCAAAAAGCATGAATTGCGGTCATATTGGTCCACGAACCCGATTCATCACATGCCCATGTTCTCTGCTGCTATGTCCAGGGCACGATTTGAGGCCATCCTGCGTTTCCTGCATTGTAGCGACAACACCACCTCCCGACACAGAGGCCACCCAGCTTTTGACCGGCTCCACAAAATTCGGCCCCTCATAGACCACTTCAACCAGAAATTTGCAGATTTGTATACCCCCGAGCAAAACATCTGCATAGACGAGTACCTAATACATTTTACCGGGCGCCTTGGCTTCAAACAATACATCCCAAGCAAGCGTGCCCGGTATGGGGTCAAATTGTATAAGCTCTGTGAAAGGGCCACAGGCTATACCCACAAATTTCGGATCTATGAGGGAAAAGATCAGACCCTGGAGCCGGTCGGTTGCCCTGACTACCTGGGGAGCAGTGGGAAGACAGTCTGGGAGTTGGTGTCACCCTTATTTGGCAAGGGGTACCATCTTTATGTGGACAATTTCTACACAAGTGTGGCCCTCTTCAGGCATTTGTTCCTAGAACAGATTGGCTGCTGTGGCACCGCGCGAACTAGTCGCGTGGGCTTCCCCCAACGGCTCGTTACCACCCGTCTTGCAAGGGGGGAGAGGGCTGCCTTGTGTAACGAAGAACTGCTCGCGGTGAAATGGAGAGACAAGCGTGACGTTTACATGCTCTCCTCCATTCACGCAGACACGACAATCCAAATTGAGCGAGCAACCCGTGTCATTGAAAAGCCCCTCTGTGTCCACGACTATAATTTGCTCATGGGAGGGGTGGACTTCAATGACCAGATGTTGTCTCCGTATTTAGTTTCCCGACGCACCAGACGCTGGTATAAGAAGGTGTCTGTATATTTAATTCAATTGGCTCTGTACAATAGTTTTGTTCTCTACAGTAAGGCTGGGAGAACACGATCCTTCCTCAAATTTCAGGAAGAGATTATCGAGAACCTCCTGTATCCAGAAGGTTCCGTGGCCCCATCCACCAGTGTAGTTAGCCGTCTACACGAGCGACATTTCCCCAGTGTCGTTCCTGGTACCTCAACCCAACCATCACCCCGAAAAAGATGTCGTGTCTGTAGCAGGAGTGGAATAAGGCGTGACACCCGCTATTTCTGTCCTGACTGTCCTGACCACCCTGCCCTATGCTTTGGAGAGTGTTTCCGGAAGTACCACACACAGGTACACTTAGCATAGGGATTGCATCTCACAGGACAGGCTCACAGGGCTATTAGGGCCCTTACACTCACAGCTACTGCAAACATCAACTTTCACCTGGGATAAAGTGCATAATGTACTTCTCCACATCTTTGGGCGATTTGCGCTTTGCACATTGTCCCATGGGGAAGGAGAGGTTTGTCCTATAAAAGGTAAAAAAAATCTAAAAAAAATAAAAAAAAAGGTAAGCAAAAAAGTTAACTTCAGTTCAAAAAGTTAAAAAAAAGTTTATATGTTCTGTTCAAAAGTTATTATAAAGTTAATAAAATTTATTGTGCGGCCTGGTTTTTTCTTTTTTGTTTTGTTTTTTTTACCTTCCAGGTGGACCAACCGATGAACCAGCTGCAGCACTGATGTGCATTCTGACAGAAGCATTGCGCTGCTGTCAGATTACACACAAGTCGGTGTATGCGGCGCTGCAAGACGAGATTTCTCCTCTGCAGTAAAATATACGTTTGCCGAGGCATATGAGCTGAGGAGGTGGCGGTGTTCATATGCTTTGGCAAACACTTTGTATATATAAAAAAATAAAAAATCCCGGCAATGATTTATTCATCCACATCGATTGATGTGAATGGATAAATCCGGTTTGCCAGGGCATACGAGCTAAGTGGGTATGGATGTTGGGCGGAGCTCCTATGTCCTGGCAGACGCCTTTCCCCTCCTTTTTTCTTTTTTTGGCAGAGATTTTTTCATCCACATTGATAGATGCGAATGAAGAAATCTGTGCCGTTCATTTTTTTATTTCAGCCCAGAGGCTGAACGGAAAAAAAAAATCTCATTACCCGTATGCTCAATATAAGGAGAATAGCAGAAACTCCTAATGCTGGCCATACATGTAATGATTGCGGAGACCCTCAAATGCCAGGGCAGTACAAACACCCCACAAATAACACCATTTTGGAAAGAAGACACCCCAAGGTATTCGCTGAGGGGCATATTGAGTCCATGAAAGATTGAAATTTTTGTCTCAAGTTAGCGGAAAGGGAGACTTTGTGAGGAAAAAAAACCAAAAAATCAATTTACGCTAACTTGTGGCAAAAAATTTTTTTCTATGAACTCGCCATGCCCCTCATTGAATACCTTGGGGTGTCTTCTTTCCAAAATGGGGTGACATGTGGGGTATTTATACTGCCCTGGCTTTTTAGGGGCCCTAAAGCGTGAGAAGAAGTCTGGGATCCAAATGTCTAAAAATGCCCTCCTAAAAGGAATTTTGGCACCTTTGCGCATCTAGGCTGCAAAAAAGTGTCACACATGTGGTATCGCCGTACTCAGGAGAAGTTGGGGAATGTGTTTTGGGGTGTCATTTTACATATACCCATGCTGGGTGAGAGAAATATCTTGGTCAAATGCCAACTTTGTATAAAAAAATGGGAAAAGTTGTCTTTTGCCGAGATATTTCTCTCACCCAGCATGGGTATATGTAAAATGACACCCCAAAACACATTGCCCAACTTCTCCTGAGTACGGAGATACCAGATGTGTGACACTTTTTTGCAGCCTAGGTGGGCAAAGGGGCCCACATTCCAAAGAGCACCTTTCGGATTTCACCGGCCATTTTTTACACATTTTGATTTCAAACTACTTACCACACATTTGGGCCCCTAGAATGCCAGGCAGTATAACTACCCCACAAGTGACCCCATTTTGGAAAGAAGACACCCCAAGGTATTCGCTGATGGGCATAGTGAGTTCATAGAAGTTTTTATTTTTTGTCACAAGTTAGTGGAATATGAGACTTTGTATGAAAAAAAAAAAAATCAGCATTTTACACTAACTTGTGACAAAAAATAAAAAGTTCTATGAACTCACTATGCCCATCAGCGAATACCTTAGGGTCTCTACTTTCCGAAATGGGGTCATTTGTGGGGTGTTTGTACTGTCTGGGCATTGTAGAACCTCAGGAAACATGACAGGTGCTCAGAAAGTCAGAGCTGCTTCAAAAAGCGGAAATTCACATTTTTGTACCATAGTTTGTAAACGCTATAACTTTTACCCAAACCATTTTTTTTTTTTACCCAAACATTTTTTTTTTATCAAAGACATGTAGAACAATAAGTTTAGAGAAAAATTTATATATGGATGTCGTTTTTTTTGCAAAATTTTACAACTGAAAGTGAAAAATTTCTTTTTTTTGCAAAAAAAATCGTTAAATTTCGATTAATTACAAAAAAAGTAAAAATGTCAGCAGCAATGAAATATCACCAAATGAAAGCTCTATTAGTGAGAAAAAAAGGAGGTAAAATTCATTTGGGTGGTAAGTTGCATGACCGAGCAATAAACGGTCAAAGTAGTGTAGGTCAGAAGTGTAAAAAGTGGCCTGGTCATTAAGGGTGTTTAAGCTATAGGGGCTGAGGTGGTTAATTGATGCGCGCCACCTCCTTTGATTCAATGCTTAAACTTAAACAAGTTGTACTACATTTGCGCTTCAATTATTTGTCCCACAATTCCACTTGACTCTTTTGGCCCACATTTGGGCTTCTGTAATTTGTCCCACATTTGCACCTCAATAGCTTTTCCCACAATTCTGCTCGATCCCAAATTTTTTAAATATATTTATCTCCCTTAAATTTGGTCTCTTTTTCTCACGCTCCCTCTTCGGCCTGGAACTCTGATTCCCCGCCACCCGTGATCACCATGGTAGGCGCATAAAAGAACATCGGAACTTGATAGAGCAGATATCAAATTGGATAGTGAACATCACGGAAACGTGCGACATGGTGTGGCAGTAAGTATGCACACGCCTACACGAACTAACTGACAGTGGTCAGCCCCTGTAAATTCTGGGTCTCCAAATTGGGCACATGGCCTGAGCTTGCCCTTTACGCCTTGGAGGTGCTGGCCTGCCCTGCAGCCGGTGTATTGTCTGAACGTGTGTTTAGCACGACTGGAGGGTTATATTTCCCAATGTTTGGGGTGTACCCTAATTTAAAAAAATACAAATACATTTAAAACCAAAAAGAAGTGTAGGCTACCTCCTCCTCCACCGTCACTTCCACCTACACCGCCACATCCACCGTTTTCTCAACCTCCTACTCCATATGGACCTGGTCCTCCTAAAGCAAGATTATTATTTTTTTTTACGTATTTTATGTTATTTTAAGTCATTTCCCTATCCACATTTGTTTGCAGAGCACTTGCCATGCTCTTAACCACATTTCAACTCTAGTCACAATGAATGAACAGTAGAGATGAGTGAAATTAGTTTGCCACGAAACGCATTTCTTTGTAATTATTGGGTGCAATGACAGGGAACAGCGATTGTGTCGATCCCCGTAATTGTACCCCTCAGATGCCGTGGCATCTGACATTAATAAAGGTATATAATAAATAAAATAAAATCATACTGCCATCTTGATTGAGGATCCAGAATGAAATCTCACGTGGAGCATGATGATGTCATCATGTCGGCCGGCTTGGTGACATCATACGTCATCGTGCACAAGATTTCGGGATCTTTAAGATGGTTGCAGCGGGCTCTTCTTGCTCAAACGGATGAGATGAGTATGATTTTTTTTTTTAACCCCATTTCTGGGAAAATTAATTAATTACAGCGAAGCATGAGGATATTTGGCTTTGCAGCAAATCAAATTTTACCTGAAATTGGGATCGAAGTCCACTTCGGACAGTTTTATTCGCTCAACACTAATGAAGAAACAGTAATTTTCTGGGAAATGTGCATACAAATAGAAGTACATTGAGGTCTTAGTGGTGAATTTATCATTTGTGAAGGTTTTGGGGTCATTTTTAAGTCTGTCTTTGCTTTGTGAGATTGTGCCAAATTTATGAAATTATACACAATAATAATATATTTGGCATGAGATCAATGTGGTGTATGTCTGTAAAAGTACACGGGGGTTTTCTGGTGTGGAGATACATCTTTTGTGCGACTTTTGCAAAATATAAATGTGAGATAACCCAGGTGTAATTCTAGTTCTTGAACTTACATTTATGCCATTTAGAAAACTGGCTCACTGTGGAGTACAAAGGCAAAACTCGCAGGATTTTGCACAGAAAATGTGTGCCGCCAAAAAACACAAATACTTCCAGTGATAAATTTCCCTCTTAGTTTGTACAGAAAATCTCAAGAAAATACAGGGCATTGTATGAAATTAGTCATAAATGAGTCCTTATCAGACTGGAACGGATTACATGGAGTCCAGGAGAAATGGGACTACTTAAAAGGTGCATTATTGAAGGCAACAGAAAATTGCGTTAGACTTGTCAGTAAAAGCAAAAAAAGGAAGAGACCACTGTGGTACTCAGCAGAAGTGGCCCAAATCATTAAAAATAAAAAGCTAGCATTTTGTAATTATAAAAAAAAACAGAGCAATGAAGATAAGGAAATCTACAAGATTAGGCAGAGAGAGGCCAAGCAAGTTATAAGAACTTCTAAAGCGCAGGCAGAAGAAAAACTAGCTCAGTCTATGAAAAAAGGGGATAAGACATTCTTCAGATATATAAATGAAAAAAGGAAATTAAAACAAGGAATAACTAAATTAAAAACAAAGGACGGAAGGTATGTAGAAGAGAATAAAGGGCTAGCCGACTGCCTTAATGAATACTTCTGATCAGTTTTTACAAAAGAAAAAGGAGAAGGACCTCCACTAGAAAGGATGACTAATAAATCATTTGATGCATGTATCTTTACAGAGGAAGATGTTCTAAGTTTGCTGTCTAAGGTGAAGACAAATAAGTCACAGGGGCCTGATGAGATACACCCAAAATTATTAAAAGAGCTTAGTGGTGAGCTGGCAAAACCGCTAACAGATTTATTTAACCAATCATTAGTAACAGGAGTCGCCCCGGAAGATTGGAAATTGGCAAATGTCGTGCCCATTCACAAGAAAGGTAGTAGGGAGGAATCGAGCAACTATAGACCAGTGAGTCTGACATCAATAGTAGGCAAATTAATGGAAACCCTATTAAAGGATAGAATTGTGGAACATCTAAAATCCCATGGATTGCAAGATGAAAAACAACATGGGTTTACTTCAGGGAGATCATGTCAAACAAATCTTATAGATTTTTTTGACTGGGTGACTAAAATAATAGACGGTGGAGGTGCAGTAGACATCGCATATCTAGATTTTAGTAAGGCTTTTGACACTGTCCCACATAGAAGACTTATCAATAAACTGCAGTCATTGAGCATGGACTCCCATATTG
Organism: Bufo bufo; assembly: GCF_905171765.1. Taxonomy (NCBI): domain Eukaryota; kingdom Metazoa; phylum Chordata; class Amphibia; order Anura; family Bufonidae; genus Bufo; species Bufo bufo. The sequence continues at coordinate 541,791,569 of NC_053389.1, forward strand.
TTGAGTGGATTAGGCAGTGGCTGAGTGACAGACAACAGAGGGTTGTAGTCAATGGAGAACATTCAAAACAAGGTCATGTTACCAGTGGGGTTCCACAGGGATCTGTACTGGGACCAATTTTGTTTAATATCTTCATAAGTGATATTGCAAAAGGCCTCGATGGGAAGGTTTGTCTTTTTGCTGATGACACAAAGATATGTAACAGGGTTGATGTTCCTGGAGGGAAACGCCAAATGGAAAAGGATTTAGGAAAACTAGAAGAATGGTCAGAACTCTGGCAACTGAAATTTAATGTGGATAAGTGCAAGATAATGCACCTGGGGCGTAAAAACCCAAGGGCAGAATATAGAATATTTGACACAGTCCTGACCTCAGTATCTGAGGAAAGGGATTTAGGAGTAATTATTTCAGAAGACTTAAAGGTGGGAAGACAATGTAATAGGGCAGCACGAAATGCCAGCAGAATGCTTGAATGTATAGGGAGAGGTATAAGCAGTAGAAAGAGTGAAGTGCTTATGCCGCTGTACAGAACACTGGTGAGACCTCACTTGGAGTATTGTGCGCAGTACTGGAGGCCATATCTCCAGAAGGATATAGATACTCTAGAGAGAGTTCAGAGAAGAGCTACTAAACTAGTACATGGATTGCAGGATAAAACTTACCAGGAAAGGTTAAAGGACCTTAACATGTATAGCTTGGAAGAAAGAAGAGACAGAGGGGATATGATAGAAACTTTTAAATACATAAAGGGAATCAACTCGGTAAAGGAGGAGAGCATATTTAAAAGAAGAAAAACTACCACAAGAGGACACAGTTTTAAATTAGAGGGGCAAAGGTTTAAAAGTAATATAAGGAAGTATTACTTTACTGAGAGAGTAGTGGATGCATGGAATAGCCTTCCTGCAGAAGTGGTAGCTGCAAATACAGTAAAGGGGTTTAAGCGTGCATGGGATAGGCATATGGCTATCCTTCATATAAGATAGGGCCAGGGGCTATCCATAGTATTCAGATATATTGGGCAGACTAGAAGGGCCAAATGGTTCTTATCTGCCGACACATTCTATGTTTCTATGTTTCTATATTGTATTTCTAACATATTGTCTGTCGCTAGCGAATGGTGTGCACGTAGCTGTCTATGTTTTATCAGCAATATCTAGCATCCAGTTCCTGAGAACATGCACAATAGAAAGTATGATCAACCAACTATAAACTAAGATTAGGCATGTCAAGAAAAAGGGAAGGATAGGTATATGGGGTAAAAGGGAAAGGAAGTTTGGTGTGGGGGCCAACGGTTGTCTGCTTTGACTGGATGGGGCTGTGGAAGTAAATGATTATATACTCGTGAGATTACTTTGAGCAGGTATTGTTATTGGAAAAGTATGATTTTCAAACCATATTGTTGATCTATTATAATTGGAGTGTCTGACAACCTATTTTAGTGTGGTTAGTACACTATTGGACATCAGAAAGTTAATGTTGTTTGTGTGTAAATGGAGAGAAAGTTCATGTGCAGATGTAAACCTTTATCTAATAAGAGCAAGAGGGTGGTCATTGTTCAAGAGGTTGGTGAGAGTCATTCCAACTAAGCCAAGAGGAAGCAAAGGAGTCACGCCCTTGAAAGAGGGGAGATGTGAAGGGGGCCAAGGAGAAGGAAAAGCAGTTCACCTGTCCAAATAAAGTGTGTGGCTCAGGTCAGTGGGTTTTCTAGTGTAGGGACCTTCGGGTATGCTGTGTTTTGGGCAATCAGCAGGTGAAAAGGGCCTGGTAATAATGATTCTTCAATCCAAATCCATAGTTTTTGAGGAAGCCATTTGAACCAATCCACTATTCTGTTTAGGTTTACAATTTAGTAATAAGTTTCTAAGGTGGGTAAAGCAATTCCTTGCTTGTCTTCAGTCTGATTAAAGTGTTAAAAACTATCCTAGGGCTCCTGGATTGCCAGATTAGGTTTTTCCTGTCAAACCAGGAACTGAATTGAGCATACCAGCTATCCATTGTTTGAATGATTGTAACTAGTAGAGGTATGTAATTCAGGTTATACAGCAGATCTGGGTTCACAGAGATCTGGATTCCAAGGTATCAGATGCAAGAAGTCCATTCAAAGGGTGAGTGTTCAGCAAGTCTACTTTGTTCATTGGGGAAGATAGAGATATTTAATTTTAGATTTCCTTTCACTAAATGTGTATTCCAGTTGGATTAAGTCATCCCATATCCACAGGAGAATTCCAAAGTTGAAGGAAACTCCAAAGTGGCCAAATAGAGTTTGCAGGTAAGGTAGAGCAACCTGGAGGTTCATAATTTGTCATCCACCAAGGCAGCTAGTTTGTGCATTTTGTCTTTACAACTGGGGAATTCTATATAAGTGGATTGCCTAATTTTCTAAAGCAGGGTTTCTATTTTGAGGGACAAAGAGAATTGGAAGGAAAGTATAATATACTGCAACTCTGGCAGACAGATTGTAATACATTGAGAAAATCACCTATTGAAGAGGTCAGCTAGCATAAAGGCCCAATACACATGATCAAAAGCCTTTTTGACATCACTGCCAAAAAGGATAGCTTTAGTTTTAGTGCAGTTAACAAATTTAATTGTGTATAACTTTATAGGTATTGTCTTTCCTCTCCCTCTGAGGAACACAACTGTCCTGATCTGGGTAAATAGTGGTGGGAAGTACGGGTTTCAATCTAAGGACAAATATTTTGACAAATAAATTTAAATTAATGTTTAGCAGAGCAATTGGTCTATAGCTATTACATTGGGTTGGGTCTTTATCTTCCTTTGGTAGAATGGTGATGTTTACTAGCAGTGATTAAAGTGTAAAAGGTATTACAAATAGAACTTCATTGAATAGTCTGATAAGGATGGGGAGTGATACAGACTGGAAAGTTCACTAATAGAAGGGAGTCAGGCCATTAGGGCCAGGGCATTTATTATTTTGTGCTAGTTTCATTGTCTTCAAGATCTCAGTATGTGAGAAGGGGGATGTCACGGTGTAAGGGGAGGGAAGGAACACCAGAATGACAACAGGAGGAAAATGACCAGGAACTAGGCCTCAAGGCTAGGGAAAGGTAAACGGTAACCACCTAGGAAACCCTAAACCTAGCCCTGACTCCTGATTACTGAATAGCCCTAGGAGTATTGACAGGGTCTGAGACTACTGGTTCCTTCCCAGATAAACCAAGCAGCATCCCCCTGAGGCCTAGTAAACAATGAGCAAATGGGAACAACAAAATACAAAGAGAAGAGATGAGCAGGAACTCAGATGAGTTCCAAACACCAGCTCTTCCACCTCCAGGCAGATAATATCAACCGCATGGTATGAAGTGTGAGTCCAGACTAAATAGAGGAGCAGTAATGACCACAAGCTGCACCTGAGACAAGAGGTGTGGTCATGACTAACAACAACACAGCAGCAAGTGAAAACAGAGAGGTTGTCAGATAACTTCAAGTCTAGCCAGTCTCTCAGATCTTCTAACCTCTGTCATGGGAGGGACCGTGACAGGGGAGCATAAGCATGAGGCCTGCTGTTAAGAAATTTGAGGAAGAGAGGGGCTAAAAAGTTCACTTATGCTGAGTAATTTCATCAGTGCAGTCAAAGTTGAGATTGCATAAAGTATAGTAATACTCATAAAACTGACGTGCAATTGATTCACTGTTTCGCTTTAATCTGGCATTCTTGTCTCTAATCGAGTCAATGTGTATAAAACATTACCGTGTGGGTGTAAAAGTGACTCCTTCCTGTGATTTAATAATATTGCATCTATTACATTTGAATTTACTTCCAACATGAACAACATACAATTATTTTTAACTTTTTCTCATGAAGGTGGGTAATCTGACTTCCTATTCCCCAAATAACCAATCACCAGAGAAAGCAAGAGGGATTTACATACCACATCAATAAACATTTCAAGGAAGCTGCACAGCAGAAGCCAACTAGCTAATATAGTTGGTAGCTTAGTCCATGGCTCCAGTGCCTTAGTCATAGTTAATTTCTGAAAGTTTATTGCCTTTTTTAACATTTTGTGATATTTACTTTTAGATTTTAACAGATAATAGTAAATCTATTTCAGCATTGGCTGTATTCTATTGCAAATAATATATTTCAAATAATACACAGAACAATAGCCAGAACAAAACACTGTTGTCACCAAAGTAACATAATAGAAATGTAAGAAAAGTACAATGTATGTGTTCTGCAGAAGAGCTTTTTATTTTCTAAACATGTTAAACATTAACTTATAATTAGAAAAGCAAAAATAGTAAGTCCTAATCTTCAGAACGAGCAGCTAAACTTGAAATTATCATCAAACTCAATAAAACCCTATACACTGGGTTGCCACTAATAACAGCTAAATTGTTTGATGTATCTGCAACAGTTTCAGCGTTATTGTATATAGCTCATTATCCTGTGTTATTGCTGTTGCAGTTGTGATGACACTGAAAGCAATCTACCATATTGAGCTAAAATTGCAATATTTTTTCAAACAGACAATTTTAATGAAAGCTTATTTGATTTGATCAAGCCATTTCGGTAGTGTGGGATTAACAATAAGAAATAAAGTCAGTAATTTATCACAGAACTCTAGCAGCCAATTCACATCTGTAAAGTAAAAAGTGATGACATGCTTCTGCCAATTTTGCTATGTAATTTTTGAAGTAATACCAGAGCCTCCATGCTGCCTGCTATATGCAATTCCATCTGAAAATTAAACATTTCTTAAATTGATTGCTTATAGGAAAAGTTAGCTTAGCAAAAGGAGTTTGCAGAAGAAATCCAACCTCATGTAAGATACATATAACCCAAGCTGTCATGTTATAAATATTAGAACAGAACTTTTAAGTAAAAAGGAAATAATATTTTTTGTTTCAATTTTATCGCAAAGATCTTTGAACTGCACAAATACACTGCTCAAAAAAATAAAGGGAACGCAAAAATAACACATCCTAGATCTGAATTAATTAAATATTCTTCTGAAATACTTTGTTCTTTACATAGTTGAATGTGCTGACAACAAAATCACACAAAAAAAAAAAAATGGAAATCAAATTTTTCAACCCATGGAGGTCTGGATTTGGAGTCACACTCAAAACTAAAGTGGAAAAACACACTACAGGCTGATCCAACTTTGATGTAATGTCCTTAAAATAAGTCAAAATGAGGCTCAGTAGTGTGTGTGGCCTCCACGTGCCTGTATGACCTCCCTACAACGCCTGTGCATGCTCCTGATGAGGTGGCGGACGGTTTCCTGAGGGATCTCCTCCCAGACCTGGACTAAAGAATCTGCCAACTCCTGGACAGTCTGTGGTGCAACGTGACGTTGGTGGATAGAGCGAGACATGATGTCCCAGATGTGCTCAATTGGATTCAGGTCTGGGGAACGGGCGGGCCAGTCCATAGCATCAATGCCTTCGACTTGCAGGAACTGCTGACACACTCCAGCCACATGAGGTCTAGCATTGTCTTGCATTAGGAGGAACCCAGGGCCAACCGCACCAGCATATGGTCTCACAAGGGGTCTGAGGATCTCATCTCGGTACCTAATGGCAGTCAGGCTACCTCTGGCGAGCACATGGAGGGCTGTGCGGCCCTCCAAAGAAATGCCACCCCACACCATTACTGACCCAATGCCAAACCGGTCATGCTGGAGGATGTTGCAGGCAGCAGAACGTTCTCCATGGCGTCTCAAGTCTCTGTCACGTCTGTCACATGTGCTCAGTGTGAACCTGCTTTCATCTGTGAAGAGCACAGGGCGCCAGTGGCGAATTTGCCAATCTTGGTGTTCTCTGGCAAATGCCAAACGTCCTGCACAGTGTTGGGCTGTAAGCACAACCCCCACTTGTGGACGTCGGGCCCTCATATCACCCTCATGGAGTCTGTTTCTGACCGTTTGAGCAGACACATGCACATTTGTGGCCTGCTGGAGGTCATTTTGCAGGGCTCTGGCAGTGCTCCTCCTGTTCCTCCTTGCACAAAGGCGGAGGTAGCGGTCCTGCTGCTGGGTTGTTGCCCTCCTACGGCCTCCTCCACATCTCCTGATGTACTGGCCTGTCTCCTGGTAGCGCCTCCATGCTCTGGACACTACGCTGACAGACACAGCAAACCTTCTTGCCACAGCTCGCATTGATGTGCCATCCTGGATAAGCTGCACTACCTGAGCCACTTGTGTGGGTTGTAGACTCCGTCTCATGCTACCACTAGAGTGAAAGCACCGCCAGCATTCAAAAGTGACCAAAACATCAGCCAGGAAGCATAGGAACTGAGAAGTGGTCTGTGGTCACCACCTGCAGAACCACTCCTTTATTGGGGGTGTCTTGCTAATTGCCTATAATTTCCACCTGTTGTCTAACCCATTTGCACAACAGCATGTGAAATTGATTGTCACTCAGTGTTGCTTCCTAAGTGGACAGTTTGATTTCACAGAAGTGTGATTGACTTGGAGTTACATTGTGTTGTTTAAGTGTTCCCTTTATTTTTTTGAGCAGTGTATATTCTAGATGGCCCGCATCTACATCAGAAAACCTAAAACCAGACCAATAATTATGAACATGAGAATTTTTCCAATAGATTTTTTTGTATTTAAATTTAAGTTATTTTTTTTTAACTGTGGCTGAAGGCATATTCCAATCAAAATAAAGAAAAGCTTGATTTATCTTGATATATCTTTCTCCAGTTGCACCATTTTATTTTTTCCTTGGAAGATCATGCTAGTAATAGCACTATATGGAGCTCTGTGTATCATACTTGTGTCCTAATTGTTGCCTCAGTTCTACTTCTGATTAGTGATGAGCAGGAGGTGCCATATTCGATTTCGCGATATTTCGCGAATATTCGATTGAATATTCGTCTTATATTCGTCGAAATTGAATATTTGTCATTATTCCATTTATCGCGAATAATATGCGATTTAATTAATCGAGTATTGCGATTGTTCTTTTGACAGTATAAGGCAACGTTCGACTAATTGACTATGGCTAGGCTAATATGTGTATTTTACGAAAATTCTTAATATTGCTCTAACTTCGTCTTTTAGAATATTCATAATATTCTAAAAGACGAAGTTAGAGCAATATTACGAATTTTCGTAAAATACACATATAGATTGTAATTTAGCTAATCTAGTGCTATAATCCTTTTTTTGTCAAATTTTTTTTGCCTCTTCTGAACTTCAGTTTTGGAAAATATGTACACTATTAAAAAAATTACTATAGCAGTATATTAGCTAAATTACAATCTATATGTGTATTTTACGAATATTCTTAATATTGCTCTAACTTCGTCTTTTAGAATATTCGTAATATTCTAAAAGACAAAGTTAGAGCAATATTACGAATATTCTAAAAGACGAAGTTAGAGTAATAATATCCACTTTGGCATACTGCTCCCCGACAAGCGTCCCCGTAACCATGGGAACGCCTGTGGGTTAGAATATACCTTCGGATCTGAGTTTTTACGATCTCAGGGAAAACTCAGATGGTATTTTCTAACCCACAGGCGTTCCCATGGTGACGGGGACGCTTGTCGGGGAGGTGTATGCTGAAGTTGATTAAATAACGATTTTGTCATGCGGTCGGGCAGTGCCGGGCGCACGTATTAACCATTAAGATTTTTCTGTTGTAATATTCGTGAACTCGAATATTATAACCGAGATTATTGGTTTAGATTAGAATAGGACGAATATTCTAAAATTGAATATACAACAATATATTCTTTATTTCGAATATCCCGGTCCATCTGAAAACGTGATTCCTTCCAGCTTCAATTCAGTTGCTTGTGGGCCAATGGTTTATTGACCCACAAGCAAGAAGCAGGGAGGAATCATATATTTTCAGATAAAAAAAAAAAAAAAGAATATTCGATTTCGCGAATATATAGAACTATATTCGAAATATTCGCGAAAATCTCGAAGTTGCGATATTCGAGATAAAAATTCGTTATTCGAATATTCGCGCTCAACACTACTTCTGATACATACAGTCAGTCTTTATCGTTTTGTTTCCCGGGCACTGTGCATAACATTGTTTGCTCCCTTATCACTGATGTTATATCATCTAATCCTACTATAGCTGTAGTACAGTGCATGATACTGGACCTTCAGTCTGCTTCTTCCAGGTATAGGTTTATTCACTCATTGCTCATGTTAAACAGTACATGTTAAATGAGGAATAGACAACTCTCCCATTCTTTGATTATGAAGTACAAGGAAACCACTTTCTTCACAGACCCCTTGCAAGATGAGACATTGATATAGGTATAGCCTTTTCAGAGTGATTGCCTTATGAATTGAAGGCAGAATAGCGACCAGTATTAGTGTTTAAGAGTAAATATCCTCAAAACCCCATCATTATACCATTCAACACAATGCAAAACTGTAGCTCTGATATAATTCTGGCATATAGGAACATTGAGGATTTATCTTCTTATCATTTGAACTATGAACTATGTGCTAAATGAGCTATCAGTGATTCTTATTCCCTATGTAAGTACACTAGTCTGAATTTTAAATATTTAAGTATTTTTTTTGCATGAGCTTGTATTTTATGTATATAAAGTTATTTAGATAGATTTTACATGTTAGAAGAAACAGTGTCATTTGTTTATGGCAGTGAGAGCATATGTTGCTTGCATGGTTGCTCACTGGATATGTGGCGCCTGTATACAACCTCATTTACAAGTGATTAGGTAGTCCTCCTATGACAAGATTCAAAGAAATGGAAAGGTAGATTTTAAACTTAAAATGCATAACTATAATTAACATAACTATAATTCTTTAATTTATGACACTGGTTAACTCAGTTGAAGTTAAGTATAACATGTTCAGCTATAAAACATTCATCATGGAGTTCTTAATCTGTATATTTGTAGAGGTTTGAGGAACCATATTGTGATAGTAATCTGGACTAGAAGAATGTTTCCAATTTAACAGAAAGGGTTATTTAAGGGCCTTCTAGCTGTAATACAGAGTTTAGACTAATGTTTTTCAGTAAAAGGACAGATAAAACCAGAATTTATGAGTTCTGTGGCTTCTGAGGGTCGAGGGATAAGAGTGAAGACATAGGCATACAAAGATCTATTTTCTACTTTGCTCAAATCATGAATATATTCTTAAGAAGCTAATATATGCAAATGTTAACTTAACCTATCCATGATGATTGGTAAAGCTTTGCCGCAATGAGAAATGCATAATAATGGTTATTGGCTGCTTTTTGATAGTGTTTTCATATAATGAACACGGTCACAGGTTATTTTGATCAGATAAGACTTTGAACTCAGACTCAATATTTAACAGTTTTAGTCCCTTATTCTTACTGTAGTGAGCATTGTATATATTTAATGTTTTTTGTCTTTAGATTTAAAATGGAAGTGTTGTAACAATATGATCTGCCTTGTTATATGTTATATATGTTATCGCTATGTACCTCATAGCCAGATAACGTTTATAGACAGGAAGTTCATTTGGAGCAAAAGCCAATAATACCATACAGCCCAGTCAACATCACCCTAAAAAGACAGGCAAATTGAATGTTGGCTTAGGGGTAAATCATATGTGCAGTAAAAATGACTCACTAGTCTGGTTCTTATGATCTTTCTAAGTTACTCAATAGCGTTTCCAGGAAGTGCTAAGATTCTCAATTCAGCTATAAATGCAGCTATGCTGCCAAAGGCAAATTAATTTAATAACATATTCTTAAGTAAGATTATACTGAAATTTATAGTGATGGAAGAAAGCATTTTCATAAGGAACTTCGTACCAGACCACTGCCTCATGAGAAAAAAATACTTGTTTCTTGCTTGGTGTATCCTCCACAGGACAAGGTTTAATGTATATTTTATTAGAATTACTTTTCAATTTCAAAGCAAATTTGCCTCTGGTCATTAAAAAAGATGTATGGAAATTATTAGCCAAGTATTCCATCCAAAATATAATAGTTCACAATTTATATGTTCTTCTTCAGAAGAAAGTCACTAATATACTGATACACTAATTATCCTGGCCTAATTTTGAAAAATAAATAGGAAATGTTTGCCAAAAGTACTTATTAAAACTACAAATCATAAAAAACTACAAAAATGCCCACAAACAAAGTAAAGCAATAACATTGACTTTTCAGGAGTTTGCACTTTGGAGAAACTTTGGACCACTGTAAATGCTAAAATGCAATAAAGTACTAAGTTTGCTCTCCTTTTGGCAAATTAGGAGTATGTGCTTGTGTTGAACATACAAATACATTGTAGCTTTGGTAGAAGACCTACATAGCTTTGTTATGTTTGAATGTTGTGCTAAATATTATATTTATTTCTGGACTTCATTAATTAATAAATACAATGCTAATAAAATTTATCTTTGAAACTTTATTCAACTACCTGATGGAACCAGTATAAGGCTTTATGCACATTTCAGGTTTTTCAAATGCAGTGTTCATACATTCCAATGGAGCAAAATACTACCACATAGACAGCTTTTTCTTTATGCAGAGTCCAGATAAAAAAATCTTCACATGATCCAACATCTCTTCTTTTATTGATTGCCTATAGCTCAATTAGTGAAGCAGAACTTCTGATGCAACTAACTGGTGTGCAACATACTGTAGTTCTTCATTGGATACACATGTCAAAGATTAAAATGCCAACACTGACGAACATATTAAGTATTATGTATTAATATTGGAGTGCAGGTGCCCACAGTTGTACACAAGTTTACATAAAAACAATGCAAACACCAGCATAACTACCAGTCAAATATAAAATATTTATTGCTGCATCTTTTACTATTTTCCTTTTCAAAGAAATCAGTCACTAAAAAAAGACTAGTGTAGAATAAGAAAGATTTATGTTTGTACTTGCAAATTTCTACAGAAATTGTATTTTTAAGTAAACCATAGTATATTTAGCTGATGCCATTTGTATCTTGGCCAATACCGAAAAAGATAAATGCTTCAAGTAATCATATATATAAGAAGTAACAAGAGTTTAAATATTTGTCACAATGGATACAAACCCTCAACAATAGTCCACATATGATTATCCAGAAGTACAACCTAGTCAGACTGAAATGTGAATTTTCAGCTTTGAAGGCTTCAGGAAAAGTATCGCATTAACTGAATAGGAATATAGTCATGCACTTAGTGCCTCCATTTTCACAGGTTAAAAAGTACACTGATATGTCCATAATTAATGTATATCTTACCAAATTAACCTTTAGAAATAGTACGAGTGTAGGGCAGGGCCTGGCCGACACAGGGGCTGGGGAGGCTCCTGCCTCAGGGCGCAGGCCAGCTCCCCAGCCTCTGGGCGGCAGGCAGGTGTCACTACCAGAGCTTTGGGACGTTCTCACAGCTCTGTTTCTCCACCCCTGTGATGATGTCACTACTAGAGCTGGGAGGAGTTCTCACTTCAGTTGTAGCTCTTGCTTTAGTTTCTACACTTGTAGCTATCAGTTCACTGGACCTGTGTTCTGCTGCAGCTAGCACTCCGGATATTGCCAGCCTGTCCTTGGATCCGTCTTCTCTGTGGCTGCAACACCTTCAGCTAAGTCTGCAGACATTGTTGTGTTCCTGTTTGTTTTCTGACTGGATCTGAGGTGGCCACGGTTCCCTCCATATACTGAGTAGGGCACTGGTGGTCGTGCCCCTTCCACTATTGTAGGGGTTACAGTGGTCATTAGTCTTAGGCACGTGGGCATGCCTCGTTCCGCCATTGGGATCCGGGCATGTGCTTTAGCAGAATAGGGAGAGCGTTGAGGGTCGGACAGGGGTCACCCTTTATCCTCCCTAGTTCTGGGTCCAGTCAGTTGCTCTGTACTGTGTATTTCTATTGTTGCTCACATACAGCCGTGACAGCAGGCCACTGACCACGTCGCTGCTGCTGCCGCGCCTGCCACGCCTGCCGGGCTGCCGGCCGCGCTGGAGGACGGAGGGAGTAGTGAGCACTTGGCACTGACTTACGTGCTCCCTCCCCGCTCCGCCTCCTGGCTGGGCCGCTCTGCTGCTCTGGTCTCTGCTCAGTGCTTGCCTGACTGGCTGCGTACAGCTTGCACTTTGACCTGATGCGCTGTACGCAGTCAGGTCACATGTGCGCCCTCTGGAGACCAGGAGCAGCGCAGGCAGCAGCACAGCACTGTGTCACGACCCAGCGGCCAGGCCCCAGCAGAGATAGAGCATGAGAGTCTGCCCTGAAGTGAAGTAAGATAGTTCTTAAATAAAGATAATATTATTTTCCATCTGATCGGAGATCTGATGGGGTTCTGGATGGGGTAAAATTACAAGGAACGCCCCGGGAGGGGGGGGGGGGGTTGGAGTGGATGTCTGATTAATAACAAACATACATATTTAAATGGCGGGGGGGAGCTTGACTTGAGTCATCTACTGATCAGTGATAATCAGAGCATTAGAGCTGCAGGAATAAATAACATCTAAATGTCTGGTGGGGGGCGCACTTGGGCAGCTCAGCCTCTGTTGGTGGTGGACCTTGTCCCAGCCCTGGTGTAGGGCCACACAGACAGGTTTCCTGATGCAGTTTTGGAAGACAAAACCAGGAGTGAATTTAGAAAACAGAAGTTGTATATGTCCTTTATACTTTCTCGCCCCGTGTAATCCATTCCTGATTTTAGCTTCCAAAACTGTATCAGGAAACCTGAGCATGTGGCTGTACACTGACCATGTTTCAGTGGATTTTATAATACACTATATATTATATACAATATACTTTCAAAGTTTAGGTAAAAGCCAATGACTGCATAAGAAAGTATTGTTAATACGTGTCTCTAATCAGTATGGCATCATCATCTAAAACTCTACATAAGGTGCTATTTGCTTTTGCTGTATCAGTCTGCTTTCTACTTCCAGCATGTGCAGCTGTGGATTGCGCTTATCAGAAATGGAACAAAAAACAGAAGCATAGCAACATAGTAACATAGTATATAAGGCCGAAAAAGGGCATCCAGTTCGGCCTGTTATCCTGCAAGTTGATCCAGAGGAAGGCAAAAAAAATAATTGTGATGTAGAAGCCAATTTTCCCCACTTAAGGGGAAAAAATTCCTTCCTGACTCCATTCAGGCAATCGGATAACTCCCTGGATCAACGACCCCTCTCTAGTAGCAATAGCCTGTAATATTAGTACACTCCAGAAATACATCCAGGCCCCTCTTGAACTCTTTTAGCGAACTCACCATCACCACCTCCTCAGGCAGAGAGTTCCATAGTCTCACTGCTCTTACCGCAAAGAATCCTCTTCTATGTTTTCGTACAAACTTTCCTTCCTCCAGGCGCAAAGGTTGTCCCCTTGTCACAGTCACAGTCCTGGGGATAAATAGATGATGGGAGAGATCTCTATACTGACCCCTGATATATTTATACATAGTAATTAAATCTCCCCTCATTCGTCTTTTTTCTTAAGTGAATAACCCTAATTTTGATAATTTTTCAAGGTACTGTAGTTCCCTCATTCCAGTTATTACTTTAGTTGCCCTCCTCTGAACCCTCTCCAGCTCTGCTACATCTGCCTTGTTCTCTGGAGACCAGAACTGTACACAGTACTCCAAATGTGGTCTGACCAGTGATTTGTAAAGTGGTAGGACTATATTCTCATCATGGGCATCTATGCCCTTTTTGATGCAACCCATTATCTTATTGGCCTTGGCAGCAGCTGCCTAAAGCTGTTTTTTACAGCTTAGTTTGCTGTTCACTAAAATTCCTAGGTCCTTTTCCATGTCAGTGTTACCCAGTGTTTTACCATTTAGTATGTATGGGTGACTTGCATTATTTCTACCCATGTGCATAACCTTACACTTGTTAAACCTCCTATTAGTAATTTATTATTGTTTTTGCCTAAAAATTTATTTCTACCCACAGTCACTCCACATGTTCATGTCCCTCACTTATATTATCTCGGACTGTGTGCTTTAGACAGGACTTTACATAAAGGCAGACCCCTCCCCCTTTCCGATTTTGGCGATCCTTTCTAAACAGACTGTAACCCTGTACATTAACTGCCCAGTCATAATTATCATCCAGCCATTTCTCAGTTATTTCCACTATGTCATAGTCCTCCTTACACATCACTAATTCCAGTTCCCCAGTTTTATTAGTCAGGCTTCTGGCATTAGTATACATACATTTAATAGGTTTATGTATATTTTTTACATTACAACTTTCCTTATGAACTGTTCTAGACCCTCCTTCCATTCCTCACCAGTTCCATTACCTTGCCCCAGGTCTCTATCTGCACTATCTTCCCCTCCTATAACATAATTACCCTCCCCCCAGTACCTAGTTTAAAAATTCCTCCACGGACTTCCGGTTCCGGCGCTGGGATGCAGGACGCGGAGTGAGTGAGCTCCGGCGCCTGTCCCTATATTTTCACCTGCACTCCGACCCTGTGGACAAGAAGGGGCCCTGAAAGTCACCTGGGGGAACCCACTGAGCGATGGCCGACGGTCCATGGACCGATATTTGCTGAGGAGTGGCAGACGACAAGTGGTGAGCGGGACGAGACAGACCGCTAGTGCTGTGCAGGGCAAGATGGCGGATTCCCGCCCCGACTCCCCGATTGACGATCAAGGGGCTGCAGAGGTGGTGGATAGCGGCAGCCAGCTGGCTGGAGACCTAAGTAGCATAGACTACAAAACACTAGCTATTGAAGTAGCCAAGTACCTGGCCCCAGACATCAAAGAGACTCTTGCTAAGACCCTCACACAGTCCCTGCATGAGCTACATAGCACGGTGGCAAGGCATGAGGCAAGCATAGAGGAGCTGGAGCAAAGGGTTTCAGCGATGGAGGATGATGTGACCAGATGTACCCATGATGCCCAGGATCTTTTTAAACAGAACATCGTGCTGAAAGACCGCCTAGAGGACCTGGAGAATAGGTCTAGGCGGAATAATTTAAGAATAGTGGGCCTACCAGAAAGCATTAAACAGCCTGCCTTGAAAGAGATCTGCGAGATAGAGATACCTCAAGCCTTGAACCTGAACGGTAGACACACAGTGGAGAGGGTCCACAGAGTTGGCCCTGCCATGGACTCTCAGGCACAAAACCACAATGTTTTGCAAAACCTTCAATCTAGACCGCGACAAGTCATTATGCGGTTCCTAGACTATAATGACAAGGAAGCCATTCTAAGAGCTTTTAGGGCCCGCAAAGGTCCACTGAAAGTCAGAGGACATACCTTACTAATGTTCGCCGACTATTCTGCAATGGTGGCAAGAAAGAGGCGCAAATTCAGCGCTGTCTGCTCTGAGCTGTATAGCCAGCTATTTCAGTTATTGTATCCGGCGATTTTTAAAATCTCAACTGCAGATGGCGAGGTTAAAACGTACCAAGATCCTGTGGCTGCGGAGGAGTTTCTGCGAGACAACAACTTGGGAGGTGAGCCACGACGCAGAGGAAGGTCGCCAAGACAGCAGCAACGGAGCAGAGAGGTGGCGAGGAGCCCGGAGTGGAGACGCTCGCCCCCCACAGATAGACGGAGGCGAGATTGGGAGGTTGCTCCAGCTGATAAGAGAGTACCTCGTTCTACAAGAAGAAGGGACTCGTGGTCACGATAAAGAGGACATTATTGGTAGCTATGCTGAGTTTTGTTACGGGTTATTAATAGCCCATTTTTCTACCAGCGATTTAAAGTGGACATGGGTTAATCCGCACATTGGGAGCGGGGTTGCGCACAGAAGTGAACTCTATAACTTGGCCCGTGCGGTTACATAGTTATACGATTTAACATTTACTGCGGTCAGTATTGTATAAAGTATGGGGGACAGGTAGATGAGTACTGTAGCCCAGAAAAAAGAGAACTCAGGGAATAAGAAAGGAGGGTGCTAAATGGGTAATATGTGTAACAATGAGAGCTTGGTTTTAGGAGATTTTCCTAACTGGGGTGGGGGGGAGGGGGGTGGTTTACAATACTGTATGTGATACTGTCCATGTTTATTTTTGTGCATCAGCTGGTGCTTATCCCTGGAGTATCTTGGTAATAGGTTATGTCTATCCAGTCATTATCCTAGTCATAGGAAGATCAAACTTTGTAGTTAGTTATAAGTATGAAGATAGTTAGTTGGAACGTGAAGGGCCTCCGCTCTCCGCAGAAGAGATGGATGATCCTCCGTCAACTTGAAAAAATTAAAACCTGATATAGCATTGCTTCAGGAAACTCATTTATCAGCAGGGGACTTCAGCAGGATGCAAAAATTATGGGTGGGTCAGGTGATAGGGTCGTCCTCCTCAGAGCGGAAAGCGGGGGTCCTGATACTGTTCAATAGAGCGTTCAATTTCACCCTGCTGGGTTCGGTAGCTGATGACAAAGGGAGGTGGGTCAAGGTGTCGATAAAGGTCCAAAATATGGAGTACACTATTTTCAATGTATATGGCCCGAATACCAATAACTCACAATTTTTCAGGGCGCTAGAAGGTGAATTACTGCTAGACAAGACTTCAAACCTAATAGTGGGAGGCGACTTTAATTCAGTTATGATGGGGCAGGAGGACAGAAAGACCAAGTCGAAAGGAGGCAGAATTACAGTGGCCCATGACGCAGTATTGGGGCAGATGATAGAGTCAGTGGGGTTGATGGATCCCTGGAGGCAGCTTCATCCAGACAGGGAGTACTCTTTCTACTCTCATGCCCAAGATTCCTGGTCACGCATTGACTACATTTTTGTCCAGGGCTCTCTATCGGGGTTGGTGGAACATGCTGATGTTGGGGACATTAATATATCAGATCATGTTCCGGTAACCCTGATCTTGAGGGACACCTTCTCAAAGGGCTCAGATTACCTATGGAGGTTACCCTCAGGTCTATTAGGAAATTAGGATTTTCAAAATAAGCTAATAGGCTGGTGGGAAGAGTACAAGGAAAATAACCAGGTTCACATGAACAATCCGGAACTTTTCTGGCAGACGTCCAAGGTGGTCCTGAGGGGGCGCATCATGAGTTACATATTTGGCAGAAAGAAAGCGTGTCAGAAGTCATTAGAAAGAGCAAGCAACAAAGTTAGACAAATGTACAGGCAATTCACGGAAATGCCTTCAGCGGATAATAAGGTAAAATGGGTAGAAGCACGCCAGGCCTTTGAAACTAGCGAAAAGCATAGAGAGTCTCTCAGACAAACCCATTTTGAAGCTAAATTGTATCGTTTTGGGAATAAAGCAGGTCACTTACTGGCCAATCTAGCAAAAGGCCGGAGAGCGCCTCAGTATATATCTTGTCTAAAAGATGATGAGGGGAAGATAGTCATTGACCCAGCAGGCATTAGTGAGATAGAAGGTCAATATTATGAGGCTTTATATAAGGATCACCCTCCAACATCACTAGTTGATACCCTCTTGGATAAGGTGGCTCCTGAAATTAAACGTGGATGTGACCGTGGAGGAACTCCAGTTGGTCATTAGGGGTCTGAAGAACGCGAAAGCTCCAGGGCCTGATGGCTTCACAGGAGAATATTATAAGGTATTGGTCTCGCAGGTCTCCCCAATAATGGTGCAATTTTACAATGACATATTGAAGGGCAAGTTCCATCCAGATAAGGATAATGTATCTTATATTAAGCTCCTGCCTAAACCAGGGAAAGACCCCCTTATGCCTAGTTCATATAGACCTATATCCCTAATAAACGTAGACACAAAGATCCTATCCAAAATCATTGCTGACAGGCTAGCCTCTTTTTTACTGTCTTTGATAGGCGCTGAACAGGTGGGGTTTGTCCAGGGCCGCTCAGCGGTCAAGAATATTAGGACGGTTTTAGCAGTTCTGGATAGGGTTAGACATGATCCTCAGCCAGGGGAACATCCAGCCATGCTCACCTTAGACACTGAAAAAGCCTTTGATAATGTAAGGTGGGCATGGCTGGAGGCAGTATTGGACAAATTGGGATTTAAAGGGGCTTTTAGGACATTTATTACAAATTTGTACAATAACCCAAAGGCGCGGGTGTATACTCAGGGCTACCTCTCCAAACCGTTTAAACTGGAAAAGGGAACAAGACAGGGGCGCCCGCTTTCTCCTCTGCTCTTCAACCTGGCGCTTGAACCCCTATCATGACTTCTTTGCTCGTCAGATTTATATACAGGTGTTGAGGTGGGAGTAAAGCAAGTGAAGGCGGCGCTCTTTGCCGATGATGTGGTGTTATTTCTGGCTAGACCGGAGGAACACATCTCAGTTATTTTTAAGGTCTTAGAGGCTTTTGGAAGATATTCAGGATACAAGGTAAACAATTCCAAATGTGAACTCCTACCTTTGGTACCCATGAGTAGTACCTTACATAAGGTAAAAAGGGATCAAGGAATTAGTATAGCCAAGTCTAGCATAACATATCTCGGGGTGAAAATAGGGAGTGACCTGCACTCTCTGTATCAACTAAATTTCCCACCACTACTGTCCCGTATAGGAGCTGATCTGGATAGGTGGCAAGGCTTACCCCTCTCCCTGATGGGAAGGTGCTGCTTGGTGAAGATGATGGGAGTCGCTAGATTGCTATATCCAATGCAGACTATTCCACTATTACTACGGCATGCTGATGTCAAACTCCTGGAAAGCAAATTTGTGCGGTTTATATAGCAGAGCAAGAAACCGAGAATTGCTCTGGACAAACTGAAACTGAGAAGGGAGTTTGGGGGAATCCACTTCCCAGACGTCAGGGGTTACAATATCGCGTGTAATAGCAGATACATATTGGATTGGGCAAATCAGACTTCTTACTATACAAATCTCAGTCTGGAGAAACAGTTAGCAAAACCTTGGGACCTGATGGCATTATTGCACACCAATATACCTAACTTACCAGGATTAATTAAAAAGTCATTGCTATTAAAAGATACCATTGTAGTATGGAAAATACTGTGGAAGATGTATGGTTTGCCTTATCGAATATCTAAGCATCTCCCAATCGCAGCCAACCCTAGTTTTGAGCCAGGAAGGAGCAGCAAAGGTATAGCAATGTGGTTAAGTAAAGGGATAAGGAAGAAGGGTGATTTATTCCACGAGACAGAATCTAGATGGAAAACACAGGAGGAGTTGAAAGAGAAGTGGGGATTGCAGGGTCTAACATTCCTACCGTACATGCAACTTATGTCATATGGCAAGGAATTGTGTAAGGATCTAACAAAGGAATGGAGGGCAAATGAATTTGACCGACTCTTGCGGCTAAAAATTAGACCGACAATTTCACTTCTCTATCAATCTCTTAGAAACAAATGGGAGAGAGTTGACCCCAAGAAGATGTTCCGGAAGTGGGAAATACTATTGGAGTTGAAGGACATACACCAGCTGGTTTGAGCAGGCATAGGGGCGCTACATCAGGCTGTTCCAGATGAAAATTGGCGTGAGACTCATTTCAAAATTTTGCATCACGCAATATATGGGTTTGATGTTCCAAATGCAGGCTCAAAACAAGACAGGTTGATAGCATGTCCAAAGTGTGATCTTTCTAGATCAGATCTATACCATGGATTATGGAGCTGTCCGAGATTGAGGTCATATTGGGACGAAGTCTCGGATCTACTGAAAAAATGTAGTAGGAACGAGACGGAAATTACTCCTGCAGTGGTGATCCTGCACGTCCAATATAATAAGGATGACCAATCTGTTAGCTACACAACGACTTCTCTTTTGCCACTGGAACATAAGATTGTACTAGGGGCAAAAAAATGCTTGTTAAGTTTATGGCTTCAGTCTCAGACTCCTTCTGTCTCTATGGTTATCAAGCGTCTCAGACGTATGTTTCATCTAGAGTGGCTGGAGGCGACACAACAAAAAGAGGCTAGAGGGAAGAAACTATATCTAACATGGCGCAAATTTATTCTGGGTCATATTGATCCAGGTGAATATATTCGGATTATGTCTCCTTTTAAACTGACGGAGTGGTATCTGTTAGAGGACCTAAAGGATAGACTGGGGATTCTGAAAGTGGCATAGGTGTTACCAAGAACATAGATAGCCGAGTGATGCCGGGTGTGGTGCTCAAGCTGATGCTGGGAAGGGAGGGGGGAAGGGGGGAATTGTTATGTTATGTTAATTTATTTTAATACTCCTTATGATGTAACATGCTGAACATGTATTCTCATATTTCCTTTGTCAAATATTGTCCAATGCTATTCCCATGTCTGTAATGATATGATAATGTCAAATTGTTACTCTTTGGATTGGGAGAAAATAAAAAATTAAATTTAAAAAAAAAAGAAATTCCTCCAATCTTCTAGCCATCTTCCCCAACACAGCTGTCCCTTCCCCATTGCAGCCCATCCCTATGATAGAGCATGTAGCTGAGAGAGAAGTCTGCCCAGTTCTCCAGGAACCAAACCCCTCCTTCCTACACCAGTTCATGAGCCACTTGTTAACCACTGAATGAAGAGGAAAAAGCTAACAGAAAATCTATGAATGAAAGACCAAACTGTTGTCACCTCATTAAGACACAGTTGTCCAGGATCTGCAAAAGTACATGTTTCAATAATTAATAATTATTTCATTAATAATAATTGCAGATTCTTGGCACAAGAATGGGAAACCTCAACTGCTGTTGACACAACTATTGTGCATTATTGACTATATTTTATGGGATTGAATGCTCGAAAACTGAAAAAGAAGACTTTACCAACAAGGGCAATAAATAAGAACTGTATCCAGTGGGATCACAAATATGGTATTGTTTTCAGATGAAAGTCAATTCATGTTGGAACAGCTGCCCATGTCCATTGCCCCGTTCTCCCCAATGGGCACGGACGCTGCGCTACTTACCATGCTGCTTCATCAATGCTTCTCCTTAGTACTCCAGACTCTGTCCCCTTAGGGCACATGCGCCCTTACCTCCAGCTTTTTAAAAAGCCAGTGCGCATGCTTCCAAATCCATCCCCAGCCAATGGCTAGGGGTCCCTGGATGTTTAAGGCACCCTGAGCTTTTAGGTTCCCTGGTGACCAGCAAAGGTGTTTGATAGTCTTTTGCTGTTCTGATTTACCTGTGTTTATCCTGTATTATTTTCTGCCTGGGTTCCTATTGGCTTCAGCCCTGTTTCTTGCCTCCCTGAGTTATCCTGCAATTCCAGTTTCCAGTTCTGTCCATGTATGCGTTAACCCTGTTTGTCTGCCTTATCTGTGTTCCTGCCAAGTATCCAGCCTGCCTGCTATCCAGCCTGCCTGCTCTGTCTGCGTCTTCATTACACCCCTGTCTGCAAGTTTGTACTGTTTTTACTATCATCTACGCTATCAGTGTGCTGTCTGGATCTCTAAAACCAGCAGTGAAGCCTAAGTGACTGTTTAGACTGTGCCTGGTGTTTTCCAGTGGTTTTGGTGCAGTCTCTGCATCCTGAGCTTCTGGTGCTTGCAAGTGTGTCAGCTGTCAACTATATTAGGACTATCCCAAGAGGTGGCGGTCTGGTTGCTCCCTGTCAGTAAAGTCCAGATCCCTATACAGGGGTTAAAGGGTGAATACCAGATGCCAAAATAATGGCCTTAGGATTAGTCCAATATCAAATCAATTAGTTGGCATAGTGGGTCCACAGTCACTCCACCCATATAAATTCTGTCTTGACAGTGATGACCCTTTACTTGTTCTCTGTACCACTAATGAAAGGATGTGACCAGAGTGTTTGTGCCAAACAAGAAAACATGGAGTCAAGGTATGGAATTTCTCATACAATGGAGATGGCCGCATTCATGTGAGCTCAGGAAAGATGAACATCACCCAATAGGCAGGTAATTTTCTATATGATACAATCCACAACTGACTTTTGAACTTGGGATCAGGGTGCTCAAGTGGCAATTCCTCTGATATCAATCCAGCTAAGAACTTATAGATATTGTAAACTAAGTTTCAAAAACAGGTCCATCCAACAAATTGAAACTGATAGATGTCTGTCACAGACGTACCGAGACATACAGACGTTATCGAGACAGCTGGCAGGAGATCTGTGAGACTGGAAACACGTGGTTTGATCTGACATGTTTTCCTTTTGGATCAAATGACGTCTGTGTTGTTTCTGGTGCTTGCCACACCTTCTTTCCCCAGGTGTGGCTATTTTGATCATTTAAACTTCTCTATTTATTGTTGCTTCTCCCACTATGCTATGCAGTTTATAGCTTCTGTTGGATATGTGGTTAGCTTGTGTTTGGTTCTCGGCTGAGTTCCTGGTGCTACCAAAGCTTCATTGAAGATAAGTGTTTCCTTTCCCTTTTGTATTTTGTTTATATATATATGTGTGTGTTGCCTTTCCCTGTTGTTTGTCATTAGGCCTGAGGGAGACTCGTGTTCGTCCTTCCCTTTGGAGGAACAGGTAGACTCAGTCGTGACATTAGTTCCAGGGTCCTATAGGGTGAGATAGGATTCTAGGTATCCAGTAGATGAACTTGCCTACCTTTTGGGGCCTGTTCATACTGGTAGTCTTCCAGGACTGGAGTTAGGGTTTTCTCCAGGAGGTGTCCATCTTCCTTCCCTAGTTTCCAGGCCTTATTCTGGTATCCCCTTTCCCTCCTACCGTGTGCTCGCTATGGTGTTTTCCTCATACACAGGAGCAAGACAATGTCATTATTTGTATGTGGTACCAAGATATCATCCCTCAAAAGAGTCACATTGCTGTTGTAGTGGATTTTAAACATCAAAACAAAGAAACTGGTCTTTATACTATATATCAATGTGTATATATGCCACATCATGTTACATTTTTTCCCACCAGTGTAATTAGACAAACTAACTTAATTATAAACATACGTATAATAATACGTATATAAGTCATTTTTAATACTTGAATGCAAATTACTGCTGCCAACTTCAGCTGCTCCTTTTTTTGTGGGTCTTTATGGTTTCACTTTTTCTTTCAGTAAGTGAAAAGCATGCTTAATCTGGTTGAGGTTATTAGCCATTGAAGATTATTTAATTTCTTTGCAAAAGGTTGTCCACTTTATAAAAAACACAGTTTCATATACCAGATTGGGGAATTCTGAATTAATAGAAGGGTCCTCTGTTTAGGATCCTCATGTCTTGTCTAGAGGTGAGAGCAGTTAGAAAGAGTGTTTCTCAATCTGGAGGACCTGTCCTGACCTGCAATACACAGACAGCACAATGATGTGATTGGACACTGTGTAATGCCACAATTCCCTTATGGTACCACTATAGGAAAACTGAACCACTTTCTGCCAGACTTCCAAATTACTTCAGGGGGTTCCTGCAGAGTGACACTTTGTGATGAGCTTATTGTCAAGGGACCCTTCTAACCAGAATGAAGAATATCTTTATTTTCTAAGTCATATGGTTCCCTTTCACTTAAAAATACACAGCACATCTCATAAAAGTGGTTGTCTTGAAGAAAGACTATTTTTAAATGGATGTTGATTGCTGCAGGCCAAGTTCAGTAATAATATTTAACCATAATGGTCAACAGGTAACACCACTTGTAGCATGTAGTAATACATGTCATCCATTCAAATTAATTGAATCTGCCCAGACTATAAACACATCATCCACATATCTTAGGTAGAGTGTCTATGTTATGCATAGTCTAACTGGATGGGCCAAAATTGGAGCTAACCTCAGAGAAGCTCTCCATTCTGGATCATACATGTAAAGAAGGTACTCAGCAAGAGACCTTCCCCCTCATGAAGTCCATATGCCTAAGGTGCATTAAGCATATAAACAGGGGTTGCCTTTGGGAAATAATCTTTTAAAGTTCCCCTTTCAGAGTGATAGATGAAAAGTTTTGATAGGTGGAGTGAATCCAACTGATCACTAGAAAGAGGAGAAAGAAGCTCTCACATAGAGTGTTCTCTCTCACTTTGCTGATGGAGATTTGCTCAATAGAAAGTCTATCAAATTGTCTTGAGTCCTGCAGTGAGAAAGGCTCCGTTTTAGTGATTAGTGGGGATCTCAGTAACTAGACCGTCACCAATCAAAACCTTTGATACATCATTATAATATATCAAAAATTTTTAACGGTACAGACACTTCAAATGAGTAATTAGTCAATACTTTTTCACCTATCTGACATTAGGGTAAATCCATCAAAGGTCCTACAGTCTTTGATGCGCTCCACTAGACTTACATGCATGTATCTTCCACCATGATACAGATAAGAATGTCAATAATGTCTGGTTTTGAGGGAAACTTTCGTAAACCTGTTTCTCATTTCAGTTACTAATTCAGAAGTACAAGTACATTAGACTCTTAGATAATTTTTTTTTAATTTTAATATTTTTTTCAACTGTTATAAAGCAGTTTAACTCCTTGAAGACGTCAATCTGGTACTTTAACCCCTTAGATGTTGTGATTAGGGATGAGCGAACCCGAACTGTATAGTTCGGGTTCGTACCGAATTTTGGGGTGTCCGTGACACGGACCCGAACCCGAACATTTTCGTAAAAGTCCGGGTTCGGTGTTCGGCGCTTTCTTGGCGCTTTTTGAAAGGCTGCAAAGCAGCCAATCAACAAGCGTCATACTACTTGGCCCAAGAGGCCATCACAGCCATGCCTACTATTGTCATGGCTGTGATTGGCCAGTGCACCAACCAAAAAACCTAAGACACACGCTAGCGTGCTGATAGAAGTGTGATTCTGTGATTAAACCTATACCTGTCACACAGCGCAAAAAAAAACAGGTCTCACATCTCTATTCAACCAAATCTGCACTGTTTTAGCTGGTCAAGTTATTTGTAGTGACCGTAAAAGCACACTTTTTGTTCTGGGTTGAAAAAGCATTCCCAAATTTTCCATTCTCAAAATTGTGGTGAACGGGAACAATGAGGAAAACATCTAATAAGGGACGCGGACGCGGACGCGGACGTGGACATGGTCGTGGTGGTGTTAGTGGACCCTCTGGTGCTGGGAGAGGACGTGGCCGTTCTGCCACAGCCACACGTCCTAGTGAACCAACTACCTCAGGTCCCAGTAGCCAGCAGAATTTACAGCGATATTTGGTGGGGCCCAATGCCGTTCTAAGGATGGTAAGGCCTGAGCAGGTACAGGCATTAGTCAATTGGGTGGCCGACAGTGGATCCAGCACGTTCACATTATCTCCCACCCAGTCTTCTGCAGAAAGCGCACAGATGGTGCATGAAAACCAAGCCCATCGGTCTGTCACATCACCCCCATGCATATCAGGGAAACTGTCTGAGCCTCAAGTTATGCAGCAGTCTCTTATGCTGTTTGAAGACTCTGCTGCCAGGGTTTCCCAAGGGCATCCACCTAGCCCTTCCCCAGGGGTGGAAGAGATAGAATGCACTAACGCACAACCACTTATTTTTCCTGATGATGAGGACATGGGAATACCACCTCAGCACGTCTCTGATGATGACGAAACACAGGTGCCAACTGCTGCGTCTTTCTGCAGTGTGCAGACTGAACAGGAGGTCAGGGATCAAGACTGGGTGGAAGACGATGCAGGGGACGATGAGGTCCTAGACCCCACATGGAATGAAGGTCGTGCCACTGACTTTCACAGTTCGGAGGAAGAGGCAGTGGTGAGACCGAGCCAACAGCGTAGCAAAAGAGGGAGCAGTGGGCAAAATCAGAACAACCGCCGCCAAGAGACTCCGCCTGCTACTGACCGCCGCCATCTGGGACCGAGCACCCCAAAGGCAGCTTCAAGGAGTTCCCTGGCATGGCACTTCTTTAAACAATGTGCTGACGACAAGACCCGAGTGGTTTGCACGCTGTGCCATCAGAGCCTGAAGCGAGGCATTAACGTTATGAACCTTAGCACAACCTGCATGACCAGGCACCTGCATGCAAAGCATGAACTGCAGTGGAGTAAACACCTTAAAAACAAGGAAGTCACTCAGGCTCCCCCTGCTACCTCTTCTGCTGCTGCCGCCTCGGCCTCTTCTGCTGCTGCCGCCGCCTCGGCCTCTTCTGCTGCTGCTGCCGCAGCCTCGGCCTCTTCCTCCGCCTCTGGAGGAACGTTGGCACCTTCCGCCCAGCAAACATGGGATATACCACCAACACCACCACCTGCGTCACCAAGCATCTCAACCATGTCACACGGCAGCGTTCAGCTCTCCATCTCACAAACATTTGAGAGAAAGCGTAAATTCCCACCTAGCCACCCTCGATCCCTGGCCCTGAATGCCAGCATTTCTAAACTACTGGCCTATGAAATGCTGTCATTTAGGCTGGTGGACACACACAGCTTCAAACAGCTCATGTCACTTGCTGTCCCACAGTATGTTGTTCCCAGCCGCCACTACTTCTCCAAGAGAGCCGTGCCTTCCCTGCACAAACAAGTGTCCGATAAAATCAAGTGTGCACTGCGCAACGCCATCTGTGGCAAGGTCCACCTAACCACAGATACGTGGACCAGTAAGCACGGCCAGGGACGCTATATCTCCCTAACTGCACACTGGGTAAATGTAGTGGCGGCTGGGCCCCAGGCGGAGAGCTGTTTGGCGCACGTCCTTCCGCCGCCAAGGATCGCAGGGCAACATTCTTTGCCTCCTGTCTCCTCCTCCTCCTACTCAGCTTCCTCCTCCTCTTCTTCCACCTGCTCATCCAGTCAGCCACACACCTTCACCACCAACTTCAGCACAGCACGGGGTAAACGTCAGCAGGCCATTCTGAAACTCATGTTTGGGGGACAGGCCCCACACCGCACAGGAGTTGTGGCGGGTTATAGAACAACAGACCGACGAGTGGTTGCTGCCGGTGAGCCTCAAGCCCGACCTGGTGGTGTGCGATAATGGGCGAAATCTCGTTGCAGCTCTGGGACTAGCCGGTTTGACGCACATCCCTTGCCTGGCGCATGTGCTGAATTTGGTGGTGCAGAAGTTCATTCGCAACTACCCCGACATGTCAGAGCTGCTGCATAAAGTGCGGGCCGTCTGTTCGCGCTTCCGGCGTTCACACCCTGCCGCTGCTCGCCTGTCTGCGCTACAGCGTAACTTCGGCCTTCCCGCTCACCGCCTCATATGCGACGTGCCCACCAGGTGGAACTCCACCTTGCATATGCTGGACAGACTGTGCGAGCAGCAGCAGGCCATAGTGGAGTTTCAGCTGCAGCACGCACGGGTCAGTCGCACTGCGGATCAGACCCACTTCACCACCAATGACTGGGCCTCCATGCGAGACCTGTGTGCCCTGTTGCGCTGTTTCGAGTACTTCATCAACATGGCCAGTGGCGATGACGCCGTTATCAGCGTTACAATACCACTTCTATGTCTCCTTGAGAAAACACTTAGGGCGATGATGGAAGAGGAGGTGGCCCAGGAGGAAGAGGAGGAAGAAGGGTCATTTTTAGCACTTTCAGGCCAGTCTCTTCAAAGTGACTCAGAGGGAGGTTTTTTGCAACACCATTGGCCAGGTACAAATGTGGCCAGACAGGGCCCACTACTGGAGGACGAGGAGGACGAGGATGAGGAGGAGGTGGAGGAGGATGAGGATGAAGAATGTTCACAGCGGGGTGGCACCCAATGCAGCTCGGGCCCATCACTGGTGCGTGGCTGGGGGGAAACACAGGACGATGACGATACGCCTCCCACAGAGGACAGCTTGTCCTTACCTCTGGGCAGCCTGGCACACATGAGCGACTACATGCTGCAGTGCCTGCGCAACGACAGCAGAGTTGCCCACATTTTAAGGTGTGCGGACTACTGGGTTGCCACCCTGCTGGATCCCCGGTACAAAGACAATGTGCCCACCTTACTTCCTACACTGGAGCGTGATAGGAAGATGCGCGAGTACAAGCGCACGTTGGTAGACGCGCTACTGAGAGCATTCCCAAATGTCACAGGGGAACCAGTGGAAGCCCAAGGCGAAGGCAGAGGAGGAGCAAGAGGTCGCCAACGCAGCTGTGTCACGCCCAGCTCCTCTGAGGGCATGGTTAGCATGGCAGAGATGTGGAAAAGTTTTGTCAACACGCCACAGCTAAGTGCACCACCACCTGATACGGAACGTGTTAGCAGGAGGCAACATTTCACTAACATGGTGGAACAGTACCTGTGCACACCCCTCCACGTACTGACTGATGGTTCGGCCCCATTCAACTTCTGGGTCTCCAAATTGTCCACGTGGCCAGAGCTAGCCTTTTATGCCTTGGAGGTGCTGGCCTGCCCGGCGTCTACAGCCAATGTGGACAAGCTGACGTTCATAAAAATGAACCAGGCATGGATCCCACAGGACCTGTCCATCCCTTGTGCAGATTAGATATTAACTACCTCCCCTTAAC
The DNA here is from genome assembly GCF_905171765.1 of Bufo bufo. Taxonomy (NCBI): domain Eukaryota; kingdom Metazoa; phylum Chordata; class Amphibia; order Anura; family Bufonidae; genus Bufo; species Bufo bufo. The sequence goes on from NC_053389.1 coordinate 541,819,697, forward strand.
AATATATTATTCTACTCCAGGGCACTTCCTCATTCAATACTATTTTTAATTTAATTTTACCATTATATTGCGGGGCAACCCAAAGTTGAATGAACCTCTCCTCTGTCTGGGTGCCGGGGCCTAAATGTGTGACAGTGGCCTGTTCCAGTGGTGGGTGACGTGAAGCCTGATTCTCTGGTATGACATGAAGACAGATTCTGCGCTGACATAAGGCCAGATTCTCTGTTACGGGACCTCTCTCCTCTGCCTGGGTGCCTGGGCCTAAATGTGTGACAGTGGCCTGTTCCAGTGGTGGGTGACGTGAAGCCTGATTCTCTGCTATGACATGAAGACAGATTCTGCGCTGACATAAGGCCAGATTCTCTGTTACGGGACCTCTCTCCTCTGCCTGGGTGCCTGGGCCTAAATGTGTGACAGTGGCCTGTTCCAGTGGTGGGTGACGTGAAGCCTGATTCTCTGCTATGACATGAAGACAGATTCTGCGCTGACATAAGGCCAGATTCTCTGTTACGGGACCGCTCTCCTCTGTCTGGGTTTCGGGGCCTAAATGTGTGACAGTGGCCTGTTCCAGTGGTGGGTGACGTGAAGCCTGATTCTCTGCTATGACATGAATACAGATTCTGCGCTGACATGAAGCCAGATTCTCTGCTATGGCATGAAGAGACTGATTCTCTGCTGACATGAAGCCAGATTCTTTGCTATGGCATGAAGAGACTGATTCTCTGCTGACGTGAAGCCAGATTCTCTGCTATGGGACCTCTGTCCAATTGATATTGGTTCATTTTTATTTTTTTAATTTTAATTTTAATTCATTTCCCTATCCACATTTGTTTGCAGGGGATTTACCTACATGTTGCTGCCTTTTGCAGCCCTCTAGCTCTTTCCTGGGCTGTTTTACAGCCTTTTTAGTGCCCAAAAGTTCGGGTCCCCATTGACTTCAATGGGGTTCGGGTTCGGGACGAAGTTCGGATCGGGTTCGGATCCCGAACCCGAACCCGAACATTTCCGGGAAGTTCGGCCGAACTTCTCGAACCCGAACATCCAGGTGTTCGCGCAACTCTAGTTGTGATCAATAGCAATTGCAGCATCTAATGTGTTTAACAGAGGGAGGGGGTTCTCTATCAGTCCATCAGCTTATCACAACACAATTGTAGTGCACTAAAGGTGTCATCGCAGCTGGGGGCCTAACATAGGCCCCCAGAAATGCTATCATTACCTGCCTATTAGGGCATGCAACAGTATTACTAAAACAGGTGGCTTACCAATAGTATGCAGTGATTTTGCAGTTCAATGCTATAGTCTCTCCTTGTACCACTAAGGCAATACAAAAACAAAGTAATAAAGATTGTTTCTCAAGAATCTATTAATAGAAATAATTGAATTTAAAAAAAATGATAAAGCACATCAATTGGTACAGTAAAATATAAAAATTATAAAAAGCATCTCTAAACTCAAGCTACAATTATGATGAATGAATGCTAGGTAGCTAATAAATAATGTATTGGGCCTTAGTGGATCTTGGACTAATATATGCTTGTTTAATCCTTAAAAAAAATGCAGTTACAATTAAACTGCTGGTAAGCTCATTAATTTACATCAGTTAAGTAAGCGGCCATATAAACGCAGAGTAGTGCAGATTTACTATTTTCTGCCAAAAAACTGGTGTGCAAGCTTTGAATCACATTTGCCAACTGTTTACTAACAGGTTTTTCTAAGCATTTTACACCTCATTTGACAAGAGGGAGTCCCTTAATGGGAAAGGGCCTGACTCTACGGGAAAGGGGCATGACCTAAATGTGCATTCATGCATCAAAAATGCTCCAAATATTTGGGACATTTTTGTAGTAAAACTATGCCAACTTATAGGTAGTGGAAGACTAGACTTGACAGTTTTTTTTTGTGGATGGACAAATGTTTTGGAGCATGGACAGAATTTTTGTCACACAGACAAAATTATGATGCATGGACTGAATTCTAGCGTAAATCTGGTGCCTGATTTAACATACTCCAAATTTATATAGGTCCATGCACCAGAATAGTACATTTGTCTATTAAAACCGTGTATCATATTCTTAGACAAAAAAGTCTGACAAAATTAGTAAATCTGCCTCTATAATGTTTTATAATTCAGTGACACCTAGTTTTTGTCAGAACACGAGGACTGCTTGGTATAAGCCCATAGCATATTCATTAGCCAATCTATATTTAGCAGTATTTATAAGAAGTATGTGTACAGTACAGGGAATCCATTAAGTACATTGAACTCTACCTGATATATGTGGATGGTGTATTTATAGTCTGGACAGGGTTCAATGAAAATTTTGGGGACTCTGTCACATACACTATGTTAATGAAGTAAACAATATGAACAATTGCCAACTTGAATTCCTCAATGTTCTTGTAACAGTGGATAAAGGGAACCTCATAACTTCAGGATACCGAAAATCCACTAATATTAATACACTCTTACTTTTTAACAGTCACCACCACACAGTGGACTATTCCTTATATAAAATGTCTAAAGCTATAAAAGATAAATGGTGATGACAATACATTTGCGCAGCAGGTGACAGATTAAAACATCCATTTTCTTACCAGAGCTGATCCTGAAAATGTATGAGATGCAGCCCTATATGGCGTAAACAAGTTGAAACTTGATCAGCTACTTGATAAAAACAGCCTTGTAGGAAAAAAAGAAAGCTGTCTTACATTTAGAATCAGCAGTGGATATGCCAAAGGTATGTAGAGGTTTGGCATTCTACAGCTAGTGCAGAAGCTTTATAAGACCAGCATCTGAAACGGTGGTCTTAATAAATGTGCCCCTTTATCATTTTGTTTAAATTTAATGCTTTTGTACTGGAAATTAATCTGTCATACTAAAGAACTGACAAATGATAGAGAACGACCCTGTCCTAAAAGAGGTACGCCCACTGTAACCTTCCTTTGGAGTGCTCATTTGAAACACATACCGTAATGATAAAATGTCTCTTCACTGAAAGGATGATCTTCAAAGGTTGCCATGGATATGACCACTATTCCTTTTGTAATCTAAATATAATAGGTCCATATTTGAGACTTAGATTACTGTATAAATCTGTTTATTTTTGCAAAACACATTTTTTTGGTCATCATCTGTCCCTGTGTCCTCTTGTGTTAAAAGCAAAACTATAACTATAGACACTCATCTAAGGGTAAGTGCACATCTGTGTTTTGGTATTCCCATAGTCTGCTCAGGAAGAGAAGAAGACAACAGAAACTACCGTATCCAGTATAGACAGATACTACCCAGGGCCTGCTGGATCCCCATGCAGGTTTCCTGCCTGATTGCTAGCTTTCTGATGGAAAATACTGCTGCATGGAGTGGTATTTTTCCATCAGAAAGCCCATGTGGTGTCCAGCTATGCCAGGTATGGTAATTCCGGTAGTCTGCTCCTCTGCCAGAACAGACTACCAGAATACCAGAATGCAAATGTGAACCTAGCCAAATTCAGCATGTTCTGAGACATACAGTGGAAATGCTAATATACTGCAGTTTACAGGCATTGAATGAATGGAGTTGCCAAGGTCCAGTGTTGATTGTCACATATTGCTTAGAAAAAATGTGGAATGGATTATGTGAAGTAATGCTTTTGGGCACTTGGAATGGATTATAGAAATGATCTTAGTGTTTTGTAATAATTTGTAATATTTGGTGATACATTGCAATATTTTACTTAGGCTACTTTCACACTAGCGTTTTGGCTTTCCGTTTGTTAGATCCGTTCAGGGCTCTCACAAGCGGTCCAAAACGGATCAGTTTTGCCCAAATGCATTCTGAATGGAAAAGGATCCTCTCAGAATGCATCAGTTTGCCTCCGTTCAGTCTCCATTCCGCTTTGGAGGCTTGCAGCGTTTTGGTGGCTGTCTGACGAAACTAAGCCAAACGGATCCGTTCTGACACACAATGTAAGTCAATTGGGACGGATCCATTTTCTATGACACAATCTGGCACAATAGAAAACGGATCCGTTCTTCATTGACTTTCAATGGTGTTCAAGACAGATCCGTCCTGGCGATGTTAAAGATAATACAAACGGATCCATTCTGAACGGATGCAGACGGTTGTATTATCTGAACAGATCCGTCTGTGCAGATGCATAACAGATCCGCACATTGTGAAAGTAGTCTTAGGGTGGGTTCACACTAGCATTAGGGATTCCGTTATGGCTTTCCGTTATAACAGGGTTATAACGGAACATAACGGAATCCATAAGACGGAAGGGCGGATCCGTTTTGCTGCCCATAGACTTGTATTATGACGGAATGCAAAACGGAAGCCTTTAAAAGGCATTCTGTTTGCTTTCCGTCCTAATAGAAGTCTATGGGAATCAAAACGGATCCGTCTGGTTCCCGTTATGCAAGACGGAAAACAAAGTCCTGTCGACAGGACTTTGTTTTCCGTCTTGCATAACGGGACCCAGACGGATCCGTTATGTTTTCCCATAGACTTCTATTAGGACAGAGCAAAACGGAATACCTCTTAAAGGCTTCCGTTTTGCATTCCATCTTATGGATTCCGTTATGGTCCGTTATAACCCTGTCATAACAGAAAGCCATAACGGAATCCCTAACGCTAGTGTGAACCCACCCTTAGTATACGGTTTTGCCCTGGTGATGTCAATTCTGGCTGCAGGTCTGAAGAAGTGCGTGTCAACACGAAATGGCTTTTCTTCAGACAGTAATTAAAAGTTAGCATAAAGGACCATAGGAATTCAAACCACAATCAAGATGTCACTTCAGGTATGATAAAATGGTCTTGTTGTAACAGCTTAATATGCCAAGAAGTTTATTGTGGAAGTCAAATGTGAGCAAACAAATCAATAAAAACAAATCTACAAGAGTGAAAAAGTTTGGTGCATTTACTTTATTTTAAAAACTGAAATAAGACAAGGGAATTGAGGTGCAAAAATAGCTCCATTATGCTGTACATGCCAACCTGCTTCATTTAAAAAAATAAAAAAAAGTAAATACATTATTCATTAATTCATCATTTATACAAACTATTGTTTAAACCAGATCCTTCTGTAAACAAGAGAATAACATTGTAGTAAGAATGTAAAAGCAATATTATTCTGTGAACTTCTGCTGAACATATTATGTGACAATAATTATCTTTTATTTTTAATTCTTATTAATATACTTCCGCAGGCTTGAATTACCGGTAGTACATTTCTCTGAAACATTTTAGCATTCATATTTCTTGACATGTACTACACTACCCATGCAACATGGTAGCTTTCTGCTAAAAGTATTCAACTGAGCCTACATAAATCACAGTCATAAAGGGATGAACCTGCTTGGCAACTATTAAATGCCAAGAGAACACATCCTAAAAATGTATACAACCACCACAGAGAAATACTCATATCATTGGGTATATCAGATATGGACGAATAATTAACATGAAGCAGAGGATATACATCAGTACAAGCCTCTTCATTCTAGTCCTCACAGGCCTGTCCATGATGCTTACATTTTTTATTGTAGTCATTTATTTAGACTTCACATATGACTGCTAAAAATATAACGCCTCCTAGACATATACCATGCGGTCTCTGAAACCCAAAGGTAAAATAGATAGTATGTTTGTTAAAGGGAACTTGCTAGCAACTTAATGCTTCCATCGCTATGGGCAGCATAAAGTAGTGACAAACATGATTTCTGTCATTCGTGAGCTAAAATTGGTGGCTGACAACCAGTATTATAATCACCACAGCCTGGACCTTGAAAATATTCACTACTACCTGAAAAGAGTCACAGTTATTCATGACCTTCATACATCCCCTTCGCCCCCATCTGCTGATGATTGCCAGTTCTGTCCGAGGTAGAAAAAAAAAGGAGAAGAATGCCAGTCATCAGCAGGTGCGTGAAAAGAGCAGGAGGTCATGAATAACTGACTTTTCTCAGGCAGCAGTGAGTAGGGCAGGCCCGAGCTTTGATAATTATACATCTGGTTCCCGGCAACCACTTACTTTAGCTCTTGAGTGGCAGACAGCTGAAATCAGTCACTACTGTATGCTGCCCTCAACGAGAGTAGAATAAAGTTTTTTACTTTATTTTAAACTTTTAAACAGCATGTACAATATATGGATAGGATCAAAGCACACACTTTTTGAATTCTATACAGTCATAATAATAAAAAAGGACACATCCTTTTGGTTTTATATATCAGGACATAATAAATAAAAAAACATCTTGTCTTTAGATGGCTTAAAATTATATAAAAACAACCTCAGGTGAACAACACCCACATCGCAAATTAAAAAGTGTTTTCATTTATTTAACAAAAACAAGACCAAAATGCAGAAGCTATGTGTGACAAATTAAGTACACCCTTACTGCTCCCACAGAAATGAAAGGGGTTGAGCAGAAATTTATATTCATGACCTATACTCAGGGGTCAGACACCCGGAACCTCAGCCGATCAGCTGTTTGACGAGAAGGAGGCGGTCCATGCAAGCACTGCTTCCTGAATGGAGTGAGACGAAATGCAGTGTAATGAACAGCTGCCTCCTCTTTAAACAGCTGATCGGCGGAGGGGCTGGGTGTCAGACTCCCACTGATAAGATATTAATGACCTATCCTGAGGATAGGTTATCAATATAAATTGCCGCACAACCCCTTTAAGAGGGTAAGTCATAGTCAGGTGCTGCTAATCAAATGCCCTTGATTAATTGATCACCAGTTGGTGAGAGTGTATAAAAGCTTTGGCAGTTTGCAGGTGTGGAGCATTTCGGCATATGTTAACACAATGACAAGAAGGAAAGACATCAGCAATGATCGTAGAGAAGTAATTGTTGCTGTCCATGACTCTTGGAATGGTTATAGGGCCATTTCCAAACAATTTGAAGTCCATCATTCTCCAGTGAGAAAGATTATTCACAAGTGAAATACATTCCAGACAGTTAACAATCCTCTTAGGAGTGGACACCTCAGCAAATGCACCCCAAAGTCAGACCATGTAATGTTCAGAGAAATAGCACAGTTCAATCATGAATTAATAGTTTCTGGTTAGCTATTTAGTGCACACAATAATTTTACATTATATGAATCTCCTTTTGTCCAAAATAATGTCAGCTCACCTTTTTTTTTGACTAACAGTGAATGCTAGTTCAAAAATATTCATACAATGAAATAGCCCCACTCAACATTGCTATGATATGAGCAAGAGTGGTGTCATGTCTGAAATGCGTAAGCTGACAAAGATACAGACTTCTATTAATGGATATGCTTTAAGGATTCTAAAATAAAATAATCATTTCCATAATAAAGCACTGCTGGACGTTATCTCTTTTTTGCTTTGCTCATCCTACAGGTGTAATAGATAAACCTCTCATTACGGGCCTGTTAATGCTGTGTCCATGTATAAAACACGGAATTTCTTGACGTACAATATGGTGAATAAGATAGAGAGATCATCAAGATGAGATGAAACAAGATGTACTTCATTATTGATTATACTATTAAGAACTATGATAGGTAAGCTGCTCTCTTCTATTTGCAGGAATAGGTCTCTCTCATGTCTGTCATGTGCATTCAGTGTATACATCGGGAACACTTCAAATGGAGCTTGGTAAATAACCCTTTCTGATTTAATGTGCATGCCACTCTTAGTGTTAGTTTGTAAACCACTGGTTGAATATGGCACAAAATATAGACTACAATAGAGTATAGAGGAGGGTAATAAACTCATATGTAAAATGACTAATGTAGAATGCTTATATGGCAACCATTTGAGAGTCTGTGTATACTATTTAAGTGACTTAACTTCCAATATTTATGTTCAGATCTTAGCTAAATAAAGCAATTGCTTTACTTTATGCTGCTCGTGATATATTATGTTTCACAAGTAATCTATAAAATAGTTTATTCCACCATTTTATTCTTAAATTGAACTATTTAAAAGCTACAATTTATCATCGCCCCTGGAATTGTTTGTTGATTAAAAATTATTGGTTATCTATCTCCCAGGCAGCTGCCATCATAACTAGTGTTAAACGTTTACATGAACCTTCCCTCTGGGGTAATAGTGCACTTACATCCACATCCCTAAGATCAATAAAAATGTTCCTCGTTGCAGTTCAATCAATATGAAAGTTATAGATCACAGAAGACAGCACTATCATTGCCATCACAAATTACATTTTTTTTGCACTTACTGGAACTTTGTCTTTTTTCAATACTAATAAAATTATAACAGTTTACGCAAATATTTATATCTAATGATATTGGTTGAATAGGTTTACACTGTATATTCAACAATTAACAACCTCTATTCTAATTCTTCTTAGTAAACCCTATCAATTACTTTAATACCAGAAGACAAAAGGTTCTAAAACAAAGGGGGAGATTTATCAAGATGGCCACTTTCTTCACTGCTATTGATATCCCCTGCACTGCCAGAAGATGAGCCTAATTTATGACAAGGCACATGCCTTGTCATAAATTAGGCGCATCCTCAGGCAGTCCGCGCGCCTAAACAGAAAACGACAACAGCTCAAAGCTGCCGTAGATTTCTGGCCTTATTTACACCAGAAAACTGAATGAAGATGAATAAATGAAGATAAGACTGTTGCTCACGCCCCTTTCACGCCTTTTTTAGAAAAGTGACAAGGACAGAGTAAACAGAGGTGGTTGCCATTTTATTTTATTTTTTTAAGTCACAATTAAAAAGTCACAAACATGCAGCAGCTTATGACTTTTTAAAGCCACTCTTCTGGCCCAAGGGAGATAATACAGTGTTGGGAATGTAGAATAAAAACTTTTAACTTCTATTCATTAATTACTATTGCACAAGCTAAAAGCCTAAACTTTATGCTACATGAAGATATAAACTATAAGTAACAGCACACTGTTTCATGTTATTTGTGAGCCACTGTTTGGTCTTACTGGTCCATCAGATTGGGATTGTGCTTGCTGGAATTTATGTACCTGTATATTCTGTAGCACCAACAAAATAATTTCTTATACCCTAGGGGCTCGTTCACACAGTGTCTTTTGATGCTGGAATTTTGGTGGAGATTCCACACCAAAAGGCCAGCGGCGACCACGCCGAACCCAACTTTCGTTTTCCATAGGAAGCAATGCTGCAATTTGTGTGGCTGGCTTATTAAAGTTGGTAGTGCGCTAATAATGGACATGGCCTTTACTAGGGGCAGTGTCCGCATGGACACGACTGGAAGCCATGTTGAGTGTCCATTCGAAGTTTAGTGCTATTCAATTGGGCTATACCTTGAGTAGGTCCACTGCATTCATAGTAAAAAAAAATGTGGCAAAGAATGCAATGATTTCTGCCACAGAATAAGCATCAGGTTGCTAAATTCGCAGTGCGAACTAGCATTTATGCTAGTGCTACTATGAAAGTTTTTGTATAAGTTGAGTTACATTACACATAATTGCAATACAAGTCAATGTATTCATTTAGACTGCAAAATCAATAGTTAAAATCATCAGTAACAATACAAATGCCCTATTTGAGGAGTCCTATAAATGTAAGCATTTTGTATTCTGAACCTATGGCAGAAGCAGCTATGAATTTCACTTTCAAGATGCTTATCCATCCTACAATTAGGCAGGGCTACAATTACGACGGCTTATAGAACTAGCACCCCTTCCATAGTAAATGAAACAATGACAAGTATTCTTCCTGTGATTGAACAGACAAGTTTGTCAATCTCTAAGTCATTCATGAAAGAAGCTTTCATCTCTGACAGAAATTATTCCACAAATGATAGGGTTTTAAAATCTATAAAGAATTTATAGCCCAACTGCCAACTTGAAACATCCCAGATAAAGTGTGTTCAGTATGCTTACCACATCCTCTGAAGAGCTCTGTCACTCCAGGCTTTCTACCACATATCGTAGATCTTATTTGATTAAAAATCTCAGAGAACAGTAAAAATGAATAAATACAGGTTTAGGCCACCACAGAAATTTTTCTTCAGAATTGACGTGTTCCACAATGACTAAAATTGCTATCAGCAGAGATAGGTCATTAGACAAATGCTGTACAATTCTTTAATTTGGAAAAGGCACTTAACTACAGAGTCACCTGGACCAGGATCATAAAGGATTGTACATAAGGTCACCAGGGTCCCAAAGGTCTGATCGCAGAATCACTGGAATGAGTACAATCTGTGTGCAGGGAGCTGCAGATAGCTGGTGGAAGATGTAAATCATTTTCTATCTCCAGGTATGGTAAAGTTATCACAGAGAGAGGATTTACTAATAGAGTTGAGCGAACACCTGGATGTTCGGGTTCGACGAGTTCGGCCGAACTTTCGAAAAATGTTCGGGTTCGGGATCCGAACTCGACCCGAACTTCATCCCGAACCCGAACCCCATAGAAGTCAATGGGGACCCGAACTTTTGGGCACTAAAAAGGCTGTAAAACACACCCGGAAAGGGCTAGAGGGCTGCAAAAGGCAGCAAAATGTAGTTAAATCCCCTGCAAACAAATGTAGATAGGGAAATGATGAGTTAACATAAAATAAATAAAAATTAAACAATATTAATTGGAGTGAGGTCCCATAGCACAGAATCAGGCTTCAAGTCACCCACCAATGGAGAAGGTCACTTACTATTATTTTGACCACAGCACCCAGACAAAGGAGAGAGGTCCCACAGCAGAGAACCAGGCATCATATCACCCACCACAGGAGTAGGCCACCATTTAGTTACTTTGACCCCTACACCCAGACGGAGGAGAGAGGTTACACAGCAGAGAATCAGGCATTTAGATCACCCACCACAGGAGTAGGCCACCATTGAATCAGACCCCGGCAACCATGTCAGATGGCACAAGCATAAGCTTTATATCAATCAGCACAGGAGAAGGCGACTTTGACAGACTTTGACCCCTACACCCGGACGGAGGAGAGAGGTTTCAAAGCAGAGAATCAGGCATTTAGATCACCCACCACAGGAGTAGGCCCCAATTTAATGGGACCCCGGCAACCATGTCAGATGGCACAACCATCAGCTTCATATCAATCAGCACAGGAGAAGGCGACTTTGAAAGACTTTGACCCCTACACCCAGACGGAGGAGAGAGGTTTCACAGCAGAGAATCAGGCATTTAGATCACCCACCACAGGAGTAGGCCCCCATTGAATCAGACCCCGGCAACCATGTCAGATGGCACAACCATCAGCTTCATATCAATCAGCACAGGAGAAGGCGACTTTGAAAGACTTTGACCCCTACACCCAGACGGAGGAGAGAGGTTTCACAGCAGAGAATCAGGCATTTAGATCACCCACCACAGGAGTAGGCCCCCATTGAATCAGACCCTGGCAACCATGTCAGATGGCACAACCATCAGCTTTATATCAATCAGCACAGGAGAAGGCGACTTTGAAAGACTTTGACCCCTACACCCAGATGGAGGAGAGAGGTTTCACAGCAGAGAATCAGGCATCATATCAACCACCACAGGAGAAGCCACCATTTAGTTACTTTGACCCCTGCACCCAGGAAGAGGAGAGAGGCACCACAGCACATATTCTGGCATCATATCAGCCACCACAGGAGAAGCCACCATTGAGTTACTTTGACCCCCGCACCCAGGAAGAGGAGAGAGGCACCACAGCACATATTCTGGCATCATATCAGCCACCACAGGAGAAGCCACCATTGAGTTACTTTGACCCCCGCACCCAGGAAGAGGAGAGAGGCACCACAGCACATATTCTGGCATCATATCAGCCACCACAGGAGAAGCCACCATTTAGTTACTTTGACCCCTTCACCCAAACAGAGGAGAGAGGTTCCACATCAGAGAATCAGGCATCATATCAACCACCACAGGAGTAGGCCACAATTTAGTTTATTTGACCCCTGCACCCAGGAAGAGGAGAGAGGCCCCACAGCACATATTCTGGCATCATATCACACACCACAGGAGAAGGCCTCTTTCAGTGATTTAGGCCTTTGGACCCAGACAGAGGAGAGAGGTCAGAGATTAGCTTCATATCCCCCAGCACAGCAGAAGACCGCTTTATTTGACTTAGGCCTCAGCACCCAGACAGAAGACAGAGGTAGCATGGCAGAGGTTATGGCTTCATGTCACCCGTTAGTTTAACCGGCCACTTTCATCTGGTTAGGCCCCGGCGCCCAGACAGAGAAGAGTTTCATTCAACTGTGGGTTTCATAAAATTTGTATCAAAAAAAGAAGTGGCCCGTAGCGCAACAAGACATGTTTTAGGCAGTTAATAAGGACTACTCTGCACAAGGGAGGGACAGGTCCTGTGGGATCCATGCCTGGTTCATCTTTATGACGGTCAGCTTGTCCACGTTGGCTGTGGACAGGCGGCTGCGCTTGTCAGTAATGACGCCCCCTGCCGTGCTGAGTACGCGTTCAGATAAAACGCTGGCCGCCGGGCAGGAAAGCACCTCCTAGGCATAACATGCTAACTCTGGCCACGTGGACAATTTCGAAACCCAGTAGTTGAATGGGGCCGAACCATCCGTCAGGATGTGGAGGGGTGTGCAGACATACTGTTCAACCATGTTAGTGAAATGCTGCCTCCTGCTAACACGTTCCGTATCAGGTGTCGGTGCAGATAGCTGTGGCGTGGAGACAAAACTTTTCCACATTTCTGCCATGCTAACCCTGCCCTCAGATGAGCTGGCCGTGACACAGCTGCGTTGGCGACCTCTTGCCACTCCTCTGCCTTCACCTTCCACCTGTTCCCCTGTGACATGTGGGAATGCTCTCAAGAGCGCCTCTATCAGCGTGCGCTTGTACTCGCGCATCTTACGGTCGCGCTCCAGTTCAGGAATTAAAGTGGGCACATTGTCTTTATACCGGGGATCCAGCAGGGTGGCCACCCAGTAGTCTGCACACGTTAAAACGTGGGCAACTCTGCTGTCGTTGCGCAGGCATTGGAGCATATATTCGCTCATGTGGGCCAGGCTACCCATGGGTAAGGACAAGCTGTCCTCTGTGGGAGGCGTATCGTCATCGTCCACCGTATCCCCCCAGCCACGCACCAGTGATGGGCCTGGGCTGCCACCCCGCTGTGAACTTGCGTCATCCTCGTCCCCCTCCACCTCCTCCTCCTCATCCTCCTCGTCCTCCAGTACAGTGCCTTGGCTGGCGACTTGTGAACCTGTCCTCTGCTGCTTAAACAAACCTCCCTCGGAGCCACTTCGAACAGACTGGCCCGAAAGTGTTAGAAACGAGCCCTCATCCTCCTCCTCCACCTGGGCCACCTCCTCTAACATCATTGCCCTAAGTGTTTTCTCAAGGAGACATAGAAGTGGTATTGTAACGCTGATAACAGTGTCATCGCCACTGGCCATGTTGGTGGAGTACTCGAAACAGCGCAGCAGGGCACACAGGTCTCGCATGGAGGCCCAATCATTGGTGGTGAAGTGGTGCTGTTCGGCAGTACGACTGACGCGAGCGTGCTGCAGCTGAAACTCCACTATGGCCTGCTGCTGCTCGTACAGTCTCTCCAGCATGTGCAAGGTGGAGTTCCACCGGGTGGGCACGTCGCATATGAGGCGGTGAGCGGGAAGGCCGAAGTTCCGCTGTAGCGCAGACAGGCGAGCAGCGGCAGGATGTGAACGGCGGAAGCGCGCACAGACGGCCCGCACTTTATGCAGCAGCTCTGACATGTTGGGGTAGTGGTGAATGAACCTCTGCACCACCAAGTTCAGCACATGCGCCAGGCAAGGGATGTGCGCCAAACCGGCTAGTCCCAGAGCTGCCACGAGATTTCGCCCATTATCGCATACCACCAGGCCTGGCTTGAGGCCCACCGGCAGAAACCACTCGTCGGTCTGTTGTTCAATACCCCGCCACAACTCCTTTGCGCTGTGGGGCCTGTCCCCCAAACATATGAGTTTCAGAATGGCCTGCTGACGTTTACCCCGGGCTGTGCTGAAGTTGGTGGTGAAGGTGTGTGGCTGACCGGATGAGCTGGTGGAAGCAGTGGAGGAGGAAGCCGAGTAGGAGGAGGAGGCTACAGGAGGCAGAGAATGATGCCCTGCGATCCTAGGGGGCGGAAGGACGTGCGCCAAGGAACTGTCCGCCGGGGGCCCAGCCGCCACTACATTCATCCAGTGTGCAGTTAGTGAGATATAGCGTCCCTGGCCGTGCTTACTGGTCCACGTATCTGTGGTTAGGTGGACCTTGCCACAAATGGCGTTGCGCAGTGCACACTTGATTTTATCGGACACTTGCATGTGCAGGGAAGGCACGGCTGTCTTGGAGAAGTAGTGGCGGCTGGGAACCACATACTGCGGGACAGCCATGGCCATCAGCTGTTTAAAGCTGTCTGTGTCCACCAGCCGGAATGACAGCATTTCAAAGGCCAGCAGTTTAGAAATGCTGGCGTTCAGGCCAAGGGCTCGAGGGTGACTCGGGGGGAATTTGCGCTTCCTCTCTAAGGTTTGAGATATTGAGAGCTGAACGCTGCTGTGTGATATAGTGGAGACGCTAGTTGACGGTGGCGGTGGTGGTGGTGTCGGTGGCACATCCTCTGTTTGCTGCTCGGCAGGTGGCAACATTCCTCTCGAGGCGGAAGCCGAGGCAGCAGCGGTAGAGGGAGCAGGGGGAGCCTCAGCGAGTGCCTGGTTTTTAAGGTGTGTACCCCACTGCAGTTCATGCTTTGCATGTAGATGCCTGGTCATGCAGGTTGTGCTGAGGTTCAGAACGTTAATGCCTCGCCTCAGGCTCTGATGGCAGAGCGTGCAAGTCACTCGGGTCTTGTCGGTAGGACATTGTTTAAAGAAGTGCCATGCCAGGGAACTCTTTGAAGCTGCCTTTGTGGGGCTGGGTCCCTGTTGGCGATGTCCAGTAGCAGGCGAACTCTGGGGGCGGCGGCTCGTCTGCTTTGGCCCCCTGCTCCCTCTTTGGCTTCGCTGTTGTCTCGGTCTCACCACTACCTCTTCCTCTGAACTGTGAAAGTCATCGCCACGACCTTCAGTCCATGTGGGGTCTAAGACCTCATCGTCCTCTGCATCGTCTTCCACCCAGTCTCCCTCCCTGACCTCCTCCTGTTCAGTCTGCACACTGCAAAAAGACGCGGCAGTGGGCACCTGTGTTTCGTCATCATCAGAGAGTCGGTGACTCTGCTGTGGTGGTATTCCCATGTCCTCTTCATCTGGAGACATAAGTGGTTGTGCGTCAGTGCATGGTATGTCTTCCTCCACTGGGGAAGGGCTAGGTGGACGCCCCTGGGAAACCCTGGAAGCAGAGTCTTCAAACAGAAGAAGAGACTGCTGCATAACTTGTGGCTCAGACCGTTTCCCTGATATGCTTGGGGGTGATGTGACAGACTGATGGGCTTGGTTTTCAGGTGCCACCTGTGCGCTTTCCGCAGAAGACTGGGTGGAAGACCATGTGGTGAACGTGCTGGAAGCACTGTCGGCCACCCAATCGATTAATGCCTGTACCTGCTCAGGCCTTACCATCCTAAGAGCGGCATTGGGCCCCACGAGATATTGCGGTACATTCTGCCGGCTAGTTGAGGGAGTTCGTTCCCTACTGTGTGCGCCTGGGGCCGAACGGCCACGTCCTCTACCAGCAACAGAGGCTCCACGGACACCACCACGACCGCGTCCTCGTCCCTTAATAGTATTTTTCTTCATTGTTGCGATTCAACTCGCACCACAATGAAATATATTATTTTTTATAAGCAAAATCCCCTCACTGGAATACTTTCAGGCCTAACTGTATGAAACGCAGGCCTAACTGTATCTAGTATATTGAACGCCAGATAAACTAACTTGGCCTTTTTTAAATAAAAAAAATTCCCTCACTGGAATACTTTCAGTCTTTTGACTGTATGGATTACAGATGGAATGACTGTTATATGTGAGTACCGCTTTCTTTGACAGATTCTAGTATGGGTACATATATGTTTTCCCAACCCCAGCACATTAGTTTGCTAATTCCAGATGTATGAAACGCAGGCCTAACTGTATCTAGTATATTGAACGCCAGATAAACTAACTTGGCCTTTTTTAAATAAAAAAAATCCCCTCACTGGAATACTTTCAGTCTTTTGACTGTATGGATTACAGATGGAATGACTGTTATATGTGAGTACCGCTTTCTTTGACAGATTCTAGTATGGGTACATATATGTTTTCCCAACCCCAGCACATTAGTTTGCTAATTCCAGATGTATGAAACGCAGGCCTAACTGTATCTAGTATATTGAACGCCAGATAAACTAACTTGGCCTTTTTTAAATAAAAAAAATCCCCTCACTGGAATACTTTCAGTCTTTTGACTGTATGGATTACAGATGGAATGACTGTTATATGTGAGTACCGCTTTCTTTGACAGATTCTAGTATGGGTACATATATGTTTTCCCAACCCCAGCACATTAGTTTGCTAATTCCAGATGTATGAAACGCAGGCCTAACTGTATCTAGTATATTGAACGCCAGATAAACTAACTTGGCCTTTTTTAAATAAATAAAAAATTCCCTCACTGGAATACTTTATGGCTTTTCACTGTATGGATTACAGGTGGACTGGTATTAGTAGGGGTGACACAAGCACACCCAAGTCCCTGATGTAGGATTTCTATGGCACAGACCACTATTACAAGTGATTAATGGACGTTGGGAGAGATTGTGCTGCAGCACTAGTCCCAAGATGGCCGCCGCCTATCAGCCCAGTAACATGTGCCACAAAATGGTCTGCACAACCTTTAAAAAAAATAGCCTTGGACTGTGCTGCTAAATCGCTATTGGTCTGAATCCCAGGTGTAGATGTCTGACTTGTTTGGAGCTTTGGAATGCACACTGTGGCAGCTTCTGCTGCAGCACTACAAGTCGCAAAATGGCGGCCGGCGGTCAGCCCAGGTACATGTGGATGGAAAAATCCCTCTGGCCACTCTAAAAATAGCCAATCCCTATCAAAAAAGCAGCTCAGCTGCAGTTATTCAGATGAATCACAGGTGGAGGAGAGAAATTTGCTTCCAGTTATTCAATTATCCCTGCCTATTCTCGCCCTAGCATCAGCTGCGTCTATCCCTGTTCTATTCACATCGGGAGTGAGCACGTCCCGACGTGCGCACAAGCTTATAAAGAGGCTGAGTCACATGCTGCACTTGGCCAATCACAGCCTTGCCAATAGTAGGCATGGCTGCGATGGCATCTTAGGGCAAGTAGTATGATGCATGTTGATTGGCTGCTTTGCAGCCTTTCAAAATGCGCCAAAATACATGCCGAACGACGAACCCGAACCCGAACTTTTACGAAAAAGTTCGGGTTCGGGTCCGTGTCACGAACACCCCAAAATTCGGTACGGACCCGAACTATGCTCGAACTGTTCGCTCAACACTATTTACTAAGCTGAACACACCAGGATTTGTTGCCAAATAACTGCTGTACATGCCTTGCTCCATATTTATTTATTTATTTAAGATGGTTTTGTGCCTTGCATAGTTTAAAGCGTTGCCAACTTTCACACAACTTTTGATATTCCATAGGGACATATCAAAATTTCTGATCAGTGGGGATCTTAACGCTGAGACACAACCATTCTCTAGAATGAGGGGAGAGAAGTGAGCACATATTCTCTCTCCTCGCTAATGAGGGCGGAATCGGAGTTCACCTTGGGCACCAAGGAAAGAGACCATGATATGATGATATGAGCGCACTTTTCTCCCCTCATTCTAAAGAACGTTCGGGGCCTCAGCACTCAGACCTCCACCAATCACAACTTTAGATTGTCTCTATAACATATCAAAAGTTGTGATCGGTGGGGATCTTAACGCTGAGACACCACCATTCTCTAGAATGGGGGGAGAGAAGTGAGCACATATTCTCTTTCCTCGCTAATGAGGGCGGAATCGGAGTTCATCTTGGGCACCAAGGAAAGAGACCATGATATGAGCACACTTTTCTCCCCTCATTCTAAAGAACGTTCGGGGCCTCAGCACTCAGACCTCCACCAATCACAACTTTAGATTGTCTCTATAACATGTTGGTAAGGCTGATTAGTCAGCCTGCATTTGTGGGAGGGGCGGAGGCTCTTCATATACGAGCCACACCCTCACTTCCAGGCGGGTGTTCTCAGGTGCTCAGCTGCCGCTGGGTGTTATTAGCAAACTAGCTTCTCTGGTGGTAGGAGTCTTTCTTTGCAGCATGGAGCCAGAATGGAGCTTGTTATTTTGCTCTCTGCTGCCGTAGTATGCACGCGCCATACTACGTAAGTAGGTTGGGCCGGGGCCGTCTCTCCTGGCCGGCCGGAACCGACTTTGCTAGCGAACGGGAGACTTTGCCTCAGAATCTGCTACCTCAGGTTTGCTTGTTGGGCCTAAATACTTCTATTTTCTTTTCAACTTTGTTTGTTGGTAATAGGAGTTGGTTCCTATAAATCTTACAAGTTTCACTTTGCTTCGTTCGTCTCGTATGAAAAGTTACTTCAGACGGTTTGTTGTAAAGAAAGAGTTACTCGGGCTGCACGTGATGTCATGTTTGGAGATCGGACGCAGCTGTTATTGTTTAGGCCTCTTGCTGTAGCTGTTCCTTGCCATGTGTCTCCCCCTCCCCCCGCTACCACCATCTTTAGACTTCATATATTCCAATGCTCCATGTACTTAAAAACCCTGCCGCACTTTCATGCTCTGCTGTTATCCTGAGCGGAATTTACACTTTCAGCTTTTATTTCATGTCTTATGCTGTATCCGCACGTCTTTACTGTCCAGCACTTTCCTACTCTTGGTTTGTATTCACTCAGATTGGCCTCACATTCAAGCTGCATTCACCTGTTGGCTGTTACATCTCATTCCATCCCCAGCCGACAGCCGGATCCGTATTACACGCCTGTTATCACATGTTGTATACTTGGCTCTGGATGCACCACCCTGGTGTTCCCACCTTGCTCCACTCACAACCAGAGCTGCATTTATACCAAATTTCATGCTCTGCTTACACCCAAAGTTGTGTTCACACTTCTACTGCTACACCAGGTTGTATACCCCACTCACCAAAGCCGCTTTCCATGTCTGCTGTCACATCAAGTTAATATTCTGTTCACATCCAAAGCTGCGTCCGCATGTCTGCTTTCGCATCTTGTCCTATACTCCTTTCACTATTAGAGCTGCGTCCACGTGTCTGCTTTCGCATCACGTCAATACTCTGCTCACTTTCAGGTTGCATTTATACGTCTCCTTTATACCATGCTTTTCATGCGCTACCCATACCATGTTTTTTAGGTACCACTCACATCCAAAGCTGCATTCACCATTTGTTGTTACATCATGTGTTGTACTCTGCTCCCACTCAAAGCTGCATTCTCCTGTTCATTGCTACGTCATGGTTTTGCTCAATCTCACCGGGGCAGTCTGCACCCACCGCTCTGTTACCTCTCTCTCGACAAACATAGCTGCGTTCTTTTCAGGCTTACGTTCCCTTCCTTGGTGGTCTGTTACATTCCATAGGCCTACTTTCTGTTTTAATCCTAGTTCATATTCAATCAGACTGGTCTCCTTTTACTTCTGGTTCGTATTCACTCAGATTGGTCTCCTGCCCCAGTTCACCAAACAGCTCCTCAGCAGAGGTCAGTGGGCCAATAGGAGTAAGTTTCCTGCTATGTTTTCACAAGCTGTTTATTTGTTTGTCACGATAAGAGACTTCTCTTAGCGAACTTGCAATGCCTCAGGCTCTTGTTTTTTCTCCCATTTCTGTTTCAATTTCATGTTTACGTTTATGGTTCGCGGTGGTTAGTGTTTTATGTATGCACGTGCTTTGGATTACTAATGTCTATATTTTTAACGCCTGTTGGCAGTCATCTTCCTTAGGCCACCTTCTAGCCAATCCAATCATTCAAGTCGCTTCATATGCCATCAGGTCCGGCTTACGTTTTAATTACTTATCGTCACCGCAACGTCATCCCTCTGTCTTCGGGGGCCCTATGACTGATCCGGCCTCATGGCTCCGGGGGCCCCATGACCGTTTTTTCATGTTTTGTTTGTTAGGGGTGCGACATGGTTGTAGGCTGGTTAGTGTTCCAGGTTTGCTGTTGGAGGGGGTCATGGTTATGCGAGTCCCCAAGGCATTCTGGTGCTGCATAAGTAGTTTATTTAAATAAAAAAATCAGGGGCTCGCACAAGTGGCTCTTCGCTTATAGGACCTCATGACTGGCATCGTCATTCGTACAAACCGGATTCCAAAAAAGTTGGGACACTATACAAAACGTGAATAAAAACTGAATGCAATGATGTGGAGGTGCCAACTTCTAATATTTTATTCAGAATAGAACATAAATCATGCAACAAAAGTTTAAACTGAGAAAATGTACCATTTTAAGGGAAAAATATGTTGAATCAGAATTTCATGGTGTCAACAAATCCCCAAAAAGTTGGGACAAGGCCATTTTCACCACTGTGTGGCATCTCCCCTTCTTCTTACAACACTCAACAGATGTCTGGGGACCAAGGAGACCAGTTTCTCAAGTTTAGAAATAGGAATGCTCTCCCATTCTTGTCTAATACAGGCCTCTAACTGTTCAATCGCCTTGGGCCTTCTTTGTTGCACCTTCCTCTTTATGATGCGCCAAATGTTCTCTATAGGTGAAAGATCTGGACTGCAGACTGGCCATTTCAGTACCCGGATCCTTCTCCTACGCAGCCATGATGTTGTGATTGATGCAGAATGTGGTCTGGCATTATCTTGTTGAAAAATGCAGGGTCTTCCCTGAAAGAGATGACGTCTGGATGGGAGCATATGTTGTTCTAGAACCTGAATATATTTTTCTGCATTGATGGTGCCTTTCCAGACATGCAAGCTGCCCATGCCACACGCACTCCTGCAACCCCATACCATCAGAGATGCAGGCTTCTGAACTGACCGTTGATAACAACTTGGGTTGTCCTTGTCCTCTTTGGTCCGGATGACATGGTGTCCCAGATTTCCAAAAAGAACTTCGAATCGTGACTCGTCTGACCACAGAACAGTCTTCCATTTTGCCACACTCCATTTTAAATGATCCCTGGCCCAGTGAAAACGCCTGAGCTTGTGGATCTTGCTTAGAAATGGCTTCTTCTTTGCACTGTAGAGTTTCAGCTGGCAACGGCGGATGGCACGGTGGATTGTGTTCACTGACAATGGTTTCTGGAAGTATTCCTGAGCCCATTCTGTGATTTCCTTTACAGTAGCATTCCTGTTTGTGGTGCAGTGTCGTTTAAGGGCCTGGAGATCACAGGCATCCAGTATGGTTTTACGGCCTTGACCCTTACGCACAGAGATTGTTCCAGATTCTCTGAATCTTCTGATGATGTTATGCACAGTTGATGATGATAGATGCAAAGTCTTTGCAATTTTTCGCTGGGTAACACCTTTCTGATATTGCTCCACTATCTTTCTGCACAACATTGTGGGAACTGGTGATCCTCTACCCATCTTGGCTTCTGAGAGACACTGCCACTCTGAAAAGCTCTTTTTATACCCAATCATGTTGCCAATTGACCGAATTAGTGTTAATTGGTCTTCCAGCTCTTCGTTATGCTCAAATTTACTTTTTCCAGCCTCTTACTGCTACTTGTCCCAACTTTTTGGGGATTTGTTGACACCGTGAAAATTGGAATCAACGTATTTTTCCTTTAAAATGATACATTTACTCGGATTAAACTTTTGATCTGTCATCTACGTTCTATTACAAATAAAATATTGACATTTGCCATCTCCACATCATTGCATTCAGTTTTTATTCACAATTTGTTTAGTGTCCCAACTTTTTGGGAATCCTGTTTGTAGTTCGCATGGTCATCTAATACTTGTTCAGGCATAAGGGGCTCTCACGCATGGCTCCCGCCATAAGGGGCTCTCACGCATGGCTCTTGGCTTAGAGGATTTCATAATTGTCATCGATATTGGTAGTTCATATGTCCATCTGATACTATTTTCCATGACACCCCTTTCAGAAGTTTTCTTTTGTTCATTTATATTTTACAGATTAGTACTTGCGGTTCATTTCAGCCTCATTTCATTAAAGAAGCTTTACCCCATGTCTTTGTCTTTCTAGGTTATTGAGTCCTGGTTGATTACTAAACCCGTTGGGTTAAGCCCCAATCTTTTCCCCAGCCGTCCTTAATTCTAAGGTTTACATCCCGGCGGCTGCCCGGCCCCATGGGCCCCTGGTGGTTGTTTCGGCCCCATGGCTTCAGGGGTCCGACCAATGGTTGTCTGTCCACCTGTGCAGCTATGCTTTTGAATGACTCATATCTTTACCTGCTTGCCAGCTTATGTTATTCAGGTTTAATTTTCCCTTTGTCTTTTTAGGTCATGCAGTTGAACTCATATTGGGGTCACCTTCCACGTTGGTCAGGTCTCGTTCCTAATGATATTTCGCCTTGCATGTTATTCAGGCCACGTAGTTTATCTTAGGTATCGCCTGCCACATCGGTCAGGCTCATGGTTTAATTTCACCTGCACCTTATTCAGGTCACTTTTTATTGTTATCATTATAAAAATAAATAAATAAAAATAAAAAAACTCGACCCCATGGCTTCGGGGGCCCGATGACAGCTTTGGCCCCATGGCTTCGGGGGCCCGATGACGGCTTTGGCCCCATGGCTTCGGGGGCTTGATAACGGCTTTGGCCCCATGGCTTTGGGGGCCCGATGACAGCTTCGGCCCCATGGCTTCGGGGCCCCGATGACAGCTTCGGCCCCATGGCTTTGGGGGCCCGATGACAGCCCCATGCTCATTTTGCATGCATTTGACCATTTGCATCTGAAATCAGTTCTTATTCAGATGGAAAAGAAGTCCTGAATGCAGAATTTTAATGGCCTCTATCACATGGTCAGCATTTGATCAGTTTTTTGTATCAGTATTTCATAAGTATTGGTAAGGCATAAACAGGAATGTTTCCAAAATAGAAATAAAACGTGATGGGAATATTTGCATGTCTTCTGTTTTTTGACCCACTCTTGCTTTTAGTTTCCAAATCATGATCAAATTCTGATGCAAAATAATGACCATATGATACAGGCGTTATGGACCCTCAAACGACAGGACGCGTTTTTGTTTCTTTCTGCTCTTCTGTCACGGCTGTATGTGAGCAACAAGAGTATACACAGTAAAAAGAGCTACTGACCGGACCCAAACTAGGGAGGATAAAGGGTGACCCTTGTCAGACCCTCAAAGCTCTCCCTATGCTGCTAAAGCACATGCCCGGATCCAAATGGCGGAACGAGGCATGCCCGCATACCTAAGACTGATGACCACTGTAACCCCTACAATAGTGGAAGGGGCACGGCCACCGGTGCCCTGCTCAGTATATGGAGGGAACCGTGGCCACCTCAGATCCAGTCAGAAAATAACCAGGTACACAACAAAGTCTGCACACTTAGCTGAAGGAGCTGCAGCCGCAGAGAAGACGGATCCAAGGACAGCTGGAAATATCCGGAGTGCTTGCTGCAGCAGAACACAGGTCCAGTAAACTGATAGCTACAAGTGAAGATACTCAAGCAAGAGCTACAACTGAAATGAGAAAAATAATCCACGCCCTACAATAGGAGGAGGGGTGATTTAAAGGCAGGGAAATCAAATGCAGGAGGAACAGCTGGGAGGAAGGAAACAGAAAGTAAAGACTTCATCATAGGGGTGGAGAAACAGAGCAGTGAGAACTCCCCCAAGCTCTAGTAGTGACATCATCACAGGGGTGGAGAAACAGAGCTGTGAGAACGTCCCAAAGCTCTGGTAGTGACAGTACCCCCCCCCCCCTCTACGGGTGGACTCCGGACACCCAGGACCCACCTTCTCAGGATGAGCCCTATGAAATGCCCTGATGAGGCGAGTGGCTTTAATGTCCGACACCGGAACCCACATCCTCTTCTCAGGACCATAACCCTTCCAATGAACGAGGTACTGAAGAGAACCGCGGACAATGCGAGAGTCCACAATTCTGGAAACCTCAAACTCCAGATTGCCATCAACCAAAATCGGAGGAGGAGGCAAAGAGGAGGGTACCGTGGGCTGGACATATGGTTTTAAGAGAGATCTGTGAAATACATTATGTATCTTCCAAACCCGTGGAAGATCAAGACGGAAGGCAACAGGATTGATCACTGACAAGATTTTATAAGGCCCAATAAACTTGGGACCCAATTTCCAGGAGGAAACCTTCAGTTTAATATTTCTTGTAGACAACCACACCAGATCACCCACATTCAGGTCCGGGCCAGGCACACGTCTCTTATCAGCCACACGCTTATACTTCTCACTCATCTTTTTAAGATTACTCTGAATCTTTTGCCAAATGGTAGACAAAGACGTGGAAAATCTCTCCTCCTCAGGTAAACCAGAAAGAGCCCCTTCCGAGAATGTCCCAAACTGCAGATGGAACCCATATGCACCAAAGAATGATGACTTATCAGAAGATTCCTGACGACGGTTGTTCAGAGCAAACTCAGCAAGAGGGAGAAATGAACACCAATCCTCCTGGTTCTCTGCCACAAAACAGCGCAAATATGTCTCCAGATTCTGATTGAGGCGCTCAGTCTGACCATTCGACTGCGGGTGAAAAGCAGAAGAGAAGGACAGCCGAACCCCCAGGCGAGAACAGAAAGCCTTCCAGAACCTGGACACAAACTGCGTGCCTCTATCGGAAACAATATCAGAGGGAATGCTGTGCAATTTAACAATATGGTCGACAAAAGCTTGCGCCAACGTTTTAGCATTGGGTAAACCAGGGAAAGGTACGAAATGAGCCATCTTGCTAAAACGGTCCACCACCACCAGGATCACCGACTTCCCCGAGGAACGAGGAAGATCCGTGATAAAGTCCATGGACAGGTGTGTCCAAGTACGGGAAGGTATGGGTAACGGGAGAAGGGAACCTGAAGGCCGTGAACGAGGGACCTTAGCGCGAGCGCACGTCTCACAAGCAGCCACAAAACCCTCCACCGACTTACGAAGAGCCGGCCACCAAAATCTCCGAGCAATGAGATCTACCGTGGCTCTACTCCCGGGGTGACCAGCAAGAACCGTATCATGATGCTCCTTGAAGAGTTTGTGACGTAGCTCAGGAGGCACGAACAACTTCCCAGAAGGACAACGGGCAGGTGCCTCAGTCTGGGCAGCCTGGACCTCGGCCTCCAAATCGGAATATAGAGCAGAAACAACTACCCCCTCCGCCAAAATGGGACCCGGGTCCTCGGAGTTTCCTCCTCCCGGAAAACAGCGAGAGAGAGCATCAGCCTTCACATTTTTGATCCCAGGTCGGAATGTAATGACAAAATTGAATCTGGAGAAGAACAGAGACCATCTGGCCTGTCTCGGATTCATACGCCTGGCCGACTCCAAGTATGCCAGATTCTTATGGTCGGTAAAAACGGTGATAGGGTGCCTGGCCCCCTCCAACCAATGGCGCCATTCCTCGAAAGCCAACTTGATGGCCAACAACTCCCTATCTCCCACATCATAGTTTCTCTCTGCCGGGGAGAGTTTTTTAGAGAAAAAGGCACAGGGTCGCCATTTGGCAGGAGAAGGGCCCTGGGACAAAACTGCACCCACACCCACCTCGGAAGCATCCACCTCAACAATAAAAGGTAAGGAAACATCGGGATGCACCAAGACGGGAGCAGACGCAAAACTCTCTTTAATCTTAGAAAAGGCTGCAAGCGCCTCCTCCGACCAAGAGAAAAAATCCGCCCCCTTTTTTGTCATGTCAGTAAGGGGTTTGACAACAGAGGAATAATTCAAAATGAACTTTCTGTAATAGTTCGCAAAACCCAGAAAGCGCATCAATGCCTTCTGATTCTCAGGAAGCTCCCACTCAAGTACAGCACGGACCTTCTCCGGATCCATGCGAAAACCAGAAGCAGAGAGGAGAAAACCCAGAAATTGAATCTCCGATACCATAAAAAGACATTTCTCCAGCTTGGCGTACAATTTATTTTCCCGCAGAATCTGCAGAACCTGAAAAAGATGATCCTGATGGGTCTGAACATCAGGGGAAAAAATCAAAATATCATCAATTTACACCAATACAAATTTCCCCATTAAATGGTAGAAAATACTATTAACAAAATGCTGAAAGACGGCCGGAGCATTCATCAGGCCGAAAGGCATAACGAGATCCTCGAAATGCCCGTTAGGGGTATTAAAGGCCGTTTTCCATTCATCCCCCTCTCTGACCCTGACCAGGTTGTACGCGCCTCTCAAATCCAATTTGGAAAACACCTTGGCCCCAACAATTTGGTTGAAGAGGTCCGGGATCAGAGGAAGGGGATAGGGATCGCGAATCGTGATACGGTTCAGCTCCCTAAAATCTAGGCAAGGTCTCAGAGAGCCATCTTTTTTTTTAACAAAAAAAAAACCCGCGGCCACAGGTGACTTTGAGGGACGAATATGCCCCTTATCGAGACTCTCGGAGATATAAGTTCGCATTTCGATTCTTTCCGGTTGTGAGAGATTGTAGAGGCGTGCTTTTGGCAGCTTGGCGCTGGGAATGAGGTTAATGGGACAGTTAAACTCCCGGTGAGGAGGTAGCTCCTGAACACCGCTCTCGGAAAACACGTCCGAGAAATCAGAGAGAAATGATGGCACAGTTTTAGTAGACACCTCTGCAAAAGTCGCTGTGAGACAATTCTCTCTACAAAAGTCACTCCACTCATTTATTTGCCTTCCTTGCCAATCAATAGTGGGGTTATGTCTAGTGAGCCAGGGTAACCCCAAAACTAGAGGAGAAGGCAATCCGTTAAGGACAAAACACGATATATCCTCCACATGAGTGTCACCTACAGCTAGCCGGATATTGTGAACAATGCCCTTCAGAGATCTCTGTGAGAGTGGAGCAGAGTCAATAGCAAAAACAGGTATATCTTTTTCTAATGTGCAAACCTGAAAACCATGCATGGCTACAAATTGAGTGTCAATAAGATTGACGGCCGCTCCACTATCGACAAAAATCTCACAAGAAATGACTTTGCTCTCTAGCGCCACCCTGGCAGACAGGAGAAAACGGGAACTGCAGGTCAGAGGAAAAGCATCAATTCCTACATCAACTTTGCCCAAAGTAGCAGATGAAGCAGAATTTGATTTACCTTTTGAGGTTTTTCTCTTATTATCGCTCTTAGTACAGTTCAAGAATCTCCTAGACGGACAAACATTTGCCAAATGACCTATGCCCCCACAACAAAAACACACCATACTCTGAGGACTAAATCCTCTTTTATCAGGGGCAAGTCGACCTAGCTGCATGGGCTCCTCCTCAGAGGGGAGCAAGACAGGATGAGGCCCCTGCACACTGAATGAGTCCGCACCATTGCCCCTAGACTGACAATGGCTGGACAGAGAGGTCTTGTTTCTTTCTCTTAGACGCCTGTCAAGGCGTACCGCCAATGACATGGCAGACTCTAAGGACGTTGGTCTCTCATGGAAAGCAAACGCATCTTTCAATCTCTCTGAGAGACCATGACAGAACTGACTCCGGAGTGCAGCATCATTCCAACCTAAATCAGCTGCCCATCTCCGAAATTCAGAACAATAAAGCTCCGCAGACAGTTTGTTCTGGCATAAAACACGTAAGTTAGATTCGGCCAGAGCAACACGATCCGGGTCATCATATATCTGCCCCAGGGCCACAAAAAATCTTTCCACGGATCGAAGGGAGGGATCCCCTGATGGCAGCGAAAAAGCCCAAGTCTGAGCATTACCCCTGAGCAGGGAGATGACAATCCTCACCCTCTGCTCCTCCTTACCAGAGGAGTGGGGACACAAGCAAAAATGGAGTTTGCATGCCTCTCTGAAGCGAACAAAATTCTCACTGCCCCCGCAGAACGTTTCCGGAAGTGAGACCTTTGGCTCGCAACAGACTCCATGAGCCGGAGCAGAGCCCAATGCTTGAAGTTGAGTCATAGATTGACGGAGATCCGCTACTTCCAAAGAAAGACCCTGCATGCGGTCAACCAGGCCAGAAAGCGGATCCATGTCAAAAAAGGACGGTTTTTGGTGGATTATAATGTCACGGCTGTATGTGAGCAACAAGAGTATACACAGTAAAAAGAGCTACTGACCGGACCCAAACTAGGGAGGATAAAGGGTGACCCCTGTCAGGCCCTCAAAGCTCTCCCTATGCTGCTAAAGCACATGCCCGGATCCAAATGGCGGAACGAGGCATGCCCGCGTACCTAAGACTGATGACCACTGTAACCCCTACAATAGTGGAAGGGGCACGGCCACCGGTGCCCTGCTCAGTATATGGAGGGAACCGTGGCCACCTCAGATCCAGTCAGAAAATAACCAGGTACACAACAAAGTCTGCACACTTAGCTGAAGGAGCTGCAGCCGCAGAGAAGACGGATCCAAGGACAGCTGGCAATATCCGGAGTGCTTGCTGCAGCAGAACACAGGTCCAGTGAACTGATAGCTACAAGTGAAGATACTCAAGCAAGAGCTACAACTGAAATGAGAAATATAATCCACGCCCTACAATAGGAGGAGGGGTGATTTAAAAAACCAGGGAAATCAAACGCAGGAGGAACAGCTGGGAGGAAGGAAACAGAAAGTAAAGACTTCATCATAGGGGCGGAGAAACAGAGCAGTGAGAACTCCTCCAAGCTCTAGTAGTGACATCATCACAGGGGTGGAGAAACAGAGCTGTGAGAACGTCCCAAAGCTCTGGTAGTGACATCTTCTGACAGATCAGAAGAACGGAAAAATAAACGGTGATGCACACACTACCAAACAATAGTGACCCTAGAACAGATTGGTGAGGGTGATAGCATAAAGAGTCACAATAGTGGCCCGAAACAGAGTGAGGAAGGGCAACAGCAGTGGCAGTGACAGCACAAGATGGTGGCAGATCATAGTAGGAGCAGACAGCAGTAGAAACTTTAGGCGTTTGGCAGTATCAGAATAGTGGCAGCAGCACATGGCATGCACCGATGTCTTGAAATCTTGGTTGATCTACACCTGATTCCTCTTTATAAAGATTATTCTCTCAACATTTTGTGTTGAAAGACAAGTTCTCTTTGGGATAACTATATGCCACCGACCATACTAAACACCTGCTCTGATGCCATTCTACTGGCCGGTCAGTTGCTGCCACAATTCAAGTTTGGCTGCTTAGTAGTCCAGGGATCTTGGATCTGGGGTGACAGGGTGCAGTCCAAGTATGCCATCACCTCCTGGTTCAGGTTCTTCCCCATGTCTTGCTGCTGCTGGGTGGCTTCTTCAGTAGGCACTGAAGAAAACTGCTTATCAGAGACTCAAGACTTAAGTCTCCCCGCCCCCTCCAGCATTCATGGCAGTGGAGCATGAGCTTAGAGGGTTCCCCCGGTCAGACCTTTGTGAGGATGGGCGAAGGCGCACGTAGACAGTGACCAACAAACTACAAAGGATGTCTCAATAGTAGTTGAGTTTTTCATCTCTTTCAGAAGGTGTAAAAAAGGCCCCCATTTTGGATTGGTAGTCAGAGTCTAACAATGTGGAGAACCAGTAGTCATCTCTCTGCTGAATGGTAATAATGCGACTATCACTACGCAAGCAACTCAGCATGCATCTGGCTATTTGCACAGGGGACTCAGAGGGACTCCCAGCCTCCATCTCCACTGCATACTGCCACAGTCTTTCGGGATCATCTTCATCATTGCTCTGTAGCTCCTCATGCTCTTTTCCTGTAACTTGGGCAGATAGACCACCTAGTTGTGTATATAATTCCAGGGGGTTTATGTCCTCCTCTTCATCCTCATCCTCCTCCTGTGTTAGTTCAGACTACCCAGGGCTCAGGTGGCCGTGAGATGTGGGCGCCACGTCTTCTGTCCCCTAGCCAGTCAGATTTATCAGCATGCCTCGAAGAATGTGAAGGAATAGAATAACATCATTCATCCTGTAGTCCTGGCAACTGACAAATAAAGTGGCCTCCTTAAAGAGCTTGAGCAAACAGCAGGTGTCATGCATGAGCTGCCACTGTCTAACATTGAGGTTGCGCCGGGGAGTAGTCTGTCAGTCTGCAGCAATTGGTCACAGGTTTCCTTTGCTCATACAGTTAGTTCAAAATCTGGAGTATGGAGTTCCAACGTGTGGAAACATTGCATATGAGGCGATGCAGGGGAACAGCATTCTGCTTTTGCCGCTAAAGGGGGGTGTGTTTGAGTTGTAAGAGTGGCTGAAGTGAATGCACAGTTTCCTTGACATTTTAAAGACATCTTGCAGGTGGTTAGAAGACTTCAGGAACCGGTGACAAACAGATTAAAGATGTCTGCCATGCAGGGCACATGGGTCAGCCCTCCCTGGCACAACACAGACAGAATGTTTTTCCCATTATCGATGACCATTGCTCATATCTCTAATTGGCGAGGAGACAGACAGTGTTCAATTTCTTGGTTGAGGATCCGGAGCAGTTCCTCCCTGGTGTGACTCCTTTCACCCAGGCTGACATGTGCTTTGCTGAGGTGGTATGCTGGAGAACCACTCTAAACTGTGCCTACAGTGGAGGCTGAGGACAAGGTGGAGGATGCTGAGTATGGCATTTTACCCCCACCACTCTGTACTGACTGCCTGCCGCTGCCTTCATGAACCCGTGCACCGCTAGTTACTTCCTGAAAGGTAGGCTTCTAAATAGCAGACAGAATACCCCAAGCCCATTTGGCTCCAGATCTTTCACCCCCTGATAATGATGATGCCCCCTCTTCACCCGATTCTCTTATGCGATCGGCTACATCATAATCCACTAATGTCTGTCCATCACTTATGTCACTCTTACCAGTCTCATAGCCATGTCCCTGACCGCTCGCAACACATGCTCCCTCCCGACTGTCATCATCGCTAATTTCACTCCTAATGGAGGACTCCAAGTCTGTGCTGGCCTGTAGCTGCTGACTGCTGAAAAACGAAGCAGAGACGGCAGCATACATTACTTCCCCAGCAGAAGGAGCAGCAAAAGAAAGAGGCAGTTGCAGGACAGAGGTTGTTCCTAGACCATGCCAACTTAATGTGGTGTCAGAGGAACCCACTGATTCCTGGCTCAGTGTGTCTGACATCACTTGAGATGATGTTGAAGAGTGAGTCAACCATTCCAGTACAGCTACAGTCGTGGCCAAAAGTTTTGAGAATTACATAAATATTGGAAATTGGAACAGTTGCTGCTTAAGTTTTTATAATAGCAATTTGCATATACTCCAGAATGTTATGAAGAGTGATCAGATGAATTGCATAGTCCTTCTTTGCCATGAAAATTTACTTAATCCCAAAAAAAACTTTCCACTGCATTTCATTGCTGTCATTAAAGGACCTGCTGAGATCATTTCAATAATCATCTTGTTAACTCAGGTGAGAATGTTGACGAGCACAAGGCTGGAGATCCTTATGTCAGGCTGATTGGGTTAAAATGGCAGACTTGACATGTTAAAAGGAGGGTGATGCTTGAAATCATTGTTCTTCCATTGTTAACCATGGTGACCTGCAAAGAAACGCGTGCAGTCATCATTGCGTTGCATAAAAATGGCTTCACAGGCAATGATATTGTGGCTACTAAGATTGCACCTCAATCAACAATTTATAGGATCATCAAGAACTTCAAGGAAAGAGGTTCAATTCTTGTTAAGAAGGCTTCAGGGCGTCCAAGAAAGTCAAGCAAGCGCCAGGATCGTCTCCTAAAGAGGATTCAGCTGTGGGATCGGAGTGCCACCAGTGCAGACGTTGCTCAGGAATGGCAGCAGGCAGGTGTGAGCGCATCTACACGCACAGTGAGGCGAAGACTTTTGGAAGATGGCCTGGTGTCAAGAAGGGCAGCAAAGAAGCCACTTCGCTACAAAAAAACATCAGGGACAGATTGATCTTCTGCAGAATGTTTGGTGAATGGACTGCTGGGGACTGGGGCAAAGTCATATTCTCCGATGAAGCCTCTTTCCGATTGTTTGGGGCATCTGGAAAAAGGCTTGTCCGGAGAAGAAAAGGTGAGCGCTACCATCAGTCCTGTGTCATGCCAACAGTAAAGCATCCTGAGACCATTCATGTGTGGGGTTGCTTCTCATCCAAGGGAGTGGGCTCGCTCACAATTTTGCCCAAAAACACAGCCATGAATAAAGAATGGTACCAAAACACCCTCCAACAGCAACTTCTTCCAACAATCCAACAGTTTGGTGAAGAACAATGCATTTTTCAGCACGATGGAGCATCGTGCCATAAGGCAAAAGTGATAACTAAGTGGCTCGGGGACCAAAACGTTGTTATTTTGGGTCCATGGCCTGGAAACTCCCCAGATCTTAATCCCATTGAGAACTTGTGGTCAATCCTCAAGAGGCGGGTGGACAAACAAAAACCCACTAATTCTGACAAACTTCAAAAAGTGATTATGAAAGAATGGGTTGCTATCAGTCAGGAATTGGCCCAGAAGTTGATTGAGAGCATGCCCAGTCAAATTGCAGAGGTCCTGAAAAAGAAGGGCCAACACTGCAAATACTGACTCTTTGCATAAATGTCATGTAATTGTCGATAAAAGCCTTTGAAACGTATGACGTGCGTGTAATTATATTTCACTACATCACAGAAACAACTGAAACAAAGATCTAAAAGCAGTTTAGCAGCAAACTTTGTGAAAACAGATATTTTTGTCATTCTCAAAACTTTTGGCCATGACCGTAGATTGTTGGTCAAATCACGACCACTGGATGACAATGGCAGCTCTGGCCTTTTGCTAGGGCTGCTGCTACCATCCACCCAAACATTTTTACCATTGCCCGATCCTTTTGAGGAGCCAAAGCAACTGTTTATGGGCCATAGTGTACAGTAACTGAATCAGTAATGTAACTATGTAACTATGAAAGTATAAATGGTGCAGCAGTTGAACTGATTTTGGCTTACAATTACTGATCAAATACTGACTGTCTGAAAGAGGCTTTATGGATGCTTAAAATACAGCTCAGAAGAATGCAAAAATAAACAGTAATGTGAACACAGCCTTATTGCCACTGCTGCTGCCACCCTCCCTACTCTGTCATAGAGCCACTACTGTCACTGCTACTTCAACTGCTGCCACTCTCCCCACACTATAGTCACTGTTAATGCTTCTGCTGCCATCCTCCCCAATCTGTCATGAAGCCACTATTGTCACTGTTACTGCCACTGTTGCTCCCCCCCCCCCGTCACTCTGTCATGGGGCCACTACTTGAATCTTGGGGCACTGCACAGTTAAATCCACAAAGATAGACCTGATGGTAACAGTTACCTTGTAATAGGGACATACAGAAAATCTATATCTAACAGAAGGGATTAAAAAGCATGTGTTTGGACTGCCACAACATGTATTAAAACAACATTTTTTTATCCACTACTTTATTGGCGCTGCCTCCAGGGGCGGACTGGGAACTGCAAGTGGCCCTGGAAAAAAATACTAAAAGTGGCCCCGGTTTTGTAGTCGGGTCCAAATTGATGGAAGGCAGGGCCAGCAATACCATATTGTGGCACATTATACCACCCCAACAGAGCCAAATATCACCATCCATCACAAAATATTTCCAGCAGCACAAAATACATCCCTAAAAAATTCCACTGACCGGCTGTGAGGAGGGCCCAGGTGGCCCCCAGGCATCAGCCCAACAAGGAACTTTCCCTGTAAGGTCTATGGCCAATCTGCCCCTGGCTGCCTCCATTTCTTAATTTTGTTCCACTAAGGAGCCATTGCATTGCAGGGGTGCTCCCAGGTGTTTTGCTTTACTGAAGGGTGCTGCATCATTGTCTTTTTGTTTAACAGAAGGGATTAGCTATGCATCTTGGTGCACTGCACAGTGATGTAGACGGTGATAAATAACACCTGTAATAATGATGGCTCAGTACCTACAGAACCAATTAACTATCAATGTGGGTGCACTAGAACGTAATCCACATGGTAATACACTCTCCCTGCACTCTCCGTGCAGTTTAAGTTCCAAGTCTTCACACTGAAATTGGGCTATCAATGGTTAGGCAGAATATGATTAGGCAGAGTGGCCTGGGTTTAACTGATTTATGGCAATTTGTGATGAATTAATTCATAACAAAACAAATGTCTTGTCGAGGTTCGGCAAATTGACCAAATTGAATCTTTCAAAACTTCGCTCATCTCTTGTTGTGTTCTTTCTTTCCCTGTCAATGCCACAGCTTCTAACAGAGGATATAGCTTAAGATTTAAACCAAGCTTGTGCGACCACCTCATTGAGGTAGACAGAGAAATAAGGAAAAGTATAAACAGTAGGAGGGGCAGTACAGATACATTTTATTGAATAGTTCAGTGACAGTGTAGTATACTACATTTTTAATTATATGCAATTACAAAAGTATTCAGATCCATATGCTGGTTTTAAAAATTTAGAATATTTTTTGTGTCACAACACCTTTAAAGCAGCCCTCACCACCTCACCCTGATGTCCGAACTCTGCTTTGGCTGAACTGTTACATCATTTTGTCAAAGCCCCTAACAGAGCAGAACTTTTACGGGGCTAATATGCAACACATTTATCATACTGTGATAACTTTGGTACATCTGTAGATTGCCTGTTCTAACTTTGCATTATTTAAATATTAGGATAAGTGAATCTACCCCAGTGTACCCTAAAATAAAATTAAGCTGTCCTAACCTGGTGTCCGAAGGAGCAACTTATCCTGCCACCGTCAAAGAGCAATACAGAGATTGTATTACTGCATTTTACAGTAGAGAGTAGAAGCACTCAGCAGCCAGCCAGCTCAGAATCCAGACATGCAACGGAAGGCATCCAGGCATGTACAGAGAGCGCATGAAGCTAAGGTGCATACACCTCATCTTTAAACGCTTACTGCGCAAGCCTGGAAGAAGGAGTGTTTCTGGCTAGGATCTGACGTGCCGGATAGAAGGAGCGTGCTTTAGCAGCGAGGCAGGCGGCATGGCCGATAGTATTCAGTGACCCAGTTTTCCCAACACAGTAAATAAAGACAGAAATGTATGGTAGCTCCAAGCTGCCGTAGATTTCCATTTAAGAGCACGCAGCTTAGGGAATATCAAGACCAGCACAGAAACCAACAGTCTTTAATTTTAAAGGGGTATTCCCATCTCAGACAATGGGGGCATATCGCCAGGATATGCCCCCATTGTCTGATAGGTGCGGGTCCCACCGCTGGGACCCGCACCTATATTGAGAATGGAGCGGGGAGCTCTGTGGCTGGAGGACCCCAGATTTCCTGGGGTCCGTCCACCACCAAGCGCTAATCCCCTCCTCTCCCATAGAAGTGAATGGGAGCGTGCCGCGCATGTGCGGCCCATGCTCCCATTCATTTCTATGGGGCAGACAGCAATAGCCGAGCCAGCGCGCTGCTATTTTCGGCGGCCCCATAGAAATGAACAGAGGGCGACTGCGCAGTGCGCTCTCCTTCACTTGCGGGGCTCCGTTCTCGATATAGGTGCGGGTCCCAGCGGTGGGACCCGCACCTATAAGACAATGGGGGCATATCCTAGCGATATGCCCCTATTGTCTGAGATGAGAAAACCCCTTTAATAATAGGAAATTTTCTGATAAAATACTGATTTTAAAGATCTAATGTGTATATATATATATATATATATATATATATATATAGTCTTAAAACAATGCAATCTGGGCAAAATGCATCTATGTAACAGCTTTATAGAAGCTTAGATTTTGGTTCTTAACTACAAATTGGTTGTGCAAATCATCACTTATGCTACCTCCACAGAAAATTAGAATATATGTAGTACAGATGGTGTGGATTGTGCATCCTGATGTCCAGAGTAATTTTCACTCCTAGTCTAGCCAGTGCTTGTCACATTTCACATGATGCAGTATGGTACTTTGGCATAGTGCATTTTATATTAAAAGGAACGGTCTTGCCTCATAACTATACACATGGCTGCCTTTCTATCTACATTTCAAATTTAAAGAAGAGTCATTTTTAATGAAAGCTAACTTTATATTTTCAGAAATGTTTTTACATAATTAATGAAATTTAGATGTTTTTCTCACTCTGCTACTTGATTACAGTAAAGCTCATGACCTCATTGATTGGAGAATCACATTAAAGAAACTTGCTAATTTAGTTGCACTAATTGTAATTGTAAATTGCACTGGAATCAATGCCTGTAAGAAGTGGACAACCAATTTTCTTAGAATATTATGTATTCACCCATAAAAAATAAGTAAGACGGCTGCTTTTCTGAGGCTCAGGCATGCATAATATGCAGTAATGGCTGCTAAATTCTAATTGATATTATATATTTCTGCAGTGTATTATCAATCAGGAAAATCATTGACTGCATCCCTTGAGGCTTTCATATACATATACTTTTAACCCTTTCTCTGCCTGAGGTGTTTCAGCATTTTGCACCTCTGGCAGCCAGACCAATTTTCTGTTTTGACACGTAAAAATAAATGACTAAATAAAAAAATCATACTAACCTCCCCATTCCCATTTATTTTCTTAAAGTAGACACCTGGCGCATTGTCAAAATTATATTACTGGGTAAAAGTAGCAGAAAGTAATATGGACCACACCTCTTAAAAATAAATGGACAACATGGGCAAAGTTCATACATAACACTGAGAATTAAAGTTATATGCACAAATCTTCATAATATCATCAGAACTGGAGAGATCTAAATCTGGCTTTGAGCTGGAAATGTTAAAAAGTTAAATCATGTAAAATACAGTGAAAAATAAGTGAACCCCCAAAATCTTTAGATTTCCTGAAAGCAGACCACCTGATGAATGCAGCTGCCTTGACGGACTGTCACAAAAAGGTAGGGATAAGTGCAGCCCTAAATTCTACCCACTCCCTTATCCCTACCTACTTGCACGGTCTGTCCTAACTGATGGGGTACAACTGGGCGGCAGTCCCTAGCTTACGTACGTGCAGGGGCCTAACGGAAGGAAACAGCAAGGGGAGAAAACAAAAGACAAGGACAGAAAACACAGAAGCAACAAGCTTCCCAGGCTGGGTAAAACCACAACTAAAAACAATGGAAGCCAAGGTCAAGACCCAGGAGGTAACAAGGGCACAGAGGGTGGTAACACAAGATTGAAGTCAAATACAAGCCGAGGTCAAACAAAAGTAGTCACACATGCAGAAAATGCTAGTGAGGTAACAAGACCAATCACAGACAACATGTGGCCAGCAGTTTTCCTGCTTAAATAGGTCTAATTGATGGGTCACGTGACGTGGCCAGCATCACGTGACCC
Source organism: Bufo bufo (assembly GCF_905171765.1). Taxonomy (NCBI): domain Eukaryota; kingdom Metazoa; phylum Chordata; class Amphibia; order Anura; family Bufonidae; genus Bufo; species Bufo bufo. The sequence goes on from NC_053389.1 coordinate 541,856,859, forward strand.
ATATCCAGCACATCAATACACCTGAGTGACGACTCATTGACATTGGCGCTCAGTTCCATCCCCCTGCTTGTTGTCTAGGGGACGCAGGATGCCGGCCACGCTGAAGAGGCGTGCGCGGCCGGGTCCTCTCTGCCCCCTGGTTACCATTAAAAAAATGCAGTAAAACAAACATTGGCACCTAAAACTCACTTCCAAGCAGAAGTTTACACATTAAACCAACTTCCTGTTTTGAAGACTACAAGCGCTGGGTGGGAATCCAACATAAACGTGTATGAAGACAGAACAGTAAAACAGATGCTAGTCACCAGCGATAGTGGATTTCACAATACGGAGTCACCATCACACACGCGGTCCTGCATATAAGGTTGCAGCGGCTGCCATACAGTCGCAAGAAGCGAGAGTGCAGTCCACAGCAAGCGCAGTACAATCCAGACCATTGAAGTCCGTTCCTACCTAGACTAAGTCTGGGCAGAGACATTAAACAGCTAGCAAACGACACACAATGTCCGCTAGCCAGACATCATCATACAGGACCAGGTCACGAGCAAGCTGCTCTAACAAGTCCTCAATAAAAGAAAAGGCTGCTCTCGCCCATGCAGAAGCTGAGGCTGCAAAAGTAAGGTCTTCCTTCGCTGCACAAGAGATGCAACTAAAGCTAAGGCAAGCAGATGAAGAAACAGAGAGAGCCTGCCTGCAAGCGTCAATGGAAAAGAAGAGAGTACGCCTGCAAGTGTCACTGGAGAAACTCACGGCAGAGAAAAAGCGGCAGCCGCAGTAGCCCAAGCAGAGTTTCTAGAAGCCATGGAGTTCCCAGAATCCAAGAAACACAGCCAAGTACTCGGGACAGACCTCGATCAACAAGATCCAGCACAGCACATCTCAGAATATGTCCATCAGCATCCCAAGACAGATGACGACTATGATCCAGTATATCAGCCAGCTTATACAGAGTGCCAAAGATCCTACTTTGAACCATAGTACCTCAAGCAGGACGGTATGCGACAAAATGATGCTGACCACAACTACGGCCCTACAGAACAGAAACTACAACCTTTGCTTTGACTTAAAGGGACAGAACGGTATTATAAAGACTTCCTTAAGCCAGAAACCCCTAAAAGGTATGGTGATACACCACACAAGCAGCATAACAACAACACACCGAGTAGTATTGGCGCTAACCAGGACTCTGCTAAGTTCTTTGCTAAATGGGAGCTGTTTACCAAAGGACTTATAAAGTTCACTGATTGCCCCGAGAACTACAGGGCATGGCGAGACTCCTTCCAGAAAGCCATAAGGGACTTAGATCTTTCCTGTAGTGAGGAGTTAGGTCTCTTGGTAAAGTGGCTTGGAAGCGAGTCTGCTGAACACGCCAAAAGAATCAGAAACATTAACATAACTAACAAAACTATCCGGGCAAAGGCCTAAAGATGGTGTGGGAAAGACTTGATGAGTGTTATGGATCAATAGAAGCTATAGAAAATGATTTATATAAGAGAAACCCAGAATAGTGGGTAGAGGTTACCAGAAGCTTAGGGAACTCAGTGACTTGTTGATAGAGGTACAGGTTGCTCTGGCAGAAGGAGATCTGCCAGGGCTAGCATTCCTGGACACCGCCAGAGGTGTCAATCCGATTGTCCAAAAACTCCCTTATAATCTACAAGAGAAGTGGATCACGCATGATTTCCATTATAAACAGTTTCATAATGTACCATTCCCCCCTTTCGTGGTGTTTGTAGACTTTGTTACTCAACAGGCAAGGATCAGAAATGATCCCAGTTTTGACTTTACATTGTCATGTCCCACTACCCCTGGTGTCAAACCTCATAAAACACGAGTGGCAGTCCACAAAACTAACGTTGCCGCCACAGGTTCTCCTTACAGGCCGTTTAAGGCTCCTCAGAACAAACTCAAAGATCTTACCAAAGAATAGTGATAGACGAATATCGTCCGGGACGGTTCGCAATCAAATGTTTGCAAACCGAGCATTCGTGGCAGGCCCCATTGACTTTAATGGCAGGCGAACCTTAAAAACCTTCAGGTCATATTTGCAGCCACCAAATACTTACTAGAAGTGCACAAATAGTCCCACAACATGGACAATGACATAACAGAGGGGGATCATTGGCAAAAATTCCCACCAAAAATATGTATTTTAATCAGAGGCCATTTTATGCGTCTTAAAGGGAAACTCTCAAAAATGTGCCCTGCTGGAGCCTAGAAATTTTTTATTTTAGGCCACGGGAGTACAGGCTCCAAAAATTAGGCATTCACCTGACAGAAAAGAACTTGTGATTATGTGGCTGTAGGTACATTAGGCGGTCACTGGATAAAAATTTTACAGTAGACCAGTACAGGTCCCAAAAATTAGGCATTCACCTGACAGAAAATTACTTGTGATTATGTGGCTGGAGGTACATTAGGCGGTCACTGGATAAAAAATTTACTGTAGGCAAGTACAGGCCCCAAAAAGTAGGCATTCACCTGACAGAAAAGGCCTTTTATGCTTCTATATATACATAAGACAAGGACCATTCTTTGTTATGTTTGGTGGCGGATATGTGTGGGCTGGCATGACGAAATTCAAGTACCCGTGGTCATCACAGGTTTTGAATTCCTCTGAGATCCATGCCTCATTCATTTTTTGAAATGTGAGGTAGTCCACACTGTCGTGAGCTAGGCGAGTACTCTTATTGGTCACGGTCATCCTTGCTGAGCTGAACGTCCTTTCGGACAGGACACACTACGAGGGGCAAGCCAAGAGTTCCATGTTAAATTGCGCCAGCTCTGGCCACAGGTCAAGCCTGCACACCCAGTAGTCCAGGGGTTCCTCGCTTTTCAGAGCTTCCACATCGGCCGTTAACCCAATGTAGTCGGATACCTGTCGGTCTAGGTGTTCCCTGAGGTTGGATCCGGAGAGCGGCTGTCGATGGGTTGGATGCAAGAATGATCTCATATCAGAAGTGACCAACACATCTTCAAACCGCCCTCTTCTTGCAGACGCAGTAGGATTAGTGCTTCGCTGTGAGTGGAAATTCCTCTGCCAGCGCCTGTAACAGCAGAATACAGCATCTCTCGCAGCAAGGCCTGGAAGTGCTGCATTTTGCCAGCCCTCTGTGATGCTGCTAACATGTCCGCCATTTTGTGTTTGTACAGGGGGTCTAAGTACATTGCCACCCAGTACTGGTCCTTGCACTTTATGCTTTTTATACGGGGGTCCCTCTTCAAACACTGGAGCATGAAGGTCCCCATTTGTACTAAATTGTAAGCGATGGAGCGTCCTGGCTCCTGCTCAGGAGAATGTCCTCCTCGGTCTTCTCCCCCCAGCCACGGACAACACCAGGGATCCCCGAAAAGTTTAAAGTCCCCTCAAAGCCTGTTCTTCTTGCTACTCTTCCCTCCAGCCACAATACTCCTCTGACTCCTCTACATACTCCTGTTGACTTGTCTCAGATGGAGTAGCCCCCCATGGGAATTCATTCAGTATTGCGACTTCCTCATCTTCCAGCTCCTGCTCCTCGACGGCTCGATCAATGACACGACGCAATGCACACTCCAGAAAGAAGGCGTAATATACAATGTCACTGATAGCTCCCTGGCTGCAACTTACCAGTTTGGTGATCTCATCAAATGGGTGCAGAAGTTCGTACAATAGAACAACAAATCCCAGCAGCTGTGTCTTATGCAGGTATAGTTTGTGATTTTCTGTTGGATGTACCTGTTGAGAAAGGCTTGCATGCCGAAACGCGTCCTGGTTATAGGACATTTTCTGGAATGAAATAAAAGAAACTTACCTGCATAAGACACAGCTGCTGGGATTTGTTGTTCTATTGTTCGTTGCAGGTGGCTGCTCTCCCGTACAGCGTGCAATTTTGAGCGAGTGCTGGCCTGTCTTCCCTTTTGATTGTGCAGAGTTCGTACAGGTAGTCGTTAACGGCAAGTTGCTGCTGGAGCAACCTATCAAGCATATACAAGGTGGAGTTCCAGCGCATCGGGCTGTCACAAATCAGATGTCTGAGGGGCAAGTGCGAGCCATAGCCGTGTAAAATCTTCTACAGTAAAATGGCCAGAGATTTTCCTGGCCTGCTGAAAGATGTCCTGGACCCCGGGGTATTGGCAACGAATCACTGCACGATTAAGTTCAGGACGTGTGCTATGCACGGCATGTGTGTCATTTTGCTCTGTTTCAGCGTGCTTAGCAGATTGGCACCATTGTCACACACCACTTTACCAACTGTCAAATTGAGCGGGGTTAGTCACTGATCGGCCTGTGACTGCAGAGCTGAAAGCAGTGCAGCATCGGTGTGGTTCTTGGCTTCCAGGCACAACAGCCGCAGCACAGCATGGCAATGTCTCACATGAGATGTCGAATAGGTTCTGGGGAGCCTAGGGGGCGCAGCAAAAGAGACGGTAGCAGCAGAAAAGGAGGAGTCAGCCGAGGAGGAGACGGAGGATGAAGTAGGAAGAGGAGAAGAAGAGGCAGGCTTGCATGCAATCCTTAGTGGTAACACCAAATCCACCCGGGAGCCACAGGTTACATGCTTGAAGGCCTTCAGAAAGTCACAGAGTGGGCAATAAAAGTTATGTACCTTCCCTGCCTGTGTTTGCTAGACCACGTGTCTGTGGTCAGATGTATTTTGGCACCGACACTGTGTACCAGAGATATATTTGCTTGCCGCTGAACGTGGCCATATAGCTCTGGGATGCCCTTTTGTGAGAAATATTTCCTTCCGGGGACCTTCCATTGTGAAGTGCCAATGGCCACAAATTTTCTAAAGGCCCCTGAGTCCACCAGTTTATATGGCAGTAGTTGGCAGGCTAGCAGTTCCGACAAGCCAGCGGTCAGCCATTGGGCAAGAGGGTTATCCGGCATCATCAACTTTTTAAGCTTGAACATTTGTGCCACTGAAGACTGCCTTCTGCCCGATGAACGCGACGACGGCACGGTGGAAGGTGGAGGACAAATGGGAGGAAAGAGGAGAAGGAGAAGAGGCAGGACATAGAGCATTATTAGTGTGGCTTTGTGGGTTCTGAAGGCGTTGCTCCCACTGGGCTCGGTGATGGGAGGCCAGGTACCTTCTTAAGGCGGTCAACCCTAGGTGAGTGTTAGGCTTACCACGACTTATGTGTTGACAGGACAGGCTGCAGATGGCAACACTATTGTCAGCAGCTGACACGTTAAAAAAAGCCCACACTGAGGAGCCAAGTGCCAGCATCCTGGGAGCACCAGATATGACCGTGCATGGTGGATGGCTCGCTCCAGATACACTAGCAGTCTGCTTTTTGCATCCTGTGCACTGTAAGTTCTGCCTGCTTCTCCTCCTTCTCCTCCCTATCTGCTGCTCCATCTCTCCCTCTGAATTCCCCTTCTCTTCCTCTCTTGTGGGCACCCACGTGACATCCATCGACACGTCATCATCGTCACTTTCACCACCACTTACATTTGAGATCTCGGAGTAGGCAGCAACAGCGGGGACCTCCCTCCTTGGGCAATCTGGGTACTGTCGTAAGACCACTGGGTGGCGACCGTTGCTACCTCCTCTTCCTCATCTGATGTCAAGAATGGCTGTGCATCGGTAAGGTCTGGCAATGGATAAGAAAATAATTCCTCTGACTCGAGTGGAGGGGCTATGGTGGTGGTGGTGTATTTGGGGGTGCACACAGCACAGAGTGAGGAGGGTGCAGATACAGAGGATGAGGAGGATGCAGAAACGGAAGGCTGAGTGAGCCACTCAACCAACTCCAACTTCCCACTTAAGCTTGGTCCACCTGCCCGACCCCTACCAACCCTACGGATTAGCCTGCCTCTTCTTTGCCTGTCATTTTCAAAATGACCCTGTGCATAAGTCCCTAGAGAAGAGCAGTATTTGTGGAAGCAGGTGTCTCGCAGGCCTCAATCAATATTTGGTGGAAACAGGTATAACGAACCCCTTAATCTGTATTTTGTGGAAGCAGGTATATCGCAGGCCTCAATCAATATTTGGTGGAAACAGGTATAACGAACCCCTTAATCTGTATTTTGTGGAAGCAGGTATATCGCAGGCCTCAATCAATATTTGGTGGAAACAAGTATGTCAAATCCCCTTAATCAGTATTTTGTGAAAGCACGTATATCGCAGGCTTCAATCAATATTTGATGGAAACAGGTATATCGAACCCCTTAATCAGTATTTTTTGGAAGCAGGTATATCGCAGGCCTCAATTAATATTTGGTGGAAGCAGATATATCAAACATCTTAATCAGTATTTTGTGGAAGCAGGTATATCACAGCCTTCAATCAGTATTTTGTGGAAGCAGTTATATCAAACACCTTAATCAGTATTTTGTGGAAGCAGGTATATTGCAGGCCCCAATTAATATTTGGTAGAAACAGGTATATCGAACCCCTTAATCAGTATTTTGTGGAAGCAGGTATATCGAAGCCCTCAATCAATATTTGGTGGAAATAGGTATATCGAACCCCTTAATCAGTATTTTGTGGAAGCAGTTATATCCCAGGCCTCAATCAATATTTGGTAGAAACAGGTATATCGAACCCTTTAATCAGTATTTTGTGGAAGCGGGTATATCAACCCCCTTAATCAATATTTGGTGGAAGCATGTATATCACAGGTCACAATCAATATTTGGTAGAATCAGGTATATCAAACCCCTTAATCAGTATTTTGTGGAAGCAGGTATATCGCAGCCCTCAATCAGTATTTTGTGGAAGCAGCTAAATCAAACCCCTTAATCAGTATTTTGTGGAAGCAGGTATATCGCAGGCCTCAATCAATATTTGGTGAAAGCAAGTATATCAAACCGCTTAATCAGTATTTGGTGGAAACAGGTATTTTAATCAGTATTTTCTGGAAGTAGGTATATCGCAGCCCTCAATCAATATTTTGTAGAAGCAGGTATATCAAGCCCCTTAATCAATATTTTGTGGAAGCAGGTATATATCGCAGGCCTCAATCAGTATTTGGTGGAAACAGGTATATCGAACCCCTTATTCTGTATTTTGTGGAAGCAGGTATATCGCAGGCCTCAATCGATATTTGGTGGAAACAGGTATATCGAACCCCTTAATCAGTATTTTGTGGAAGCAGGTATATTGCAGCTAAAGATGGCCTTGCGGTTCACCCAAAGGGCATTTAGCCACGGACTTTGCTCGTTCGCTGTTCGCCAAACAGGCGAACATATGTTGATGTCCACCGGCACCATATTCTTTGCATTGTGCAGAACTTTGACCCATTACACATCCATCAGGTGACACAGGACAGCAAATTGAGACCTTTCAGCACATGAACATACCCCCTACCCTATAAATGAACCCGATCTGGCCGCCATTTTACATTCTGTTTTTTGCCAAGTGTTGCTGTGTGGAGCAGGGACAGACTGTCAAACAGTATAGAGACACCAAACTCTAGCTAATAGGGCCACAAAAGTCCCTTTAAGGACTGGTATAGGTGTGCTATCGATAGGTGTGACATAGTGAGGGGTGTAATATACTTGTAATATACTTTCTAAAATAGAAAGTACAGTCGTGGCCAAAAGTTTTGAGAATGACAAAAATATTAGTTTTCACAAAGCTTGCTGCTAAACTGCTTTTAGATCTTTGTTTCAGTTGTTTCTGTGATGTAGTGAAATATAATTACACGCACTTCATACGTTTCAAAGGCTTTTATCGACAATTACATGACATTTATGCAAAGAGTCAGTATTTGCAGTGTTGGCCCTTCTTTTTCAGGACCTCTGCAATTCGACTGGGCATGCTCTCAATCAACTTCTGGGCCAATTCCTGACTGATAGCAACCCATTCTTTCATAATCACTTCTTGGAGTTTGTCAGAATTAGTGGGTTTTTGTTTGTCCACCCGCCTCTTGAGGATTGATCACAAGTTCTCAATGGGATTAAGATCTGGGGAGTTTCCAGCCCATGGACCCAAAATGTCAACGTTTTGGTCCCCGAGCCACTTAGTTATCACTTTTGCCTTATGGCACGGTGCTCCATCGTGCTGGAAAATGCATTGTTCTTCACCAAACTATTATTGGATTGTTGGAAGAAGTTGCTGTTGGAGGGTGTTTTGGTACCATTCTTTATTCATGGCTGTTTTTGGGCAAAATTGTGAGTGAGCCCAATCCCTTGGATGAGAAGCAACCCGACACATGAATGGTCTCAGGAGGCTTTACTGTTGGCATGACACAGGACTGATGGTAGCGCTCACCTTTTCTTCTCCGGACAAGCCTTTTTCCAGATGCCCCAAACAATCGGAAAGAGGCTTCATCGGAGAATATGACTTTGCCCCAGTCCTCAGCAGTCCATTCACCATACTTTCTGCAGAAGATCAATCTGTCCCTGATGTTTTTTTTGGAGAGAAGTGGCTTCTTTGCTGCCCTTCTTGACACCAGGCCATCTTCCAAAAGTCTTCGCCTCACTGTGCGTGCAGAGGCGCTCACACCTGCCTGCTGCCATTCCTGAGCAAGCTCTGCACTAGTGGCATTCTGATCCCGCAGCTGAATCCTCTTTAGGAGACGATCCTGGCGCTTGCTGGACTTTCTTGGATGCCCTGAAGCCTTCTTAACAAGAATTGAACCTCTTTCCTTGAAGTTCTTGATGATCCTATAAATTGTTGATTGAGGTGCAATCTTAGTAGCCACAATATCCATTTTTATGCAACGCAATGATGGCTGCACGCGTTTCTTTGCAGGTCACCATGGTTGACAATGGAAGAACAATGATTTCAAGCATCACCCTCCTTTTAACATGTCAAGTCTGCCATTTTAACCCAATCAGCCTGACATAATGATCTCCAGCCTTGTGCTCATCAACATTCTCACCTGAGTTAACAAGACGATTACTGAAATGATCTCAGCAGGTCCTTTAATGACGGCAATGAAATGCAGTGGAAAGTTTTTTTTGGGATTAAGTTAATTTTCATGGCAAAGAAGGACTATGCAATTCATCTGATCACTCTTCATAACATTCTGGAATATATGCAAATTGCTATTATAAAAACTTAAGCAGCAACTTTTCCAATATTTATGTAATTCTCAAAACTTTTGGCCATGACTGTATATTATAGGGCATTTGTATTGTGCAGCAGTTGTGTGCGTTTCTGCTGTGATACTGCAGCTATACAGAGGAAAAAACGCTATTGGAACAACTAAATGCAACTGGTGTGCTATACCAGTTGCTTCCCAAAAAATATGATTGAGGCAGTGGTGTGATATACCTATAATATAATTTCTATATAGTGCATTTGTATTGTGCAGCATTTGTGTGCGGTTCTGCTGAGATACCGCAGCTATACAGAGAGACAAACGCCATTGGAACATTTAATTGCCACAGGTGTGTTATACGAGTTGCCCCCATAAAAATCTGATTGAGGCAGGGGTGTGATATACCTAAAATATAATTTCTTTATAGTGAATTTGTATAGTGCAGCATTTGTGTTTGGTTCTGCTGAGATACCGCAGCTATACAGAGGGACAAACGCCATTGGAACATTTAATTGCAACTGGTGTGATATACCAGTTGCCCCCAAACAAAATCTGATTGAGGCAGGGGTGTGATATACCTAGAATATAATTTCTATAAAGTTCATTTGTACAGTGCAGCATTTGTGTGTGGTTCTGCTGAGATACTGCAGCTATACAGAGGGACAAATGCCATAGGAACAACAAATTGCAAATTATGTGATATACCAGTTGCCCCCCAAAAAATCTTAATGAGGCAGGGGTGTGATATACCTCTAACATAATTTCTATATAGTGCATTTGTATAGTGCAGCATTTGTGTGCGGTTCTGCTGAGATACCACAGCTATACAGAGGGACAAACACCATTGGAACATTTAATTGCAACTGATGTGATATACCAGTTGCCCCCCAAAAAATCTTATTGAGGCAGGGGTGTAATATACCTCTAACATAATTTCTATATAGTGCATTTGTATAGTGCAGCATTTGTGTGCGGTTCTGCTGAGATACCACAGCTATGCAGAGGGACAAACACCATTGGAACAACTAATTGCAACTGATGTGATATACCAGTTACCCCGCAAAAAATCTGATTGAGGTAGGGGTGTGATATACCTATAATATAATTTCTATATAGTGCATTTGTATTGTGCAGCATTTGTGTGCGGTTCTGCTGAGATACCCCAGCTTTACAGAGGGACAAACGCCATTGGAGCACTTAATTGCAAGTGGTGTGATATACCAGTTGCCCCCCAAAAAATCTGATTAAGTGGTTTTATATACCTGCTTCTACAAATACTGCTCTTCTCTAGGGAATTTGGCACAGTGTCATTTTGAAAATGACAGGCAGAGGAAGAGGCAGACCGTTCCGCAGGGGTGGTAGGGGTCAGGAAGGTGCACCAGACCGGATCCTAAGTGGGAAGTTGGAGAAGGCACGTGCAATTACGTCAAAGGACACCAGAGTTGTTTGAGTCGCTCACTCAGCCTTCCGCTTCTGCACCCTCCTCATCCTCTGAATCAGCACTCGCCTCACTCTCTGCTGTGTGCACCCCCAAAGACACCACCACCAACCCCACCATAGCCCCTCCACTCATCAATTTCCAGACCTTAACGTTGCGCAGCCATTCTTGGCATCGGATGAGGAAGAGGAGGTAGCAACGGTCGCCCCCCAGCAGTCTGATGACAGTACACAGATCAGCCCAAGGAGGGTGGTCCCCGCTGTTGCTGCCTACTTCAAGATCTCTAATGTCAGTGTTGGCGAAGGGGACGATGATGACTTGTCGATGGACGTCACATGGGTGCCCAGAAGAGAGGAAGAGGAGGGGAGTTCCGAGGGAGAGACGGAGCAGCAGATAGGGAGGAGAAGGAGGAGAAGCAGGCAGAACTCGCTGTGCACAGGAGGCAAAAAGCAGACTGCTAATGTATCTGGAGTGAGCCATCCACCATGCACAGTCACATCTGGCGCTCCCAGGACCCCGGCACATGGCTCCGCAGTGTGGGCTTTTCTTAACGTGTCAGCTACCCATCTTGCAGCCAACCCATCGACAGCTGCCCTCCGGATTTAGCCTCATGAACAGCGCCCTCTATTAGCTGCATAGTGTTATAACAAGACTATTCGCTGTTGTGACTGAATAGTCTTGTCATAACACTATGCAACTAATAGAGGGCACTGTTCATGAGAGATTCTGCTCATTTCCATGTCTTTCCCATATGCCCATGTTTATGGAAATGAGTTTTTACATGACAAAACTGTATAGAAAGGTTATTGAATAATATATTAGGACAATCAGAAAACTTTTCACCCTAATGATATTAATCTAGGTGTGCAGGTCCACCCAAGCCATCCAACAGATGCAAAATAACTTTACTGGTTTACTGGTTCTCAGTCAGGTGACAGCTGGTTTGGAATATCTCATAGTGCTCAAGGCTGCCATTGTAAGGTATGCTGGCTGTTATCTGTCTCATGGGTAGATGGATGGCTTGTACATACCTGGCTTTTGGCATATATCCTTTGTGTGGTTGTCCTTTTGTATGTTGTACATAATAGGAGTCTAAGACGCATCCAGCTATCCTCTTAATGCTGTTGCCAAATCATTTTGATGGGGTTTCCATCAATTTCTAACCTTTTTTTATGAACCAGACATCCACTTCTCTTCAGAGCAGGGGGTTCCTGGGATTCTCCTATTGACTTCCATTATACTCGGATGCTTGTCCGAGCACACGAATATAGCAATGTGTTCGGGCCGAACACCTGAATACTTTGGTAATCGATCATCACTAGTGAATGCATCATTTTTGGGGCCTGTAATCTAACTGGTATTTTGTGGAAGCAGGTATATCGCAGGCCTCAATCAATATTTGGTGGAAACAGGTATATCGAACCCCTTAATCAGTATTTTGTGGAAGCAGGTATATCGCAGGCCTCAATCAGAATTTTGTGGAAGCAGATATATCAAACCCCTTAATCAGTATTTTGTGGTAACAGGTACAGTATATCTTACCCCTCAATCAATATTTGGTGGAAACAGGTATATCGAACCCGTTAATCGGAATTTTGTGGAAGCAGGGATATAGCAGGCCTCAATCAATATTTGGTAAAAACAGGTATATCGAACGCCTTAATCAGTATTTTGTAGAAGCAGGTATATTGCAGCCCTCAATCAGTATTTTGTGGAAGCAGGTATATCACAGGCCTTATTCAATATTTGGTTGAAACAGGTATATCAAACACCTTAACCACTTGCCATCTGGGCACTTTGCCCTCTTCCTGACCAGGCCTAATTTTGCAAAACTGACATATCTCACTTTCTGTGGTAATAACTAGTGATGAGCGGCAGGGGTCATATTCGAATTCGCGATATTTCGCGAATAATTTGTAGAATATTCGTCAAAAATTCACGATTTTTTTTTTTACTCAAAAAATCGGAAAGGTAATGATTGTGTAGTATGCGAATTTTTGGAATTCGAATTTTTGGAATTTGAATTTTCGGATTCGAATTTTTTTATTGCGAATTTTTCAACTTACAACTATTAGACGAAGAAGATTATAGCACTATATTAGCTAAATTGCTCTATATTCGATTTTTTTTGAATATTCTCTATATTGCTATAACTTAGTTTTTTCGAATAGTCGTAATATTCTAAAACAAGAATATTTAGCAATATAGCGAATATTCAAAAAAAACTAATATAGAGCAAAATTCGCAAACACTACTACTCCTAAAGTCAAGTATATTGCAGCCTTCTTATTGGCCCACAAGCTAGAAGCAGTGAGGGATCATGTGTACTGATAAAAAATATAAAAAATCGAAAAAATAAAATAAAAATCGAAAATATTAATTCGAATATTCGAAATTACGAATATATATACTATATATAACTATATTCGAAATATTCGCGAATTTTCGAAGTACCTATATTCGCAATAAAAATTCGAAATTCGAATATTCGTGATCAACACTAGTAATAACTTTGGAACGCCTTTACTTATCCAAGTCATTCAGAGATTGTTTTCTCGTGACACATTGTACTTCATGATAGTCATAAATTTGATTCAATATATTTCACCTTTATTTATGAAAAAAAATCCAAATTTACCAAAAATATTTAAAAATTAGCAATTTTCTAAATTTCACTTTCTCTGCTTTTAAAACATAGAAACATAGAAACATAGAATGTGTCGGCAGATAAGAACCATTTGGCCCATCTAGTCTGCCCAATATACTGAATACTATGGATAGCCCCCGGCCCTATCTTATATGAAGGATGGCCTTATGCCTATCCCATGCATGCTTAAACCCCTTCACTGTATTTGCAGCTACCACTTCTGCAGGAAGGCTATTCCATGCATCCACTACTCTCTCAGTAAAGTAATACTTCCTTATATTACTTTTAAACCTTTGCCCCTCTAATTTAAAACTGTGTCCTCTTGTGGTAGTTTTTCTTCTTTTAAATATGCTCTCTTCCTTTACCGAGTTGATTCCCTTTATGTATTTAAAAGTTTCTATCATATCCCCTCTGTCTCTTCTTTCTTCCAAGCTATACATATTAAGGTCCTTTAACCTTTCCTGGTAAGTTTTATCCTGCAATCCATGTACTAGTTTAGTAGCTCTTCTCTGAACTCTCTCTAGAGTATCTATATCCTTCTGGAGATATGGCCTCCAGTACTGCGCACAATACTCCAAGTGAGGTCTCACCAGTGTTCTGTACAGCGGCATAAGCACTTCACTCTTTCTACTGCTTATACCTCTCCCTATACATCCAAGCATTCTGCTGGCATTTCGTGCTGCTCTATTACATTGTCTTCCCACCTTTAAGTCTTCTGAAATAATTACTCCTAAATCCCTTTCCTCAGATACTGAGGTCAGGACTGTGTCAAATATTCTATATTCTGCCCTTGGGTTTTTACGCCCCAGGTGCATTATCTTGCACTTATCCACATTAAATTTCAGTTTCCAGAGTTCTGACCATTCTTCTAGTTTTCCTAAATCCTTTTCCATTTGGCGTTTCCCTCCAGGAACATCAACCCTGTTACATATCTTTGTGTCATCAGCAAAAAGACAAACCTTACCAGCGAGGCCTTTTGCAATATCACTTATGAAGATATTAAACAAAATCGGTCCCAGTACAGATCCCTGTGGAACCCCACTGGTAACATGACCTTGTTTTGAATGTTCTCCATTGACTACAACCCTCTGTTGTCTGTCACTCAGCCACTGCCTAATCCACTCAACAATATGGGAGTCCATGCTCAATGACTGCAGTTTATTGATAAGTCTTCTATGTGGGACAGTGTCAAAAGCCTTACTAAAATCTAGATATGCGATGTCTACTGCACCTCCACCGTCTATTATTTTATTCACCCAGTCAAAAAAATCTATAAGATTTGTTTGACATGATCTCCCTGAAGTAAACCCATGTTGTTTTTCATCTTGCAATCCATGGGATTTTAGATGTTCCACAATCCTATCCTTTAATAGGGTTTCCATTAATTTGCCTACTATTGATGTCAGACTCACTGGTCTATAGTTGCTCGATTCCTCCCTACTACCTTTCTTGTGAATGGGCACGACATTTGCCAATTTCCAATCTTCCGGGACGACTCCTGTTACTAATGATTGGTTAAATAAATCTGTTAACGGTTTTGCCAGCTCACCACTAAGCTCTTTTAATAATTTTGGGTGTATCTCATCAGGCCCCTGTGACTTATTTGTCTTCACCTTAGACAGCAAACTTAGAACATCTTCCTCTGTAAAGATACATGCATCAAACAGAAAGTGATACCTCATAAAATATTCATTACTTAACATTCCCCATATGTCTACTTTATGTTGGCATCATTTTGGAAATGTCATTAAATTTTTTTAGGACGTTAGAAGGTGACAGTTTTATTCCTACTATTTTTGGGTACATATGATTTTTGATCATTCATTATAACACTTTATGGGGCAAGGTGACCAAAAATTGGTTGTTTTAGCACAGTTTTTATTTATTTATTTTTACAGCGTTCACCTGAGGGGTTCAATTAAGTGACATTTTTATAGAGCAGATTGTTACGGACGTGGCGATACCTAATATGTATACTTTTTCTTATTTATTAAAGTTTTACACAATAATAGCATTTTTGAAGCCAAAAAATGATGTTTTAGTGTCTCCATGTTCTAAGAGCTATATTTTTATTTTTTTTTGAGAGATTTTCTTATGTAGGGGCTCACTTTTTGCGGGATGAGGTGACGGTTTTATTAGTACCATTTTGTGGGACATATGCTTTTTTGATCACTTGGTGTTGCACTTTTTGTGATGTAAGGTGACAAAAATGGATTGTTTTGACAGTTCTTTCTTTTTCTTTTTTCTTTTTTTTTTACGGTGTTCACCCGAGGGGTTAGGTCATGTGATATTTTTATAGAGCTGGTTTTTACGGATGCGGCAATACCAAATATGTCTATTTTATTTTATTTTTTCTATTTTTAACTTGGGGAATTTTTTTTATTCCTTACTTGGGGAATTTTTTTTTTTTACATGTGAAACCTTTTTTTATTTAATTTTTTCAACACTTTATTTTTATTTTTTTTATTTTACACTTTTCGTCACCCATAAGGTCATACAAGACCTCTGGGGGACATTTACTTCACTTTATTTTATTTTTTTCACTGTTGATTTCTCCTGTAACTGGGGCTACTATGTCAGCCCCAGTTACAGGAGAAATACACCCCCCCAGAGAGGCTGTACAGCACAATACAGCGCTGTACAGCTTCAGTGCAGGGCTGATCGAGGTCTCTGAAAGACCTCACACAGCTCCTGCACTCTCCGGTCCCGGCGGTCACATGACTGCCGGGCCGGAACAGGAAGCGCATAGCGCTTCCTGCTGTGTATGCAAGCAATCCAGAAGGCAGGGACACCTGGGCACTGTCCCTGCCTTCTCTAAGGGTTGCCCTGCTGTCACTGACAGCGGGCAACCCAATCAGCAGCTGCACGATTAGCGTGCAGCTGCAGTTTCTGAACGGACGTTCTGGAACGTCCATTCAGAAATAGAGAACCACCTCCCGGACGTTTATATCCTATGGGCGGACGGGAGGTGGTTAATCAGTATTTTGTGGAAGCAGGTATATTGCACCCCTCAATCAATATTTAGTGGAAGCAGGTATATCAAACCCCTTAATCAGTATTTTGTGGAAGCTGGTATATCACACCCCTAAATATTTTTTTTCGCCACAACAGTTATATCACACCACCCTGTTTATTTGGGGCTACAGGTATATTGCAGCCCTCAATCATTATTTTATGGAAAAAGGTATATAACACCCCTCAATCAGTTTTTTTTGGGGCAACAGATATATCACACCTGTTGTTCCAAAAGCGCTTGTTCCCCTATATAGCTGCGGTATCTCAGCAGAACCGCACACAACTGCTGCATAATACAAATGCACTTTAATATACTTTCTATGTTAGAAAGTATATTATAAGTATAACACACCCCTAAGTATATCACACCTATTGATAGCACACCTATACCAGTCTTTAACCCCTTAAGGACTCAGCCCTATTTCACCTTAAGGACTTGGCCATTTTTTGAAAATCTGACCAGTGTCACTTTAAGTGCTGATAACTTTAAAACGCTTTGACTTATTCAGGCCGTTCTGAGATTGTTTTTTCGTCACATATTGTACTTCATGACACTGCTAAAATTGGGTCAAAAAAGTAAATTTTTTTGCATAAAAAAATACCATATTTACCAAAAATTTCAAAAAATTTGCAAATTTCAAAGTTTCAGTTTCTCTACTTCTATAATACATAGTAATACCCCCAAAAATTTTGATGACTTTACATTCCCCATATGTCTACTTCATGTTTGTAGCATTTTGGGATTGATATTTTATTTTTTGGGGATGTTACAAGGCTTAGAAGTTTAGAAGCAAATCTTGAAATTTTTCAGAAATTTACAAAAAAACAAATTTTTAGGGACCACTACAGGTCTGAAGTCACTTTGCGAGGCTTACATAATAGAAACTGCCCAAAAATGACCCCATTCTATAAACTACACCCCTCAAGGTATTCAAAACTGATTTTACAAGCTTCGTTAACCCTTTAGGTATTGCACAAGAGTTATTGGCAAATGGGGATGAAATTTGAGAATTTCATTTTTTTGCCTAATTTTCCATTTTAACCCATTTTTTCCACTAACAAAGCAAGGGTTAACAGCTAAACAAGACTGTATCTTTATTGCCCTGACTCTGCCGTTTACAGAAACACCCCATATGTGCCCGTAAACTACTGTACGGGCACACAGTAGGGCGTAGAGTGAAAGGTGCGCCGTTTGGTTTTTGGAGGGCTGATTTTGCTGGACTGTTTTTTTGATACCATGTCCCATTTGAAGCCCCCTGATGCACCCCTAGAGTAGAAACTCCATAAAAGTGACCCCATCTAAGAAACTACACCCCTCAAGGTATTCAAAACTGATTTTACAAACTTTGTTAACCCTTTAGGTGTTGCACAAGAGTTATTGGCAAATGGGGATGAAATTTGAGAATTTCATTTTTTTGCCTAATTTTCCATTTTAACCCATTTTTTCCACTAACAAAGCAAGGGTTAACAGCCAAACAAGACTATCTTTATTGCCCTGACTCTGCCGTTTACAGAAACACCCCATATGTGGCCGTAAACTACTGTACGGCCACACAGCGGGGCGTAGAGTGAAAGGTGCGCCGTATGGTTTTTGGAAGCCAGATTTTGCTGGACTGTTTTTTTGACACCATGTCCCATTTGAAGCCCCCCTGATGCACCCCTGGAGTAGAAACTCCATAAAAGTGACCCCATCTAAGAAACTACACCCCTCAAGGTATTCAAAACTGATTTTACAAACTTTGTTAACCCTTTAGGTGTTGCACAAGATTTTATGGAAAATAGAGATACAATTTCAAAATTTCACTTTTTTGGCAGATTTTCCATTTTAATATTTTTTTTTCCAGTTACAAAGCAAGGGTTAACAGCCAAACAAAACTCATTATTTATGGCCCTGAATCTGTAGTTTACAGAAACACCCCATATGTGTTCGTAAACCGCTGTACGGGCACACGGTAGGGCGCAGAAGGAAAGGAATGCCATACGGTTTTTGGAAGGCAGATTTTGCTGGACTGTTTTTTTTGACACCATGTCCCATTTGAAGCCCCCCTGATGCACCCCTAGAGTAGAAACTCCAAAAAAGTGACCCCATTTTAGAAAGTACGGAATAAGGTGGCAGCTTTGTTGGTACTAGTTTAGGGTACATATGATTTTTGGTTGCTCTATATTACACTTTTTGTGCGGCAAGGTAACAAGAAATAGCTTTTTTGGCACGTTTTTTTTTTTTTTTGTTATTTACAACATTCATCTGACAGGTTAGATCATGTGATAATTTTATAGAGCAGGTTGTCGCGGACGCGGCGATACCTAATATGTATACAATTTTTTTTATTTATGTAAGTTTTATACAATAACTTCATTTTTAAAACCAAAAAAAGTTTTAGTGTCTCATAGAATGTGTCGGCAGATAAGAACCATTTGGCCCATCTAGTCTGCCCAATATACTGAATACTATGGATAGCCCCCGGCCCTATCTTATATGAAGGATGGCCTTATGCCTATCCCATGCATGCTTAAACCCCTTCACTGTATTTGCAGCTACCACTTCTGCAGGAAGGCTATTCCATGCATCCACTACTCTCTCAGTAAAGTAATACTTCCTTATATTACTTTTAAACCTTTGCCCCTCTAATTTAAAACTGTGTCCTCTTGTGGTAGTTTTTCTTCTTTTAAATATGCTCTCCTCCTTTACCGAGTTGATTCCCTTTATGTATTTAAAAGTTTCTATCATATCCCCTCTGTCTCTTCTTTCTTCCAAGCTATACATATTAAGGTCCTTTAACCTTTCCTGGTAAGTTTTATCCTGCAATCCATGTACTAGTTTAGTAGCTCTTCTCTGAACTCTCTCTAGAGTATCTATATCCTTCTGGAGATATGGCCTCCAGTACTGCGCACAATACTCCAAGTGAGGTCTCACCAGTGTTCTGTACAGCGGCATAAGCACTTCACTCTTTCTACTGCTTATACCTCTCCCTATACATCCAAGCATTCTGCTGGCATTTCGTGCTGCTCTATTACATTGTCTTCCCACCTTTAAGTCTTCTGAAATAATTACTCCTAAATCCCTTTCCTCAGATACTGAGGTCAGGACTGTGTCAAATATTCTATATTCTGCCCTTGGGTTTTTACGCCCCAGGTGCATTATCTTGCACTTATCCACATTAAATTTCAGTTTCCAGAGTTCTGACCATTCTTCTAGTTTTCCTAAATCCTTTTCCATTTGGCGTTTCCCTCCAGGAACATCAACCCTGTTACATATCTTTGTGTCATCAGCAAAAAGACAAACCTTACCAGCGAGGCCTTTTGCAATATCACTTATGAAGATATTTAAAAAAATCGGTCCCAGTACAGATCCCTGTGGAACCCCACTGGTAACATGACCTTGTTTTGAATGTTCTCCATTGACTACAACCCTCTGTTGTCTGTCACTCAGCCACTGCCTAATCCACTCAACAATATGGGAGTCCATGCTCAATGACTGCAGTTTATTGATAAGTCTTCTATGTGGGACAGTGTCAAAAGCCTTACTAAAATCTAGATATGCGATGTCTACTGCACCTCCACCGTCTATTATTTTATTCACCCAGTCAAAAAAATCTATAAGATTTGTTTGACATGATCTCCCTGAAGTAAACCCATGTTGTTTTTCATCTTGCAATCCATGGGATTTTAGATGTTCCACAATCCTATCCTTTAATAGGGTTTCCATTAATTTGCCTACTATTGATGTCAGACTCACTGGTCTATAGTTGCTCGATTCCTCCCTACTACCTTTCTTGTGAATGGGCACGACATTTGCCAATTTCCAATCTTCCGGGACGACTCCTGTTACTAATGATTGGTTAAATAAATCTGTTAACGGTTTTGCCAGCTCACCACTAAGCTCTTTTAATAATTTTGGGTGTATCTCATCAGGCCCCTGTGACTTATTTGTCTTCACCTTAGACAGCAAACTTAGAACATCTTCCTCTGTAAAGATACATGCATCAAACGATTTATTAGTCATTCTTTCTAGTGGAGGTCCTTCTCCTTTTTCTTTTGTAAAAACTGAACAGAAGTATTCATTAAGGCAGTCGGCTAGCCCTTTATTCTCTTCTACATACCTTCCGTCCTTTGTTTTTAATTTAGTTATTCCTTGTTTTAATTTCCTTTTTTCATTTATATATCTGAAGAATGTCTTATCCCCTTTTTTCATAGACTGAGCTAGTTTTTCTTCTGCCTGCGCTTTAGAAGTTCTTATAACTTGCTTGGCCTCTCTCTGCCTAATCTTGTAGATTTCCTTATCTTCATAGTCTAAGAGCCATAGTTTTTTCAGTTTTTGGGCGATTATCTTGAGTAGGGTCTCATTTTTTGCGGGATGAGATGACGGTTTGATTGGCACTATTTTGGGGTGCATATGACTTTTTGATCGCTTGTTATTACACTTTTTGTGACGTAAGATGACAAAAAATGGCTTTTTTTACACCGTTTTTATTTTTTATTTTTTACGGTGGTCACCTGAGGGGTTAGATCATGTGATATTTTTATAGAGCCGGTCGATACGGACGCGGCGATACCTAATATGTATACTTTATTTTTATTTATGTAAGTTTTACACAATGATTTCATTTTTGAAACAAAAAAAAATCATGTTTTAGTGTTTCTTTAGTCTGAGAGCCATAGTTTTTTCAGTTTTTGGGCGATTATCTTGGGTAGGGTATGATTTTTGCGGGATGAGATGACGGTTTGATTGGTACTATTTTGGCGTACATGTGACTTTTTTGATCACTTTTATTACCTTTTTTGGGAAGTAAGGTGGGCAAAATTTCAATTTTCTCATAGTTTTTATTTTTTTATTTTTATGGTGTTCACCATGCAGGGAAAGTAACATGACCGTTTTATAGATCAGGTCGTTACGGACGCGGCGATACCTAATATGTGTAGTGTATTTTATTTTTTTAATTTTTATTCAGTGATGAATGTTTTTTTTTTATCTTAACTTTTTTCACTTTTTTTTACTTTTTTTTTTACCCAGACCCACTTGGTTCTGGAAGATCCAGTGGGTCTGATGTCTGTATAATACAGTACAGTACAATATATATTGTTCTGTACTGTATTTTACTTACACTGAACAGATCTATGCTTTTAGCACAGATCTGTTCAGCACCATGGACAGCAGGACGCCTGAGCAGGCGTCCTGTTGCCATGGGAACCTTCCCCGTCTGCTCAGAACTTCGCAGACGGGGAAGGGTAAGCACAGGGCTGAGGGGGGCTGTCGGGGGGCTCTCTCCCTCTCTATCGGGGGGCTGCAAAGGCACAGCAGCCCCCCGATGGAGAGGAAGGGAGCTCCCTGACCGATGACAGTTAACTTTTTCCATACAGCGGTCCGTACGGACCGCGGTATGGAAAGGGTTAAACGGCTGACATCTGCACAGATGTCAGCCGTTTATACCAGGGTGCCAGCAATGTGCTGGCACCCTGGTATACCCACTAGAAGCCAACGATCATTCATGGGGAGGCGGGCGGGGGATCGCGATCCCGCCTGCCGCACCTCCCGCCTCCCGCAACGCCCCCACCGCATGCGACACCCCCCCCGCACCACCCGCCGGCATCAAATCATGCAGGGGTGCAGGGGGGGGTGAAAAATATTGATTATAGGCACTCAAAAGTTTCTGATCTCCGCGGTCAGGGACTAGCTAGCATTTGGTGTCCCTAACAGACTGTCCCTGCTCCACAAAGCAATCTTTCCCTACACTGGCAAAACAGAGAATGTAAAATGGCTGTCAGATAGGGTTCTTTTATAGGGTGTGGGTGTGTCCATGTGCTGAAACGTCTCAATTGGCTGTCCTGTCCCACCTGATGGATTTGTCATGGGTCAAGGTTCAGCGCAATGCAAAAGAACATGGCCATATGTTTGCATGTTCGGCAAATCGCGAACACGCAAAGTTTGCCGGGAAACGACCGCTAGGCGAACCGCAAGGCCATCTCTACCAAAGAATGCCCCCTGCACAAGAAACCACATTTTCTACTAAAATGCAGAGCCTTCAGGGTGAAGTCTTTAGAGCACCGCAAAGAATACCTTAGAGAAAACAACATCTCCTTCAGGTGCTGCGCTACAACATCGCAATTCGCCAGGAACTGTAAGGTCAGTGCGACATGCAAAGAATGTGGTAGCACAGCACACAACACGGTTTTACACCCTGGACCACCCTCTCAGGTATCACCCCAAGCAGAAGAGCATGA
Organism: Bufo bufo; assembly: GCF_905171765.1. Classification (NCBI taxonomy): domain Eukaryota; kingdom Metazoa; phylum Chordata; class Amphibia; order Anura; family Bufonidae; genus Bufo; species Bufo bufo. The sequence continues at coordinate 541,879,157 of NC_053389.1, forward strand.
CAGAAAGCAGTTAGACACTGACATAGACACCGCAGTAGTACAGAGATCTGTAAAGGGTTCGCAGAAGGGAAGTCCTGCTCAAAAATCTGCCTTGTCAGAGTTTATACGGTCGGCCACCGAGATAAGGCGATCAAGGTATATGTAATCTTAGATGATCAAAGCAACAGGTCTTTAGCTAAATCCACCTTCTTCGACACCTTCAACATCATAGGGTCCTGTTCTCTTTACTCCTTATGGACATGTGCAGGTACCGTTGAGACCGTGGGGAGGAAAGCATATAGCTCACTTGATACCGGTACTGGACCCAGAAGCCCCAATAGTCTTACTCCTTGGAAGAGACATACTATGAGTTCACAAGGCTAGAGGACAGATTAACGGTCCCTAGAACGCTCCATACGCCCAGATACTTGACCTAGGATGGGTCATCATTGGAAATGTCTGTCTAGGAGGAGCACACAAGTTGACCTCAGTCAACAGTATGCTCACTAACACACTTGAGAATGGACGTCCTTCCCTATTCCAGCCATGTCACAGCAGCTTCCTGATAAAAGAATTGCCACACAGCGCTCCTGTGCCTTGTCCTTTCGCAGATCCCTCCTGGGAAGACCACACCTGCGATAGTGAGCAAGATCACTTAGGGTGTACAGTGTTCCACAGGACAAGAGAAGACAACTGGGTTGCAATGTCAATAGAAGACAGGCTGCTCTAGGATATCATCGATCAAAGAATAAAAAAAGACAAGTCAAAAAGCTGTGTCGCACCTTTACCGTTTAAACCCTGGAGACAATGCTTACCTAACAACAAAAAACATGTCTACAGTCAATTTATCTCCCTTTAAACATTGGTACTATGTGCCTACACAGCATTCTAGATCCTTCGCACCAAGCCACTTTAAGGACACAACACGGTTTACGGGTCCTGCATTCCTGTATCGTTCAATGTCTGTACCAGAGCCAACACGTTTGAATTGGTAGACCTAGATGCAGATGAAGAAATCCGACCTGAAGTATCTGTTCTATGTATGGTGACTTCGGACCACCAACTTAAATCTCATTGTTTCAACAGGTTCTCCACCTTGATGTTGCTCGTTTGTGGTATAGCTTGTGCAGTTCATATAGCTCAGTCTTACAAGTCGACATTATCTATGAGGCAGAAGCCCTGCAAAGGTTGGCATCACTGCAAACACGCATTTACCGCTGCATCACTGCAAACACGCATTTACTGCTGCTAATCTAGAAAAGGCCAAGAACATAATAATTCGCACTATACAACATGAATGTTATGCCAAGGAAATAGACTATCTCAGCAAAGACCAAACAGTCTGCAAGGATAGCACTTTGAAAAAGCTTGATCCCACCATTGACCAAAATGAGTTGCTAAGAAATAAGGATTCAGTAGTGGCATTTGTTGACGCCATACGAGAAGTGTTCTGCCCAGCAGGGTTAGAATATGATTCTATTTCACTCTGCCAGGGTTTTGTCATTTCTGTAGTGATTATTTGTGGTTATAGCACTATCTAGCGGTGTTAAATTATATTACATTGTTTTTCTTGTTGCAAATACTGCTGCATTGTGGGTGGTGCAAAGCATTGTGGGAGTGTAAAGCATCCTGAGAAAGAGAAGCCTCCAGTCACCAGGGCACATCAGCATAGCTGCCCTTCTGCATATCTCCTTCTTAAACTCCACCATCCTTGTAAAATCATATCTAGTGAGAGATCTACCTTTATTTCTGGGATATTATGTTATGCAGAGCTGTTCAGCTAATTATCATTGTTACTCTGGGAGTTGTGTCTACTGTTAGCTAGACATGTAATCCTATGTATAGGCAGCCATTTTACCACGTGCTTTCACTGATGACTGTTAATGTTATAGTATATGAAATTTTATGCTTAATACTTATACATGCTATTCGTATTCTTGTAGTTTTACCAAATACTCCTGTTTTACCAATAAACAAGTTAGACTACAAAGAGCAGTCCACTTATTTGGAAGACAGGGATGGTTTATGCTGAATGTCAGACTGCACATTGTGTGAAGGTGTATGAAGACAGAACAAGCATTTTTATCACAGGGCCCGTCACCTGGTAAATTGTGTCCATGTGCCTTTTTCTCTAAAAAAAACTCTCTTCCGCAGAGAGAAATTATGATGTGGGTGAGGTAGTTACTGGCTATTAAGTTGGAATTCGAGGAATGGAGTAATTCAAGGGTGGCCAACCTTACAGACACAAAGAGCCAAAAAAAAAAATCGTATGACTGCCAAGAGCCACAAGCTATCCGTTTACACAAATATGCGTGCACACGACAGTATTACTGCAATTGAGTTATCAAACATTTAAAAGTGCATTTAAACCACTTTCCTACCTGTAGTGTAGTAGACAGCTTTAGTGAGACTTCTGGCAATCTTAGTTTTTTTACAATATGTTTCAAGATTTCTCAGATGACACCCTTATGCTCAGATGACACCCCATGCTCAGATGACACCCTTATGCACAGATGACCGCCCATGCTCAGATGACAGCTCTATGCTCAGATGACCGCCCCATGCTCAGATGACACCCTTATGCAGAGATGACCGCCCATGCTCAGATGACTGTCCATGCTCAGGTGACCGCCCCATGCTCAGATGACCCCCCATGCTCAGATGACCGCCTTATGCTCAGAAAACCGCCCCATGCTCAGATGACCGCCCCATGCTCAGATGGCCGCCCCATGCTCAGATGACCGCCCCATGCTCAGATGACCGCCCCATGCTCAGATGACCGCCCCATGCTCAGATGACACCCTTATGCACAGATGACTGCCCTTGCTCAGATGACCGCCCCTGCTCAGGTGACCACCTTATGCTCAGATGACCGCCTTATGCTCAGATGACCCCCCTATGCTCAGATGACCGCCCCATGCTCAGATGACCCCCTTATGCTCAGATGACCGCCTTATTATCAGATGACGCCCCATGCTCAGATGAACGCCCCATGCTCAGATGACCGCCTTAATATCAGATGACCGCCCCATGCTCAGATGACCGCCCTATTATCAGATGACCGCCCATGCTCAAATGATGCCCCATGCTCAGATGACCGCCTTATTATCAGATGACCGCCTTATTATCAGATGACTGCCCATGCTCAGATGATGCCCCATGCTCAGATGACCGCCTTATTATTAGATGACCGCCCTATTATCAGATGACTGCCTTACTATCAGATGACCGCCCCATGCTCAGATGATGCCCCATGCTCAGATGCTAAGGGGTGAATTGACATAGGAGAGATGTGAGCATGGGGTGTCTGATTTTTGGTGTCTTATGTGAGCACTGGAGAGGCTTATTTTGTGAGTCTGATGAGGATTTGGGGGTCTTATCTGAGCTCATACTACCCCCATGTCAGATAAGACCCCCAGATCAGTACATTAATAAAATAAAACTGTGTAGGAGCGGGCTTATCCTACCTCTGCTGCCGCTGCTCTGAAGACTGTGGCGCCCTCTCCGCAGTGACCTGATGTGCACAGCGTCAGGTCAGAGCGCGGGCCTCCACGTATTAAGGGGGGGTGCACTGCACCACCAATGACAACCTTTAATACAGATACAGGAGGCGGGGGTCGGCAGAATCACATAGCTGACACCTGGCCTCTATGGCGGCGCTGCAATCCCTGGCAGTTAACCCGTCAGGTGCGGGGTTAACTGCCGCGGATCTTTAGCTACCTCTCATAGAGGTCGGGTGTGGGCTATATTATTCTGCAGCCAGCACCCGCCTCCTGTATTTGAATAAATAAGTGAGTTACCTTCATTGGTGGCAGTGGCCACAGTCCCTCCCCTCCTCTTCCCCTCTGCATTCTCATTGGTGGCAGCGGCAGCAGCACAGGGGGAGGCCGGACTGCCTTCTTCTTCCTTCTCCCCTTTGCTGCTAATATTTCGATACCTGCGAGATCCGAGGTCCGCTCCCCTGCGAGCCGCATATGTAGAGGAGAGCGCGCTCCTCTGAGAGCCGAAAAGGGAAGGTACGAGGAGCCGCATGCGGCTCGCGAGCCGCGGGTTGGCCACCCCTGGCGTAATTGATTGGAAGGGGAGAATCATCCGATCACGGTGTTCACAAATCACAAAAACCTGGTTTACTTGGAGTCGGCTAAACGACTGAACCCGATGCAGGCCAGATGGTTTTTCTTTTTCACCAGATTAAATTTCACTGTCACTTATCGTCCTGGGGTTAAGATCGATGCCTTGTCACGTAGTTTTCCTGGAAGTGGTGATTTAAAAAATCGGAGTCCTAATTTATCGGAAGGGGTGGTGATTAGGGATGAGCGAATCCACTTCGGATGAAACATTCAAAGTCGATTCTCATAAAACTTTGTTTCAATACTGTACGGAGAATGCATTGGCTCCGATGAGTCAAAGTTATTACTTTGCAAAGTCTCACGAGACTTCACATAATAACTTCAGAAATTTATTTAGACTGTAAAAAATATTTCCCAAACTCGGGTTCGGTTCCAAGTAGTGATTCGCTCATCCCTAGTGGTGATATCAACCCAATACCCTGACCTAGAGATGAAGTTGTTAGAGGTCCAGGGAGACGCACCAGATTCTTGCTCCTCTTGGAAATTGTTTGTGCCATCGGAATTGCGTTACAAGGTGTTTGAGGAACATCACTGTACGCTGCTTACGGGACACCCTGGGAGCAGATCTACTGCCGACCTCATCTCTCATAGATTCTGGTGGCCGGGGTTGCGTAAGTGTGTTGAGGACTATGTGTTGGCCTGTAGTGTCTGTGCACGCGCTAAGATGACACATACTCTGCCTTCCGAATGCCTACTTCCGTTGCCTATCCCATCCAGACCATGGACTAATTTATCTATGGATTTTATCACTGATTTACTTAATTTGTTAGGAAAGACAGTTATTTTGATGGTGGCGGATCATTTTAATATAATGGTGCACTTTATAGGATTGCTTGGCCTAGCTAATGCTAAAACTCTTGCGCAAGTGTTTGTCGAAAACATTGTGAAACTTCATGGCATTCCATCTAACGTGGTTTCGGATCGTGGGACTCCGTTTGTGTACATATTCTGGAAGGCAGTCTGTACTCAACTGGGGGTACAACTGTCTTTTTCTTCTGCTTTTCATCCTCACACGAATGGACAGACGGAGCGCACTAATCAGATTCTGGAGACTTACTTAAGATGTTTAGTCTCTGGTCCTTGTTTTTGTATTTGGCAGAGTTTGCCATAAATAATCGCAGACAGGAGTCCACTGGTAAGTCGCTGTTTTTCTGGGACACATGAGTTTCACCCGTAGTTTGGCACTTTTTCTGGTTCAGATACTTCTGGTATTCCTGAGGAGGAACATTTTTCGTCATCATTATCATCTATATTTAAAATAACTTGATGAATATGGCCAACAAGTATAAACGTGTGGCTGACAGGAGACATATGAAGGGTCCGGACCTAGGAGGGAGTGATTTGGTGTGGCTGTCCACAAGAAACATTTAGTTGAAGGTACCTTCTCGGAAGTTGGGTCCAAGGTTTATTGGTCCATATAAGATCACTGCCATTATTAATCCTGCAGCTTTTTTGTCTTGAACTTCCTCAAGTTCTGAAAATACATAATGAATTTCATAAATCTTTGTTGAAGAGATATGTTGAACCTTTAGAACCGTCTTCCTTGCCACCCGCTCCTGTCATTGTGGATGGTAGTTTGGAATTCCAGATCGCCAAAATTATTGACTCTCAAGCTCTCCGTAGATCTCTTCAGTATCTTGTTCACTGGAAGGGTTATGGACCTTAGGAGAGGATGTGGGTACCAACATCTGACGTGAATGCCAGTCGTTTGGTGAAAGCTTTTCACAGGTCTCATCTGGATAAGGTCGGTCCTGGGTGCCTGAAGGTCACTCGTGGAAGGGGGGGTACTGTCACGGACGTACCAAGACATACAGACATCCCTGCGACTAGTGAGTGGCAGGAGATCTTTGAGACTGGCAACATGTGGTTTGGTTTGACATGTTTACCTTGTGAATCAATAGGCGTCTGTGTTGTTTCTGGTACTGCCACACCCTAAACCTCCAGGTGTTGCTATTGTGGTCAATTAACTTTCCCTATTTATAGTTGTATCTCCCACAATGCTGTGAGGTTTATAGCTTCAGTTGGAGCTGTGGATAGCTGGTGTTTGGATTTCGGCTGAGTTGCTGGTGTTGCCATAGCTTCTTGGAAGTTATGTGTTACCTTTCCCTTTCTATGTTGGCTTTTTTGTGTATTGAATTACTTTGTTGTTTTGTATTAGGCCTTAGGGAGACTCCCGTTCATCCTTCCTTTTGTAGGAACAGGATGTCTCATTCCTGTCATTAGTACCAGGGCCCTTTAGGATTAGATAGGACTTTAGGTATTCCTATGTGTGAACTCACCAACCTCTGGGGTCTGTTCATACTGGTAGTCAGTCAGGGCTTTGATTAGGGTTTTACATTAGGAGGTTTCCATCTTCCTTCTCTAGTTTCAGGCCTAATTTCCTTTTCCCTTTCCCGCCTATGTTTGGTGTGGGGGGGTTCCGTCCCACACTAGAGCGTTACACATGATCAGGTTTTGTTCAGGTTTTCTGATGCAGCTCTGACGCTAAAACCAAGTATGAATTCAGAAAAGAAGGATCTGCCTGTTATATTTACTATCCCTTTAAAACATGATCAAAACCTGAACATGTAGAGGCAGGCTATTGTTTTGCCAGATAACCCTATATAGCCAATAGAGATTTTAGTATTGTATTAGTATACATGACAATAGGTTGAATATCTTTGGATATCTGTGCATTTCTGAAGGGTAATGTTAATAATAGCCAATTGGATTTAAGTAATAGGCCTGTCTTCAGAGTCCTGAGATCAAAAGACTTAGAGCTTGAAAATACAGCAGGCTAGTCATCATTGGATGGTCCTACATCTATTGACATACACTGTACTTCAGTGAAATCTCAGAAGATGTCTACAATAAATGTTCATTATAAGCGGTGTAGAGATCAATAACACCATTTTTCTTAATCTTTTAACTGTCATATCATTAAAAATGTATAAAGCTTTCCTTTCTAGTGCAGCATCAAAAGCTGCTTATGTGAGTAACACACAGACCACAAACTCTTTAAGTCTATTGACAACTTTCTGAGGACATTTTTCTTATTGTTTCCTAAAATATATGATCAGAGTGTAGCTAACCTTTTAGACAAGACTATTTCGATCTATTCTAAATGTTCTGGAACAAATTTTTCTAATATACTAAAATTAAAAGTTTTGCTGAAAAAAATAGGCACCTAAAGTTAATGATGTTGTCTCCTTATAGAAAATGGCATTTATCATGTAGAGAAAGTTAATACAAGACAGTTACTAACGTATTCATTTTTACTAACGTATTCATTCATTTTTCCATGACATTATACACTGCTCGTTTACAAGGGTTATGGCCACCATTGCTATGTAGGGGCAAGTGGACAGTGCACCAGTGCAAGGGGTATTAAGATCAGCATCTAAAACGTTGCTCTTAATAAATGACCCCTTAAGTTCCTGGTCTTTTGACTGAGGAAAACAAGGAGCAGTTTTGATGGTCATACCCGTTTATCGTAACACATCGGATGATCCAGCATCAGCATCATGTGGGCAGAGGAAAATCAGACAATCGCCACACAAGCGTTTCTGATACGCATGCTCTTTTATGGCCATGTTTAGTCAAAGCGACCTGAACCTCATGCTCACTCCTTAGATTACAATGAAATATAGTCTGTAGATTATATCCTCTTGTTCCTGATAATTGGCTTGTATAATCGAGCAGTCAATCAGCAAATGCTTGTTTGTTGGCTGATGGCCATCTTTCATCGGGATGAAAGATGCCTGATTAACAGCAGCAGATCTCCCTGTGTAATTAGGGATGTGCTGCCGAAAATGGATAAAAGTGAATGAGGGAGGAACGGCTGCAGGACCAATCATTCCTACCGCATTCAGTTTGCATTGGCTTGTGCAATCAGGCCAAAGCAAATGAGCAGGCCGGTGCAAACATTTTATCATCCACCGGCCCTCGCACTGCCCATGCATCAGACAGTGTAAATGTCACTGTAAGGTTCAGTACAGCCATCTATTACAATGCTGATATTTCATTTGAGTGGGCATCACGATGTGTAGTTACCCTTAGCCACCGAACCCCCCCACCCCCTTCCCGTGAACACTGCTGATCACTTTCAGCATCCGGGGCCACATGAAAAGAGAAAGTAGCTGACCATTACATTACATATGAATTGTTAGATGTCACTGCATTTACAGTAACCAGAATATCCTGGCTAGATTACATTTGTTATTTTAGCTAAGGCTTATATAACTCACACATATCAAAGAGGTGATTGTCAGGAAGGAAGCATTCCTTCCCCACAATTGCCTGCTTGTTAGCAGAGGAGACCGCTGTTATTACATGCAGTGATACAGCACAGAATCTCAAAACCTAAGTAAAACGCTTCAGTTTCATTAAATACATCTGGATGCAGGGGCGGACACAGACAGCAGAGGGCCCCTGTGCAAAGAATGTGCCTCCCCCCCCCCCCCCCCTCCTCTCAAGCCAAATTCTCAACATAACCTATTCCGTCCTAACATTACTTAGAGCAATACAAAACATACAGGTTAAGGCTACTTTCACACCTGCGGCACTACGCTCCGGCCACCTGATTCGGCAGAGAATGCCTGGAATTGGCCAGACACAAACTCAGGCATGCAGCGGTTTGTGTCCCGCTGATTCTCTGCATTTTTGCCGGATTGTGGCCGATCTCTACCAGACCCCATTATAGTTAATGGGGCCGGCGGACATTCTGTCTGCATTGAGCAGTGCTGGAGCATTCCGGCATTCCGGCAGGCTGTTCTCTGCTGGAAGAGCCTGCCAGAATCACTAACTCAGATGTGAAGGTAGCCTAATACAGGTCCACATACCTCTTATATCCAGTGACGTCTCCTTTGATGTAGATGTTCTCTGTCCTCATCTTCTCCTTTCAGACCACACCGCCATGATGATTTCTTTCAGTCATCTCTTCTCTCTGCAGGGTTTGACAGACAGACAGCTTAGTTTCCTAGTTTTCCATCATCCTCCCACCTAATCAACACCCCTCTAATACTGTGCCCGCTGTGCTCCCTATATAAGTTACACACAGATAGTTCCCCTTAAATAATTACTGTCACACAGTGTCCTAAAAAATAACTGCGCCCAGGAAACAGTGTCCCTGACACTAATAGTGTAAACATAATGTTCCCCAAAAATAAATGTGCTAAGCTGATACCGTGCCAGGGTGCCCCCCACAGTAACAGTGCTCCCCAAAATCCCACCAATAGAAATAATTATCTACCAGACAACACGTAGTAGTAATAGTGTCCCTACAATAATAATGACCCCACTGTGTCCCAGAAGTAATAATGCTCCCATAGTGCTCATACTAGTATTCAAGTTCCTCATAGTCCCTCAACTCTAATAAAGTCCGCCATGATGCCCCCAGTGGTAATAATTCTCTTTATTATGTGTAACAGTAGAAAAATGCCCCCTTATAATGTGCGCCAGTACATAAAAGTGCCCTGTTGTGTGGCAGTATAAAAAAAATACCTCCTCTTAGTGCCCCCTGTAGAGTCAATGTCCCCATAGTACCCTCATAATGTGTGCCAATGCCCCCTACTGTTTGCCCAAAAAAAACTCTTAGTGCCCCCAGTTAAACCAAGGTCCCCATAGTGCCCTATAATTTGTGCCAGCATAAAATACTCCTATATCGTGCACCTCCCCTTGTCCCCATGGTGCCTGACAATGTGCCAGTATAAAATGCCCCCATAATGTGTGCCAGTATATAAAATAGGGTCACCAGTAGATGCCCCTATACTGCTCCCCCCTTCTCCATAGTGCCCATGTGTGCTAGCATATAAGATAGGGCCCCCATAGTGCTACTACCCCTCCATAGTGCCCCCCATGTCTGCCAATATATAAGATAGAGCCCCAGAAGATGCCCCCATAGTGCTCCTCTCCCCCCTTCTCCATAGTGCCCCCATGTGTGCCAGTATATAACATAAGGTCCCCATTGTACTCCTCCCCCTCCATAGTGCTCCCCATGTGTGCCAGTATATAAAATAGGGCCCCAATAGTACTCCCCCCTCCATAGTGCCCCATGTGTGTCATTATTTAAAATAGGGCCCCCCATAGTGCTCCTCCCCCTCCATAGTGCCCCCCCCTTGTGTGCCAGTATATAAAATAGGGCCCCAATAGTACTCCCCCCTCCATAGTCCCCCCATGTGTGTTAGTATTTAAAATAGGGCCCCCATAGTGCTCCTCCTCCTCCATAGTGCCCCCGATGTGTGCCAGTACATAAGATAGGGCCCCCAGTAGATGCCCCCATGAGTGCCAGATAGGGCCCCTAGTAAAGTGTAAATAAAAAAATAATAATAAACTCACATACTTACCTCCTTGCCGCTTTCAGCGATGCGATGCAGGCCTCTTCCAGCCTGTGTCCCACGCTGTATGGCTCAGGCGGCGCGATGACATCATCGCGCCGCCTGCGCCGTCCTCTGTTAGGTTGCAGGCCTAGTACCTGTAGCCTATGAGAGGACTGGGGAAGGGAGACGCCTCTCCCCTGCCCCGTCGCAGCATCCATCCGTATCGCTGTCCTAAGGACAGCGATACAGATGAATAGAGATGAGCGCTTCCACAATGGAAGCGCTCATCTCCCCCTGCTGCCGGTAGGAAGGGGCCCCCTCCTTCTCTGGGCCCCTGTGCAGCCGCACCGGCTGCACATGCGGTATGTCCGCCCCTGTCTGGATGCATCCGTTTTGTCCGGATCCGGTTATATTACAGTCAATATTTAATAAATAATTAAAAAGTCAGATCCAGCATTAAAATCATTGTAAGTCAATAGGTTCTGGTTTGTTCATATCGCAGACTGGACACAAAACCACAGCAAAACGGAACTGATGCATACTGAAGCATCTTAATCAGTTTTGTCCCCATTGACTAAACCGTTTTGGCCCGGTTTTGAGATTCTCTGCCAGATCTCAAAACCGGAAACCAAAAACGCTGAGCCTTACACAGACAGATCCTCACTAACAAGCATTCCTGCGAACTCTTGTTAGCCATGATCTGCTTGGGTGATATAACCCTTAGTCTCTGTACAAAAAACTGACAAACTAAACAAATGCACCACTGTCTGCTGAAATATACTGCACATCCTGATTTACCGGTCAGTAAATGAGATGCTAAATTACAGTTGCTTGAAAAAAGCAGGTGTGTTGTTCTCAGTGGTGTGGGGTTTCGCTCTGGTAGATATGGTAAGCGGATGCAGTAGAGAGGCAAAATACAAGTTCTTAACTCAAACTTCAGTGTTTATTCACACTTGCGGCAGTTGCATAAAACAACACGTCACTTTTTACAGTCTTTGGTGTTAATTCACACACAAATGGAAAGTTCAATTTGCACAGAACAACATGTCACCTTGTTGGCAGTTCTGCACAAAACCTCAGATCCCAACACAGAGACTCAGCTACTGAGACCATCTGCCTATTTATGGACAGCCAGGTGCTGCCAAAACCTGGACCGGCACTTAAACGCCGGTCAGGTATTTGACCTCACCTGGCTGGAAACCAGCCCAGCCGCACATGTTGGTAAGAAAATACCTGCCTTCCCAGATAAAACACCTCGCTGTGTCACAGGGGATATAGGAGGGATGAGCTCTTATATACTATCAAAGATCCTAAATAACAAAACTATGCCATGGTGATGAAAGTCATTCAGGGATTATATAAAACCTACAGTAGGTGGATGAATGGCTTCATGAATAATATATTGAGGCCCCAATTGAGTAATTGCAGGGAAAAGTAGCTAAAGCCCGGCCAGTCACTTGGAAGTCTCGATATTGAGTTAGCACCTAATTGAATCGCCTGCAGGAACATAGAGTGTAAAAGTTTAATTATTATGTTAGTTAAGAAACTGTGTTTACATTCTCAACAACACAGAAGAAAATTCTGGTTTCAAGGGGTTGATATATAGTTACCTTATATATAATCAGTACACGACAGGGGGTGGTGGGGATATTAGCAATTTACTAATATATACAGTTTAGAAGCTGAACAGAGATTTCTTTTATGGCCCCTTTCACATCCAAGTCCTCTCTCCAGATAGCCCCACCACTCATCCTGAAAATGGTAGCTGATGAAGGGACAGGTGAAATGATGCCATCCATGACAGATTCCCAATAAAACCAACAGTTTTTGGTCCAGTTTCCTTCCTGGATGATGTTTTAATATATGCAAATGAGCCTCTAGGAGCAACGGAGGCATTACTGTTACTCCTAGAGGTTCGGCTCTCTCTGCATCTGCTGCACCCTTTGCACTTTTATAGATAGGGACAGGCACTGTGAACATCATCACACCTGGCCCTGTCAGTGAAAGTGCGTCATCACGTCCCTAGAGGCTCAATTGCATACATTAAAACATCACATATGAAGATGGGACCAACACAGATGCCTTCAGCTATCAGGCACACATGTAACAGGTTAGCCAGTTTCGTAAGTACAAATCTGCTGACAGATGCCCTTTAATGGACATCCTTTCTTCTATACCTATATGTTTAGATAAAAGGGAGGTTTGGAGCATGTCCCAAGGCTGAGGGCATTTTTATTATATGAAAAGAATAAGTATTATTCCCCTCTGTCTAGCTCCGATCCTTCTTTTGATCTGAGAGGAAGCACAGGAGGACATATTTCCTGTATGTACAGTTACAGGATGAAGGAGCTAAAGAAAGTTCATTTTAGAAAATATGGTAAATTTTATGGACTCCTTAGAGATTTTCTTGTTTCATTTCATTACAACATTGAAAGAATCTCCAAAAACTTAATGAAAATAATAGGCGTCATTTATTAAACTGGTGTAAAGGAAAACTGGCTTAGTTGCCGATAACAACCAATCAGAATCCACCTTTCATTTTGGACAGCTCCTTTGGAAAAAGAAAGGTGGAATTTGATTGGTTGCTATGTGCAACTAGGCCAGTTCTACTTTACGCCAGTTTGATAAATGACCCCCAATGTTTTCATTTATGAAACACTACATAACTGGATACATAATTGTCGTATTCACATCTGACACTTTGACAGGGCTAAATTATCACTGGAGCAGCCAATTGAAAGTACTTTATAAAACAGGGGTATAGACATAACAGAGAAAGATCTGGTTAGGCATGTGCCCCACATGAAAAATTCCAGGTCTCTCTACCTTGATCAGAGAAATGACAATGACAAATATTTGTAATGCACTGTTTCTCACAGGGACAGTTGTGTGGCTTGGGTAATTCCCTAGGAAGTTAGTGGCTGCCATATAGGGTCAACCCCAATGTACTCAATTTCGTAAACTAGAGTACCCAGAGGAAACCCATGCAAACACAGGTACAACATACAAATGTCAAGCAGATGTTGTCCCTGGTTGGATTTGAGCCACCATGCTGCCCACAGACCTAGCCAGCTAAGAGGAATCCTTGCCCTGGGTGAAGAAAAGCATATACATAAGAGAGAACCTGTCAGATTTCAAGATGCTTCAGACTCCTTCATTAGAAAGAATTATGTGTTATTTGCATATGTAGAGAGACCAGTCAATCAAGCCAAGCCAGTTGGGTAGTGGATTAGCCCAGCAGATACCTCTCTCCATGCCCTTTTTTTTCTTAAAAAAACACTATTATTACTTATATTATCCTACTTGCGCCAGTTTGCAAAGTTGTAAACTTTGGCACATGCCGGCTTTGTGTAAAATTTCTGAATTCTTTCACTTGCTGTTCACACCACTTTTCTAAACAGTGGGGCTTCGTGGGATGGGCATGCCTCTGGTGGCACTGCAGATTTACTATCATTTATCCCAGAAAATGGCCAGATAATTGGAGTAAATTATAACAAAAAATAGCTGCCATAGATTTGATTTTCTGGCACATGGCCTGCCAGAAGATGCTCCAAATTTATTAAGAGGCTTGCACCTTTTATATATATTTGGCTCATCTTCTGTATGAAACACCATTCTTAACAAATTGCCCCCTTGGGTTCTCTGAAATGCAGTTCTAAAATATAGTTCTTTCTAATGATGAAGCTTGTGCATATTTCATGCTAACCCGTGGTTAGGGCAGCATGAAACTGCGCAGGACACGTGGTTGGTATGATGCTATAATATTGTTGTACTGTGATTGATGTGGCTGCGATAGGATTGACATGTTATGAGTACTTGCACAAGCACTTTACTATATAAAACTATGTGTATTGTTCCTATATACATGCTGTCTACTAAGAATGAAATACCTTTGTAAGTGTTAACCCACGTGACATGCTAGGGCGTTTTGTTATTTTTTATGTGAGTTTTTAAAATCATGTGATAATAAAGACTTATTCATTTGTATATCTCTGGTTGTTGCTATTCTTTGGCGTTATATTTTGGGGCATGGACCGAAGCACGTGTTTTTTGGTCCATATGTGCGATAGGTGTTGATGTGTAGAATGCCAATTTATGTTGTGTATTTCTGCCATGGACTTCACTCTTTGGAATGCAGGAATTCCGCAACTAAATCTGGTAAATTTGGTGCAGATTGTGCTGCTGCAGAGTACCTGGTGTACAATCGGTCATTGATTTCTTTTGTATCCACTACTGGCTTTGGCTTAAAGAGGACCTACCACCACTCATGACATGCCTGTTTTAGTAAATAATTGTACTATATCACATTAAATAACAATTCTGGAGCATTTATTTGAATGACTTCATGTTGTGTTTATCTTCCTACTAGAAGTTTATGAATAAAGGTGCAGCAACCAGGCCACACTCCAGTTCTGGGGTTCTCCTGTCTGAATATGGTTGAGGTGCCCTTGATGTTGGTAGTTTTGAGATACAAGGCAGAGTCCCGGTTGTCGTGATGCCAACACTTTGCAGTGTAGTAGTAGTGCAGGAAGCAATGATGAGACAGTTGTGCAGTAGAACAGTTCTTTACCGAGGAATTTAAGTGCAAACAGATCAGGACAATTCTTATCTCACATTGGACTGGCAGTTGATACCCAGAATGAATTCTCACAGATGTTACAGATGACACAGCTACACAGGTAGTTGATAGGCCTAAATGTCTTTTAAAGCACGTCTCCTGGCTCTGCACTTCACTAGCTGACTTTAGCATAAACATCCAGGCATTAATTATCTTGTCAAGCAATATAACAAAACCACAGGGCAGTCCCTTCAATGGCAGGCAAACTCTTCTGCAACTTATTTGAGCAGGTTGTGAATCCACACGGGGCGCAGGCAAAGTATCCATACAGATGGGCAATCTGTAGTAGAAGTGTCCAGGACCGGAAAGCTTTGTTCAACTGGACACAAGGGCTGTAGATTCATTTAGCTTTCAGCAATGAAATTTACCTCTGCAGAGCGGTTTATTTACACCTCTCTATTTTTTCTTTTCATTCATCTGACTTGCTTTAATGGATGTTTCCTTTTGTTTTTTCTTTCTGGCCTACTCCAGGATGGTCCAGTGGTGGCTACTCTGTCAACAACACACATGTGCTTCCTTCTCCTGGCCCTACCTAGGCTAGACTACTCAAGAATGTTCTAAACCTTCTCCGTATGGTGAGAGGAAACAGCTCCACCTGGTGTCTGGTGGTGAATACTATGGCGTGTTAAATAGCACATGCACACTACATACAATAAATATATGTTTTTCACAGAAATACAATCTTTTACACATTGCAGTTGACTGTGACTCTTGAGCAGAATGCTGCAATGGTACAACTGAGTGTTACTAGTTGGGGGGTGTCCCTGCACAGCCTGACACTGTCCAATTAGTGCTGCTAGTGTGAGACTGTGCAGGGATACACCCTAACTGGTAGCACTCAGTTGTACATTTATTGATAAACATTAAGCAGGAATAATAGAGGAATGGCACACTGCAGAGTCATAAGAATAGATGCACCAGAATGGCTATTTCATGGAGAATGTAAGTAATTGCTGCAATAGAAATGTTAGTGACAGGTAGAGATGTCCCGAACTATTCGCCGGCGAACAGTTCCCGGTGAACATAGCTTGTTCGTGTTCGCCGCGGCGGGGGAACATATGCGATGTTCGGTCCGCCCCCAAAACATCATCATTGAGCAAACTTTGACCCTGTACCTCACAGTCAGCAGACACATTCCAGCCAATCAGCATACCCTCCCTCCCAGACCCTCCCACCTCCTATCAAAAAGCAAGGACAGCATTTATTTTAGATTCATTCTGAAGCTGCAGTGTCACAAATTTGACTAAGTTGTAATCGCAATGCGATTAATACAGGCTATATTAATCGCATTGCGAATTCAACTTAGAGCTGGGTTCCAATTGGTTGTATTGCTAGAATATAACGAAGATTGAGAATATAGTGCTATATTCGTTATATTCGTAAATTCTAGCAATACAACCATTAGGAACTCAGATCTAAGTTGTAATCGCAATGCGATTAATACAGGTTATATTAATCGCATTGCGAATTCAACTTAGAGCTGGGTTCCAATTGGTTGTATTGCTAGAATATAACGAAGATTGAGAATATAGTGCTATATTTGTTATATTCGTCAATTCTAGCAATACAACCATTAGGAACTCAGATCTAAGTTGTAATCGCAATGCGATTAATACAGGTTATATTAATCGCATTGCGAATTCAACTTAGATCTGAGTTCCTAATGGTTGTATTGCTAGAATATAACGAAGATTGAGAATATAGTGCTATATTCGTTATATTCGTCAATTCTAGCAATACAACCATTAGGAACTCAGATCTAAGTTGTAATCGCAATGCGATTAGGGCTGAGTTCACACGGGCGAGATTTCCACGTGGGTGCAATGCGTGAGGTGAACGCATTGCACCCGCACTGAATCCGGACCCATTCACTTCTATGGGGCTGTGCACATGAGTGGTGATTTTCACGCATCACTTATGCGTTGCGTGAATATCGCAGCATGCTCTATATTGTGCATTTTTCACGCAACGCAGGCCCCATAGAAGTGAATGGGGCTGAGTGAAAATCGCAAGCATCCGCAATCAAGTGCGGAAGCGGTGCGGTTTTCACGCACGGTTGCTAGGTGACAGTCTATTCACTGTATTATTTTCCCTTATAACATGGTTATAGAATGCTAATATAGAATGCTTAGTAGGTGGTCAATTGAGGGTTAAAAAATAAAAAATAATTAACCCACCTTCTCCTCTTGATCGCGTAGTTGCCGATCTCCTTACTTCTTTAATCATGAGCTGCCGGCTAAAGGACCTGTGGTGACATCAGATCACATGGTCCAATCACATGGTCCATCACCATGAGAAGGTGAGTTAATTATTTTTTATTTTTTAACCCTCAATTGACCACCTACTAAGCATTCTGTATTAAAGAATGCTATTATTTTCCCTTATAACTATGTTATAAGTGAAAATAATAACATCTACACAACACCGAACCCAAACCTGAACTTCTGTGAAGAAGTTCGGGTCTGGGTACCACAGTCAGTTTTTTATCACGCGCGTGCAAAACGCATTGCACCCGCGCGATGATAACTGAACAACGGAACACAATCGCAGTCAAAACTGACTGCAATTGGGTACCTACTCGCGCAGGTTTGCCGCAACGCATCCGAACCTTATCCGGACAAGCTCGTGTGAACTCAGCCTAATACAGGTTATATTAATCGCATTGCAAATTCAACTTAGATCTGAGTTCCTAATGGTTGTATTGCTAGAATATAACGAAGATTGAGAATATAGTGCTATATTCGTTATATTCGTCAATTCTAGCAATACAACTATTAGGAACTTAGCTCTAAGTTGAATTCGCAATGCGATTAATGCAGGTTATATTAATCGCATTGCGAATTCAACTTAGAGCTGGGTTCCTAATGGTTGTAGTGCTAGAATATAACGAAGATTGAGAATATAGTGCTATATTCGTTATATTCGTCAATTCTAGCAATACAACCATTAGGAACTTAGCTCTAAGTTGAATTCGCAATGCGATTAATGCAGGTTATATTAATCGCATTGCGAATTCAACTTACCACACATTCATCAACTACGCAATTTTCCAAGGGAGTTTTGCCATGGATCCCCCTCCGGCATGCCACAGTCCAGGTGTTAGTCCACTTGAAACAACTTTTCCATCACTATTGTGGCCAGAAAGAGTCCCTGTGGGTTTTAAAATTCGCCTGCCTATTGAAGTCTATGGCGGTTCACCCGTTCGCGAACATTTGCGGAATTTCTCGTTCGCAAAAGGAAAATCTCTAGTTACAGGTCCTCTTTAAAAAAATTCAAAAATGCATGTGTGATTCCAGACCTACACAGTATGACACATAAAGCATACCAATTCGGATCTACACCGCATTCAGAATATACTTAGAGATTATCACTTTTGAAAATCCAGCTTCTTGTAGACAAAGAAAAATCTTTCAGCAGCTGATTGTAATGTGAAGAGACACTATGCAAACAGTGTCTAGGAATTTTTTTCTCTTTTAGCAGGGACTGCTCATTTCTTCAACACGAATGCAGTGTCAATCTTATCACATTCTGTCATTCAGTTATATACGTTTGTGAATGTTCACACTATTTCCCATAGCAGAGATGGTTCCTTGTATGGTTACGTCAGAATTCATTTACACATTTACTGAAGACGATGGTATATAATACTCTGTTTCTTTAGGAATAACCAACTATTGTTGAATTATCCATCTCACCATCCAACACAACATTATTACAGAAGATATGAGAGGCAGCATCATAATAAACTGTAGAACTACATCCGCCGAATTGTAATGAAGTGTTTATCACCCCCAAGGAGCAACAACATATGATATGATTCTCTATCTAAGTGTCTCTCCTTCACGGTATGAACAACATAAACACCTGAGCCACAGTCAAGGAAAAGGATGAAGATATCTCTTATTAACAAGCAGCAACTGGAAATTAACCCCTATGTGACCAGAAATTCCACCATTAGCAATATTCAATCAGAAGGATTTTCATGGTTGCTACAGCCCAGTATTAGGTGACATGAATTTTCTATGATTATGTGTTTCACTTGCAATATAAATGTCAAAGTATGATGTAGTTATAGTGACCAGGGACAAATATATGTATAGGTTTACATATTCCTGAGTACTAACTACACCAAATAAACACATATAAAATAATTGCATATTTTATTGAGTAATTAACATTACCACATACATAATACATAGAAAAATAATGAATGCAGCAGCCATGCAGGCTAGCGCTGCGACAAGCAGCTCACCTGCTAGACCACAGGGTAACCCAATCCTAATCAGGAAAAGCTCAAGGGAAAGCTCAATAGGTCCAAACCAAGCAGACAATTAAGGGCAACCCCAGATGCAATGCATAAGCCTACTCGAAGGTATACACAGTACAAAGGACGCTATGACATATGCCAATAGAAGGGCCAAATACACGGCACCCTACTAAGATAACCTATAGGCAGATACAATGGAGATAACTAAAACATAATACCTTAAAAGAGTTGCACCAAGAGAAGGATCGGACCCTGGACCAGCAAGGAGCGCACCCCGACGCGCGTTTCGCTCCGCTTTTTCAAGGCCCTTGGTATTCTTCAAAAGCCTGCCATGATTAAACAAATATTTGTCAGGAGTCACTGTGCATGACTGTGCTGGGAGGGTTGCTATGCTGACCAGCCAAGTCCCAGCTGGTTGACCTGTTTTTGTCTAGTCCCATAGTTAGGTGAGGGATTTAAGACTGCAGATAGATTGATTGGCCTGTGGGTTTCTTTATTGAAGTCCTGGTTCTTGAGTAGTGTGATTCTCTCTACTACAGTATATGATATAAACTCCTGGTATCTGACTGAGGCTTGTTTTCTGGATTAAGCTCTCGACTGCTGTTTTGGCTTCTTCTGATTATTCCTGGCATCCTGACTGTGGTTTGTTTTTGGATTAACGTCTTGACTGCTGATTTTGCTTTATCTATCTCTCCTGATTTTGACTCTGCTTGCATTGGGTTCTGGTGAATACCGAGGGAACGTTTGCTTCCTACCAACCAGAGTGGTTCAGGAAGACTGGTAGCACTTTCTGAGTCCATTGATTGTGGTTCTGGACTGTGGCCATATATTATCATTACAATATTACCAACTTTTACAATATCTAGAATAGAAAATCAGCATACAATAATATTGTGAAAAGAATGTGTGTACTGTAGGTACAGTAAGTATGCTGGTTACTTATACATTGTGTTACTGCTTTATACCAATCAGCAATAACCTTAAGACCACTGACATTAATTGTGTAAAGAAGAGGACCGGCACTCGCAAATGGAATTTTCACTGCTGTGGTTTATTCAGTCACTCTTAAAGACATAGTTATGTCTTTAAGAGTGACTGAATAAACCACAGCAGTGAAAATTCCATTTGCGAGTGCCGGTACTCTTCTTTACATTGTTTGCTGGGACGCCGACCTTTTGACACGTGCACCGCAGCCATCACAAGGCAGTGCCGACCCTTATCTTCAATACACTGACATTAATTGTCTTGTGACTATGGCACATTTTAAATGGTAGAAACATTAGGTACTCATTGGTTGGAAGCAGGGGCGGACTGGGAGCTTAAAGTGGCCCTGGAAAAAATACTAAATGTGGCCCCGTTTTTTAGTCAGGTCCAAATTGATGGAAGGCAGGGCCAGCAATACCATATTGTGGCACATTATACCACCCCAACAGAGCCAAATACCACAGTCCATCACAAAATACAACCAGCAGCACAAAATATAGCCCCAAAAAATTCCATCGGGCATCGGCCTACCGGAATATTTCCCTGTAAGTTCTATGGCCAATCCGCCCCTGGTTGGAAGCAGAAAATAGGGCAAGAGTAAGGATCTGAGCAACAAAGATAAAGGGCCAAACTGTAATGGCTAAATGAATAGGTCAAAATATCTATGAAAAAGCAGGTCTAATGGGGTGTACCCGGTATTCATTGGTTTGTACCTACCAGAATGGTCTAAAGAAGGAGAACTGGTGAACCAGCAACAGTCCCATGGACACCAACAGCTCATTGATATGTGTCTTGAGAATAGGTCATCAATATCAGGAGCCTGGAAAACCCCTTTAAGAGTGATGTCCACTAGGCTGGTACTAATGAAGCTCTAACAACATGTTCTGTAACCCTTTATATTCTTTATCATTAAACACATTAGAGAAACTAGTCCATATGTCAAGCACAGAATGATGCGTTGCAATACGTAAGTTTGAAACGTTCTGCAATAAAAGTTGCACAACAATGTCGACATTTCTTAATGACTTAATATAGACTAAATCTTAAGTGAATTTATTTGTGGACAGCAGAAATCGCCTGAGAATAACTTTGTCAGTACAAGTGCAAAGTGTGGCAATTTATAGTATTGCTAAATGCCAAAGAAGTCACCAAAGGTGACCTCTAAACCATGGACTTTATTAGACTATGAAAACTGACGTGATAATGCAACAATTTTATAAGGCACATCATTTTATTTTAGGATCCCCATGTATGGTGTATCATTTAGTTTAGGTACCAAGTTGTGAACAAGCTTAAAATCTTACCTTATAAGCATATGCTTTCACATCCTAGCATAGAATAATGAAACAGCAGATGGGCTGTAAAAGGTTATGAATTTAATCTGCTTGGCTCATTTCTGCTAACAGACATCTTGAAAAATTAACTGCTCTGTGGTAATAGGAATAATGCTGTAACAATATTGGATATGGTCACACAATGCCTATGTATAAACAAAAACTCATAGAAACAAGGTTTGAGAAATCAGTTGACCTATACATGTACATAGAGAATTGTGGTGGTGATCAGAATCATACTTTTTATGGGAGTGAGATGGCAAAGCCCAGAATCCGCGGTTTTGCTCTTAGGTGCATGGAACTACTGTCAGAATATACCCTATTTTTCACGTATTTTTTTTTCGCTAGAAAAAATCTTGCTAAAAAGTGCCTGGTTCCTATAATCGAGAGTTAGGGAGATTTACCCTGGCCAGACCCCCTGGCAGCTTCCTTCATGATCCGGCAGAGCACACATACAGCACTTTACCCGATCAGTCAATGAGGTGTGGATCTGCACATACTTCTCTCTCCCTGCCAACACCGATCTGTATGATCAGCAGCAGCAGGAGAGCACATGGGGAGGAAGGTCCTACAGCTGTACTGAAAGGAAATGAGAACTCCAAGTACAGCTTAAGGACCTTTAATGAACTATACAGCGGCACTAGTGCAGAGGAATGTGAGTTTTTATTAAAGATAAGTGTGTGTGTGTGTGTGTAAAGCAGAGCTGTATGTGTGGAGTACAGCTGTATGGGGTAGCAGAGCTGTATGTGTGTAGCAGAGCTATATGTGTGCACCAGAACTGTATGGTGTAGCAGAACTGTATGTATGTATGTATCAGTGCGGTATGTGTGTACCAGAACTGTATGGGTGTAGCAGACCTGTATGTATGTAGCAAACCTGTATGTGTGGAGCAGAGATGTATGTATGTATGTATGTATAGTAGAGCTGTGTGTGTAGCAGAGCTATGTGTGTAGCAGCACTGTATGTGTGCCAAAACTGTATGTGTGTATGTCGCAGACAAATAATAAAAAATAATGTAGCAGAACAAGAAGCATGGCAGGACACAACAGAGCGATGACAGGAGACATGTTTATTTGGATAGGTATATTTAATGAGGTGACCACATGCACCATTGCTGGTTGTTACAATGGTCAGCAGAGGACACAATAAGGGTTATAGGAGCTGACCAAAACTACCCCTCCCCCCCCACTACACCCTAAAGTTATTGACCTTGACTCCTCTGCTTCAGTAAATTAAATTTCCTTCAAAGAGGACATAGAAAATATTTTTTTCTAATGTTCTGTTTTCTAGATCTCGGGTGTGTGTTATAGTCTGTGTCTTATAGAGTGAAAAATACAGTTCTGCTCTGCAATATATTGTTTTACTACAGTTTATACTCTTGTTGAAAAACTTGATTAGTTGAGTTTATTAAAATGAATATGAGATCGAAATTTCATAAATCATCCTTGTTGAACTTGAATGAGTTCTCTTTGTTACAGAGAGCTAAACTAAAGGTCCTCCGTCACAAGGCAAAATCGGTATTAGGGCCTTCCATTTAAGGTCTTATTAGATCCAACATTATTCAGGACAATTATCAGGAACAAGTTTTCATAAAAATTGGCCTGTGTAATGGTGCAGCCTTTAGGTCTCCTCAGGTACCAGGGACCTAGTGAAATAGGCACCTCTGCACTCTCTATAGCTATAGCCCTGCTTTATTAGCAATATACTGTACTGAATACAGATCTACTTAGGAAATACCCCAGAAACCCAATATTATGCTGTGCAGAAACAGAATTATTATACTGTAAGTAAATTTCTGCTGAGAAAGGGTAAAGACTGAACTAATAATTATATTTCACAAAAAAAATCTTTTGTCAGCTTCAAAACAATGCAGGGACAGAATTTTGTGGAAATGAAGATATAGAATTATGAGGAGTTCTCTTTCCAGACATATGCAAGTATCTTACAGGTAAGTGAATATAAAATAAAACTTCCCATACCATAAAGAGTAAACCAAAAGACCACTGTATACCCCGGCACATTGTCACAACTTTTATTCTGTCATTTTAATCATCTGTATAATCATCTCCTTATTTCACCAGTGTTCAGTATTTAACGGAGGCGATATAAGTTTTGGTGACATATATCTCCCTCAAAAACTCAACAGCATTTTAATTGCAGGCAGCACATTATATTTCTTATATTACAGTATATTTCATCCCTGTCTGCTCCAAGATTCATTGCTTCATTACTTCATATTATATTGCCCAAAGCCTGATATCTACATCTTTATGATGCCCTGGATCCAGAGCTCATGAAATATGCAAGCTGACACTGTCTTTTGAGGGACAGATACAAGACGTTGCTATAAAATTTGGATAGACTGCCTGGAATTTATTGTCAGTTGAAGTAAAATAAAGTTTAGGAGAGTTTGTTAATGCTATAGAGCAAGAACCATCATTATTAGTATTGCTATTTTGCTGTTTGACAGTTTAGAACATCGCTGATTTTGATTTGGGAGACATCATGACTAGAACAAAAGCTGCATGCCTAGGGGAAAGTTCTCTATGTGTCAGCCTCAAGACCATATATATTTTTATTATTATGGATCTATGACATTACCCATCAAATTTTGTGTCCATTATTATTATTACTCATGTGCCTGTACATAGACCCTTTAAGGAAAACAAAAACATGATTAAACATGTTTTTATGTAAAAAAGCAACATAAAATGCATTGCACAGGTAGAATTTACATTGTAATCAGGATTTCCCTACTGTAACTCTAAATCTTTAAAATCAGAACACCGTTATACAAAATAAATAAAATTCTGCAATCAACATTAACAGTGTTTTATACTCTACTTAAGGCTTGCTTTTTATGTCATCTATCAAAGGCAGATTGGCAACATTCAAGCAAAGTTATGAAAAGCAAAAAGATGTGATAATAAGGAAAATACACAATTTGATGGTTTCCGCTGGTGCAGCTTTCATATAGGTCTTTGTTATTTTAATATCAATTAAACAAGTTTAAAGGGAATAGTCAATCTCTGGAAATTATTAGCTGCAGCACATTGCGCTGTAGCCACAATTTCTAACAGTTTTTTGAAAAATATAAGAGCATTTAGTGGAAATTATTAATCAAACCCCACCCCCCCTAATTTTTTTTTTTTTTATATATATATATCCAGAATCTGTTAAGCAGCACTGTTATTTTGTCATCATGTTATGATCTTGGTGTCAAGAGTTTTTTTTCCAAAAGAAATCAACAGTAAAGGACAGCCATATTGCCAAATCACTAGATTGTATAGTATATGCTTGACCCACAAAACCAAAGTAAAAATACACATTAAAAAAACAATTAAAATCAGCATACCATGATGACTTTTCAAAATAATGCATGACTAGAACACTAAATGTACCATCTCTAAAGCTGTTTGCAAACTAGTTAAATGTACCCTGTAAATACACAAAGCAAAAAAAAAAAAAGAATAATGAAGCTGATTATCACATGTATTAATTACCCGCACTAGACATAGTGCCAAGATGCCAGTATATACACTACTCACAAAAAGTTATGGATATTTGGCTTGTGGGTGAAAATTCAGGATGAACCTAAAATGCACTCTAACCTTTACAGGAGAACTTAATGTGACCTTCTCTAAACTAAATTTCCTGGTTTAATTAGAGTTGGTATTTAAACAGTCCTCCTCGTCATGCTGTTCACATTTTGACATTATGAGACCAAGATGACACCTAACAATTGATCAACGGTACTTTGCCATTGCGAGGCTTCAAGCAGGATGTTCTCAGATGGAAGTGTCCACTGAGCTTAGAGTGTCACAGAGTGTCAAAATAAAGTCCAGCAGAAAAGAAGACCCTTAACCCCTTAAGGACTCGGCCCTATTTCACCTTCTGGACTTGGCCATTTTTTGCAAATCTGACCAGTGTCACTTTAAGCACTGATAACTTTAAAAGGCCATTCTGAGATTGTTTTTTCGTCACATATTGTACTTCATGACACTGGTAAAATGAAGTTAAAAAAATGCATTTTTATATATAAAAATATATACGAAATTTACCAAAAATTTGTCAAAAATTACAAATTTCTAATAGTATGTCTACTTCATGTTTGGATCATTTTGGGAATGATATTAAATTTTTTGGGGATGTTACAAGGCTTAGAAGTTTAAAAGCAAAAGTCACTTTGCGAGGCTTACATAATAGAAACCATCCAAAAATGACCCCATTCTATAAACTACACCCCTCAAGGTATTCAAAACTGATTTTACAAACTTTTTTAACCCTTTAGGTGTTCCACAAGAATTTATGGAAAATAGAGATACAATTTCAAAATTTCCCTTTTTTGGCAGATTTTCCATTTTAATAATTTTTTTCCAGTTACAAAGCAAGGGTTAACAGCCAAAGCAAACTCAATATTTATGGCCCTGATTCTGTAGTTTACAGAAACACCCCATATGTAGTCGTAAACTACTGTACGAGCACACGGCAGGGCGCAGAAGGAAAGGAATGCCATACGGTTTTTGGAAGGCAGATTTTGCTGGACTGTTTTTTTTTTACACCATGTCCCATTTGAAGCCCCCCTGATGCACCCCTAGAGTAGAAACTCCATAAAAGTGACCCCATCTAAGAAACTACACCCCTCAAGGTATTCAAAACGGATTTTACAAATGTTGTTAACCCTTTAGGTGTTCCACAAGAATTAATGGAAAATAGAGATACAATTTCAAAATTTCACTTTTTTGGCAGATTTTCCATTTTAATATTTTGTTTACTTTTACAAAGCAAGGGTTAACAGCCAAACAAAACTCAATATTTATGGCCCTGATTCTGTAGATTACAGAAACACCCCATATGTGGTCGTAAACAGCTGTAAGGGCACACGGTTTTTGGAAGGCAGATTTTGCTGTTTTTACACCATGTCACATTTGAAGCCCCCCTGATGCACCCCTAGAGTAGAAACTCCAAAAAAGTGGCCCTATTTTAGAAACTATGGGATAGGGTGGCAGTATTGTTGGTACTAGTTTAGGGTACATATGATTTTTGGTTGCTCTATATTACACTTTTTGTGAGGCAAGATAACAAGAAATACCTGTTTTGGCACAGTTTTTATTTTGTTATTTACAACATTCATCTGACAGGTTAGATCATGTGATATTTTTATAGAGCCGGTCGATACGGACGCGGCGATACCTAATATGTATACTTTTTTTTTATTTATGTAAGTTTTACACAATGATTTCATTTTTGAAGCAAAAAAATCATGTTTTAGAGAGCCATAATTTTTTCAGGTTTTGGGCGATTACCTTGCGTAGGGTATGATTTTTTCGGGATGAGATGACTGTTTTATTGGTACTATTTTGGGGTGCGTGTGACTTTTTGATCGCTTGCTATTATACTTTTTGTGATGTAAGGTGACAAAAAATGGTTTATTTAGCAAAGTTTTTATTTAACATTTTTTACGGTGTTCATCTGAGGGGTTAGGTCATGTGATATTTTTATAGAGCCTGTCGATATGGACGTGGCGATACCTAATATGTATACTTTTTTTTTTATTTATGTAAGTTTTACACAATGATTTCATTTTTGAAGCAAAAAAAATCATGTTTTAGTGTTTCCAACCAGGTCTGTGCATTAAGGACTGCTTTAAAATTTATCATACTTCCTTGGATTTTATAATTTTTTTTACTCTATATCTTCCCCTCATGCCACACATACTGGCCATAATTTTTTTTAATTTAACTGACCAGCGTACATAGGACAGCAAGTGGTCGGGCGGGGGGTTCACATGACACAGGTACCCATAGTGAAAGGGTGCAATATGTATGGTATAGATGCAACATAGCTGGGATAGGACCAATTATAGTGCTGGTTAGTTAGCATTATATGTTCAACAGAATTGCTGGAGTGCTACTTTAACCCCTAAGCACCGTTGCTGTACATGTACGGTGGAAGTGCTCTTTCTCTCACTAGACTGGAACTATTCTTCTTGAAGGAAGTAGATAGTAGATTCCGCCCACTCATGCCAAGAGGGGAGAAATAACTTGTTTAGCCCTCTTCCAGCCAACCATTGCCAACCATTACCTCCCCTGCTGGAATAAATGGTATAACATCACATTACAGTACATTGCATATAAAACATTAAACTTCCTTCTGGGATTCGCGTCCCCACCTATCCCTTGGTTGAACTTGATGGACTTATGTCTTTTATCAACCGTATTATCTATGTAACTATGTAATTGTAGATGCCCCAAGGTCAGGGGTACTGCATTTATATTTGTGATTGGCAATAACTGTGATGGCAGACATTTAACCCACGTGGTCAAATGTGACTGCAGCATCTGAGGGCTAAAAATCCAGGAATGCTGCATAGTGTTCATTCTTTGTGAAAGGCCTGAGTCTGCTGGAAGCTATCAGGCCTTTCACAGGTGAATTTCAATGTAGACCTGTAAGTGGCAGCACTACATTTGAATATACTGCATTTTCTATTTAGCAATGTATTAAATGCCATTGGTAAATAGAAATAGCAGTCTGACAATTGCATGTTGTTAGGCCCTTGGGGCCAAAAAAAAGTTTGAAAACATATAGAAACATAGAATGTGTCGGCAGATAAGAACCATTTGGCCCATCTAGTCTGCCCAATATACTGAATACTATGGATAGCCCCTGGCCCTATCTTATATGAAGGATGGCCTTATGCCTATCCCATGCATGTTTAAACTCCTCCACTGTATTTGCAGCTACCACTTCTGCAGGAAGGTTATTCCATGCATCCACTACTCTCTCAGTAAAGTAATACTTCCTGATATTACTTTTAAACATTTGCACCTCTAATTTAAAACTATGTCCTCTTGTAGTTTTTCTTCTTTTAAATATTCTCTCCTCTTTTACCTTGTTGATTCCCTTTATGTATTTAAAAGTTTCTATCATATCCCCTCTGTCTCGTCTTTCTTCCAAGCTATACATGTTAAGGTCCTTTAATCTTTCCTGGTAAGTTTTATCCTGCAATCCATGTACCAGTTTAGTAGCTCTTCTCTGAACTCTCTCCAAAGTATCAATATCCTTCTGGAGATATGGTCTCCAGTACTGAGCACAATACTCCAAATGAGGTCTCACTAGTGCTCTGTAGAGCGGCATGAGCACCTCCCTCTTTCTACTGGTAATTCCTCTTGCTATACACCCAAGCATTCTGCTAGCATTTCCTGCTGCTCTATGACATTGTCTGCCTAACTTTAAGTCTTCTGAAATAATGACCCCTAAATCCCTTTCCTCAGATACTGAGGTTAGGACTGTATATAAAAAGATACCTAAAAATTTGCATCATCCCACTTTTTCCAGAACAAAAATAAATGACAATTCATAGAAGAAACATTATAGACATTGCTGCATCCCAAAATGCACATACTATTAAAATATAAAAGTATTTATCCCATATGGTGAATGGTGTAACAGACAAAAACTCAGTTAATGATTCGCCATTTTTTTGTTGCTTCACCTCCCAAATTTTTTTTATAAAAAGTGATCAAAAAGTCAAAAGATTGTCCTGCAAAAAATGAGCACCACACAACTGTACAAACATAACTATGAAAAAAATTATGGTGGTCAGAATATGAAGTATTAAAAAATTTGAAAAATGAAAACAATATAAATGTGCCATCATTGTAATCGTACTGACCCAAAAAATGAAAGTTTTACCGCATAGCGAACGCCGTAAAAGCAACCCATAAAACTATGGTGGAATTGCCTTTTTTTTCCAATTCTACCCCGTTTGGAATTATTTTTATTTTATCGTATGCAACAGTAAATGGTGTTGTTAGAAATCACAACTTGTCCCGTAAAAAACAAGCCCTCAAACGGCTATGAGAATGGAAAAATAAAAATAAAAAAGTTATGGTTCTGGGAAGGCTAGGAGTTAAAAATGAAAATACAACACCGAAAAATTGCCCATCCAGAAAGGGTAAATAGTAAAACATACTAAGGGGCATTTATTAAACTATTTATGACACTATTGTGGTGTTAAAAGTCGCAAATTATAGTGGACACCATATTTGCATCATAATTAGCGACTTTTCAAGCATCTCACCACTAAAGTGGCGGAACCTATAATGGCTCTCTTGATTTACTATAACTTGTGCCAAAAACTGATGTAAATTATAGCTCAAATCTACGCTAGCCCCTAAATGGCGTACATTTGAGTTTATGGAGCATGGAATACCAGAAATCTTCCTTCGCATGGAGAGCCAGAGGCATCTGCCTCTTAATAAATTAGGTGCATCGTCATCCTCAAGACAGATGATGATGACGATTGTCGGGAAGGAAACTTCCTTCCTGACAATTGCTTGCTCATCAGTAAAGGAGACCGCTGCATTTACATTTGCTGATCTCCTCTACGGTATGGGTGCAAGTGATCACTAATGTCATCGCTTGCCCCCATACAGAATCATTGTTTGTTGACAGCAGAGGGCTGTTTAGACACCACAGTCTGCTGACGACAAACAATTTAGGAGTCCACACCAACGATTCTGTTAGGTGATGAACAAGCGTATTGCTAGTTCATATGGTAATCGGCAGCCCCTTTACACCCGCAGATTATCACTAACGGGCATTGTTATGACCCCTTGTTACCAATAATCTAGCCGAACGGCAGTGTAAAGGGGTCTTTACTCCAGCACACAGGGCATCGAAACTGGCATACAGGAACGCCAGTCTTAATGTCCCCCACTGTGTCTTTACACAGTATGTAAGTAGATAAAATCTAGCACATAGCTCCGATTAAAATGTTATTCCTTTATTTATTCGAATTTCTTTAAAAACATGATCCAAACAGCACAGAGAAAGATGTACAAATAAGGAACGTACACGTGGGGAAACCCCTGGTTGATGTATTTTGGACAGTACTGGACCTGTTCATGACATCAGTTTACATCTTATAGCAATGAACAGAATCTATTGAAACATATTGCAAACAGTCAATATAGAAAATATTCAAAGTACAGTCAGGTCCATAAATATTGGGACATCGACACAATTCTAACATTTTTGGCTCTATACACCACCACAATGGATTTGAAATGAAACAAGCAAGATGTGCTTTAACTGCAAACTGTCAGCTTTAATTTGAGGGTATTTACATCCAAATCAGGTGAACAGTGTAAGAATTCCAACAGTTTGCATATGTGCCACCCACTTGTTAAGGAACCAAAAGTATTGGGACAAAATAATAATCATAAATCAAACTTTCACTTTTTAATACTTGGTTGCAAATCCTTTGCAGTCAATTACAGTCTGAAGTTTGGAACTCATAGACATCACCAGACGCTGGGTTTTATCCCTGGTGATGCTCTGCCAGGCCTCTACTGCAACTGTCTTCAGATCCTGCTTGTTCTTGGGCCATTTTCCCTTCAGTTTTGTCTTCAGCAAGTGAAATGCATGCTCAATCGGATTCAGGTCAGGTGATTGACTTGGCCATTGCATAACATTACACTTCTTTCCCTTAAAAAAACTCTTTGGTTTCTTTTGCAGTATGCTTTCGGTCATTGTCCATCTGCACTGTGAAGCGACGTCCAATGAGTTCTGAAGCATTTGGCTGAATATGAGCAGATAATATTACCAGAAACACTTCCGAATTCATCCTGCTGCTTTTGTCAGCAGTCACATCATCAATAAATACAAGAGAACCAGTTCCATTGGCAGTCATACATGCCCACCCCATGACACTACCACCACCATGCTTCACTGATGAGGTGGTATGCTTAGGATCATGAGCAGTTCCTTTCCTTCTCCATACTCTTCTCTTCCCATCACTCTGGTACAAGTTGATCTTGGTCTGATCTGTCCATAGGATGTTGTTCCAGAACTGTGAAGGCTTTTTTAGATGTCGTTTGGCAAACTCTAATCTGGCCTTCCTGTTTTTGAGGCTCAACAATGGTTTACGTGTTGTGGTGAACCCTCTGTATTCACTCTGTGAAGTCTTCGCTTGATTGTTGACTTTGACACACATACACCTACCTCCTGGAGAGTGTTCTTGATCTGGCCAACTGTTGTGAAGGGTGTTTTTTTTCACCAGGGAAAGAATTCTTCGGTCATCCACCACTGTTGTTTTCTGTGGTCTTCCGGGTCTTTTGGTGTTTCTGAGCTCACCGATGCGTTCCTTCTTTTTAAGAAAGTTCCAAACAGTTGTTTTGGCCACGCCTAATGTTTTTGCTATTTTTCTGATGGGGTTGTTTTGTTTTTTCAGCCTAATGATGGCTTGCTTCACTGATAGTGACAGCTCTTTGGATCTCATCTTGAGAGTTG
The DNA here is from genome assembly GCF_905171765.1 of Bufo bufo. Taxonomy (NCBI): domain Eukaryota; kingdom Metazoa; phylum Chordata; class Amphibia; order Anura; family Bufonidae; genus Bufo; species Bufo bufo. Next base: position 541,911,061 of record NC_053389.1, read on the forward strand.
ATAGCAACAGATTCCAAATGCAAATAGCACACTTGAAATGAACTCTGGACCTTTTATCTGCTCATTGTAATTGGGATAATGAGGGAATAACACACACCTGGCCATGGAACAGCTGAGAAGCCAATTGTCCCATTACTTTTGGTTCCTTAACAAGTGGGAGGCACATATGCAAACTGTTGTAATTCCTGCACCGTTCACCTGATTTGGATGTAAATACCCTCAAAGCTGACAGTCTGCAGTTAAAGCACATCTTGTTTGTTTCATTTCAAATCCATTGTGGTGGTGTATAGAGCCCAAAAAATTTAAATTGTGTCATTGTCCCAATATTTATGGACCTGACTGTAATTTCACTCTGCAATTTAAAAAATGCAGACAGACAACACATATACTTCAACCTTCTATAATTAAATGCACAATTAAGAAGTTACACACTAAGTGGCGCAAACACAATACATACAAGAACCATAATGCAATATAATAATCTTTATTTTTCTTCATTGTCAAAAAAGGATTAAAAACAGGTTAATTGCATATTATCTCCTACTCTGTGTGGTTAGCAAATGACTGTTATATATGCATACTCATTAAAAGGTTTGTCTTATGAACCCTTGTCTATATGCCCTATTAGGGTATATGGTTATCATAGAGGAGGTCCCATACTAGTATCCAAAATGGAGAGCCGCTTAATGCATGCAGCTAAATATTCTGGTGGATTCTGGATGGCCATGTATAGAGGGGCATAGAGCCCAGTGCAAAAATTCAGCTTGGGCTCCTTTGAAGCTTATCCTCACGCATGCTTGCTCCAGCTATCCGCAAGAGGCATCACTGGGTCTCTCAAATGGGTTATCCCATAATTAATGTAAATCATGCATCTTACAGTACATGTGAATCTCTTTCTAACTAAATGAGAACCAGCTCTGTACCTCACATGGATCCAGATATCTTTCAATTTATTACTCCAATAGATCTGCTAGATTAAGTTCAAGCTGGTAATTCAATGGGAGTGTCCTTTATCATGGTGTGTGTCCTTTCTGTTGCAGATTAAGGTAACTTTCACAGTTTTTATCAGTAGATATGACTGATGACAGTAGAAGGATGGAACAGAGCATTTGCGACCACCTCATAATGAAGTAAAGAGAATATCTCACAACTGGAGCATTTTGTTACAGAAAACAAATCACAAAGGCAACTAGCTTTCATGTTGAATTACAAACCGGATTCCAAAAAAGTTGGGACACTATACAAATCGTGAATAAAAACTGAATGCAATGATGTGGAGGTGCCAACCTCTAATATTTTATTCAGAATAGAACATAAATCACGGAACAAAAGTTTAAACTGAGAAAATGTACCATTTTAAGGGAAAAATATGTTGAATCAGAATTTCATGGTGTCAACAAATCCCCCAAAAGTTGGGACAAGGCCATTTTCACCACTGTGTGGCATCTCCCCTTCTTCTCGGTCCCCAACAGACTTCTGGGGACCGAGGAGACCAGTTTCTCAAGTTTAGAAATAGGAATGCTCTCCCATTCTTGTCTAATACAGGCCTCTAACTGTTCAATCGTCTTGGGCCTTCTTTGTTGCACCTTCCTTTTTATGATGCGCCAAATGTTCTCTATAGGTGAAAGATCTGGACTGCAGACTGGCCATTTCAGTACCCGGATCCTTCTCCTACGCAGCCATGATGTGATTGATGCAGAATGTGGTCTGGCATTATCTTGTTGAAAAATGCAGGGTCTTCCCTGAAAGAGATGACGTCTGGATGGGAGCATATGTTGTTCTAGAACCTGAATATATTTTTCTGCATTGATGGTGCCTTTCCAGACATGCAAGCTGCCCATGCCACACGCACTCATGCAACCCCATACCATCAGAGATGCAGGCTTCTGAACTGAGCGTTGATAACAACTTGGGTTGTCCTTGTCCTCTTTGGTCCGGATGACACGGCGTCCCAGATTTCCAAAAAGAACTTCGAATCGTGACTCGTCTGACCACAGAACAGTCTTCCATTTTGCCACACTCCATTTTAAATGATCCCTGGCCCAGTGAAAACGTCTGAGCTTGTGGATCTTGCTTAGAAAGGGCTTCTTCTTTGCACTGTAGAGTTTCCGCTGGCAATGGCGGATGGCACGGTGGATTGTGTTCACTGACAATGGTTTCTGGAAGTATTCCTGAGCCCATTCTGTGATTTCCTTTACAGTAGCATTCCTGTTTGTCGTGCAGTGTCGTTTAAGGGCCCGGAGATCACGGGCATCCAGTATGGTTTTATGGTCTTGACCCTTACGCACAGAGATTGTTCCAGATTGCCTGAATCTTCGGATGATGTTATGCACAGTTGATGATTATAGATGCAAAGTCTTTGCATTTTTTCGCTGGGTAACACCTTTCAGATATTGCTCCACTATCTTTCTGCGCAACATTGTGGGAATTGGTGATCCTCTACCCATCTTGGCTTCTGAGAGACACTGCCACTCTGAGAAGCTCTTTTTATACCCAATCATGTTGCCAATTGACCTAATTAGTGTTAATTGGTCTTCCAGCTCTTCGTTATGCTCAAATTTACTTTTTCCAGCCTCTTATTGCTACTTGTCCCAACTTTTTGGGGATTTGTTGACACCGTGAAAATTGGAATCAACGTATTTTTCCTTTTTTTTTATTTTTTTTTATATAGTATATTTTATTTTACAAATAGTGAAAATCTACAGTATTCCATTTTGGTATCACAAAACAATAATACAGTAGTACATAATCTCATCATATACAAAATTTCCCTCTTATTTTTTAACCCCCCCTTCCCTCCCTCCAACCCCCTTTTTTCCGCGGAGCTACTGTCTTTACGCCTAGTATTATCATTTCAGGTTGCCCCATATCCGCATCCAAGCTGCCTTTTTTCCTGCTGTTTGGGCGAGGATGTATTCATATTGCTTAACCCTGTTCATCCGTTCCATCCACTCCTGAAAATTAGGGTATTCCGAAGTGCCCCAATATTTAACAATTAATATTTTGGCCAGTGCAATACCCCGAAGCCAGAGTATCTGCTCAGTTTTATTTTTATCTATCTCTGGGAAAACGCCCAGGATAACATAATTAATGCAAGCTTCGTATTTCATGGGGGAACTGTCCCGCAATTTCCAGAATATTTTAGTCCAATACTCTTTTATCCCTGGGCATTCCCACAGTAGATGTATATAGTCTCCTCTATCTTTACTGCATTTATAACAGTTCTGTTTCCTATTGTTGTAAATAGTATGCAAAAAGGCTGGTGTATAATAGAGACGGAGTATAATTTTCAAAAGAATCCATGCATGGGCAGGGGAGACCGTCGATCTTTTAATATTTCTGTACACAGCGTTCCACGGGATAGGTTCACCATTCTGCAGGTCCTTTTCCCATTTAGCCTCACTTCTAAATGTGATTGTTTTAGTGTATTCATATTTTAACTTTGCATAGATGTGTGATATGGAAGTATTAAGAGTCATATCTTGACAAAAATCTAAAAAGGTTTTCCTTACAATATTTAAATAATTCTTATTCTCTGTGTAGTAAATAGCGTGTCGTAATTGTTCATATCTAAATTTATCAATAAATCCTAATGTAATATCTGGTAAGATTTCATTTAAAGGCTTAAGCTGTCCTTTATGAAAAACTTGTGCAATAAGGCATATCCCATATTTTTCCCAATATTCAGCGTCACCCAATAACATAACGTGTGGTAAATGTGCATTCCCCCACAGTGGGGTGTACTGAACTGCCTGGGTTACTCCAACCATATATCTAATTTGTTGCCAAATATACCCGAGCATCCTACCGAACGGGTTATTATTATTTTCTTCTCCATGATGCCAGTTTCGAGAATGTGAAAGAGATCCTCCCAGGGTCTACAGTGCTCCCCATAAATAAGCCGAATGCATTTATTCTTTTCGATTCCTCACACACCATCTCAATTGGGCAGCTATATAGTATCCCTTTAGAAAAGGGACGGAGAGTCCGCCCTCTTCTTTATACAGATATTGTATCTTAATTCTGACTCGTTTGTGCCCCCATATTAGTTCATTGAAGAGGGACTCTTGTCTTCTATCGTTATTGGGCTAGCATTAAATACATACAGTAACATTGGAAGCAATGTCATTTTTATAAGTGCTATGCGATTAATTTGTGACAGGGGAAATTTAAGCCATGTTCTAATTTTTTCCTTAACTCTATCTATTATTGGAAGTATGTTCAATTTCGTATAATGTTCCAATTTGGTCCCCATCTGGATACCCAGATATGATAAAGAATCTGCTGGGGTCAGTATACTAACTCGGAGATTATGACCGGGCGGAACCGGACGTTTTAGTGGGAGGAATTTTGATTTCTCCCAGTTTATCTCATATCCAGATAGGCACCCAAATTCATCCAGACTATCCATAACCCTGGGCAAGTTCATATATCCTCTCCCCAGGAATAGTAACATGTCGTCCGCATAGAGACAAATTTTGTCATCCTCTCCCTCGCACCCAAAACCCGATATTTCCCCATCTGCTCGAATCTTACACGCCATTGGCTCCAGGAACAGCGAGAAGAGCAAGGGGGAAAGGGGACAACCCTGGCGTGTTCCGCGTGTCAAGGGGAAAGGGGCAGAGTATACGCCATTGATTCGGACCCTAGATACTGGATTTTGATACAAAATACGAACCCATTTGGAGAAGTATTCACCTATTTTGACCCGAGACATTACTCTCCAAAGGAAGGACCACTCCACCCTGTCGAAGGCCTTAGCGGCATCTAAGGACAGGATGGAGCAGTCCTCCCCATCCCCCATCTGAACATTCAGAAAGGCCCTCCTTACATTGTCCTGTATATTCCTTTTCGGAATAAACCCAGTTTGGTCCGCGTGGACGACTTTGTGGATTACTGTTTTTAATCTGTTCGCTAGAAGTTTGGCCAAGATTTTATAATCTGTGTTCAACAGAGAGATGGGGCGATAAGATGTGACTGACAGCGGATCTTTCCCTTTTTTAGGAATTAATGTAATGGTTGCTTCCATCCATGAGGGGGGAAGGGAACCCATTATCCAAGATTGATTTAATACCTCCAACATTTGGGGAAAAATCATTCCCCCATGTTTTCGGTATATTTCGAATGGAAAGCCGTCCATCCCTGGGGAGGTATTGCCCTTAATGGATTGCAACGTGGTTTGTAACTCAATCAAATGAATAGGTCTGTTCAACCAATCGATATCTTGTTGATCAAATTCAGGGATCTTGATGTTATCTAGATATTGATCTATTTTTCCTCCCTGATTTTGGGGCCCAGCTTCATATAGCATCGAAAAATATCGGGTGAACTCCCTTAGAATATCATCGGGGTCTCGTAGAATAATTCCCGCCTCAGTCCTAATTCCGGTTATATTATTACTCCCCCTTTGATTTTCTACTATCATAGATACCAGTCTACTTGGTTTCCCGGACTCGCTAAAAGTTCTCAACCCCGAGAAGAACATTTTATTCTGCGCTTTTTTATATAGATATTGTTTATATTCATCTTGTACTTTTTTTAATTGATGTTGTTTTTCTGGGGTATTAACATGGGTGATCTCTTTCATTGCCTGGCCGAGCAGGCCTTCTATTTCTTTTCGCGTTTCAGCAAAGGCATTTTTCTGTTTTCTAATTTGATATGAATATGTACCTCGAAGGAATGCCTTAAGCGAGTCCCAGACCATATGGATATGGGTTGAGTTAACGTTATCGCTCCAAAAGAGCTTTATTTCTTCATTAATCTTGTCCAGGTCCTTTATTAATGTCATCCAATGAGGATTGAGTTGAAAATTTTTATTTTGATTTATTTTATTCTGGTTCTGCAGTATTACCATGACGGGACTGTGATCAGAGACGCCATGACGTTCATAGTTCATTTTTTTAACCTTATTAATGAGCCCGGGGCTGGCGAGGGCCAGATCAACTCGCGACATGGACCTATATGTATTACTAAAACATGAAAATGCTTGCTTATCTCCATAAAGAGACCGCCATATATCGACCAATGCCATTTCTTTACACATTCTGAAAAGTAAGGTACTTGAACCAGAACTCAATTCATAATTAATTATGGTAAAAGGTCCTATCCTTTCTAATATCCATGACCGATTTGAAGTCGCCCATCACCAGCACCGGGCACTCCTCTCGTACCGAGATATAATTCATCAGTCTACATAATACCGTTGTCGTAAAGGGAGGTGGAATATATATAAAGGCAGTAATTCTCCTTTGCCCCTGCCAATAACAGTGAAGAAAAAATATACCGGCTCTCTTGGTCGATTAGCTGTTCTATTGGATCATAATCTACCTGTCTGTGCACATAAACACTGATTCCACGAGAGTATGTGGAATAACAAGAATGATATTCGTGGGAGGCCCATCTCCTTCCGCCGAGCGCTGCCACTTTTTCATCTGTAAGATGTGTTTCTAACAGGGCCACTATTGCTGGTAAATGTCTAGAGACCAGATCAAACACTACACACCTCTTGATTTTATCCGCAAAGCCGCGGATATTCCAGGTCAATATTCTAGACATCCCTTTTTTTTTTTATAATTGGTCCCCCCTAACTTTAAGGCAGCACTGGGCGGAAGGGCAGGGGTGCCCCCAACGATGTGCCCTCCATACCTCGACAGTTCCCCGCGGAAAAAAAAAACCCTCCCTCCCACCCTCCCAAAACCCCCACTCCCCTCATGACCTGCGAGTCGCAAACTGTGACTCATAGGTCTCTAACTATAGACTATCCCCCCCTTCCCCCCCGCCGTCGACCTCCCCAGCTCCCCCTCGCAGCACCACGGGCAGATTATTTAATGACCTTAGAGTCCATCCAATCAGCTGCATCCTTTGGGTTAGAGAAGAATTGGACAGTTTCTTTACATATAACACGTAATTTCGCAGGGTACATCATAGAGTATTTTAGTTGTGCTTGTATCAATCTCTTTTTTACATCCTTATATTCTCTCCTTTTATCTTGCGTAACTTTAGAAAAGTCCGGGTATATCTCTATATTAACGTCATTGTATTTCACCGTTTGTATCTCTCTTTTCCATCTAAGGATATAGTCCCGATCTCTTGAGGAGGTCATTCTAATTAACAATGGCCTTGGTGCTGACCCTGGTGAAAGTTTCCTTGTTGGAATACGATGTGCTCTCTCCACTATGGGTGTTGTGGCTGCCTCTGCGGTTTTTACGTTGTTTGACAACCATTTTTGGATAAAGCCTGTGGGGTCATCTTTTTCTGCTCCTTCCGGGAAGCCCACTAATTTGAGATTATCTCTCCGGGATCTGTCTTCCAGGTCTGCCATTTTTTCTTTTAGTGCTTTATTATCACTTTCTACTGTTTCTAACCTTTTTTTAATCTGCCTAGATTCTTTTTGCAATTCTGTGGTTAGAGTTTCATACTCTTTGACACGTTGCCTCATTTTGTTTAGATCGTCTCGGGTTAATGAGATATCAGTCTGCACTGCTGCTACTGTGGTTGTCAGTGTGCTTAATGATTGATTGGTATACCCGCTAATTTACGATCGATATTACTCATCTGGTTATCTGCTTCCGATACCGGGTTCTCTCTTGCCCTATTTGCAAGGTTTTCATTCTCTTCACAATCCTCGATTTGTGATATTGGTTTCTGGTTACTCCTTGTTTTAGCTGATGGAGGTGGGGATTTAAGATATTTGTCTAACTGTGTCCTTTGGGTGAGGACGTTCCAATGGACTTTCTGTTGGGTAGTTTAGGGGCCATATTTTATTTATTTTTTTCCCTCTTTTTCTTCCTCGTGCGGGGCTACTTTAGAAGGTGATACTATTATTAAGATCTGTGTGTTTCTAACTTGAATGTCATATATTTCCTGTAACACAGAGTGACAGTCAGAAAGTCTTACGTATCCTCGCTCTTCTTCTTCCTTCTTAAGTCCCAGATTTCCTGGATTTTGAAGAGGCTCGTAGTGGGGTTCTCTTGATGTCCTCGGCACGATCCACCTTCACCACTCAGCAGCACTCCCCCACGCCGACGTTGTTCAACGGCGTTCACCCACTCACTGAGAAGTGGACCGCCACGGCTGCCTGGAGCTTACAGACTCAGGGGTCCAGAGCCCAAAAGGACAAAGAGACAGAGTTTAGCGTTTAAACGAGAGCACAATGTCCAGCAAAAAAGAAACAAAGGCAGTGCCAATTCTAGCCGACACTGCTGGGACAGCACCCAAGGCTGAACCCACAGCTGCACAGCACCCACAGCTATCAGAACGACTCCACGTATTGATCAAATAGAACCGCTGACAAATGGGGAGACATAGGGTGGGACAGCAGGCAGGTAGAGTGGAGACGATGGTGGAGGCCAGGTGCCGCTTCCCTGATCCGACAGCCCCCCCTCTTCAAAACGGCTTCTTCAGAACGGCCCCATGAGCAAGGCATAAAGGGAGGACAGAGGGGGCACACAGAGACCACTCACCATGCAGTTCCAGAGTTAGTGAGTTATTGTAGAACGAGTGGAGCCCCAGCCTGGGACAGCCTGAAACAGGCATAGACCCCGGACATCCAGCTTCCAACTTCAGGCGGAGCGGCAGTGCCCTAGATAACAGAGGGCTGATCCGGAGAGCCCGACGGACACCGGCAACAGGTGCATCGGCGTCTGGGTCAGCGTCTCAGGCGGAGCGGCAGTGCCCAGAGTGACAGAGGGCTAATCCTAAGAAGCCCAGCGGACATTAGCAGATATAGACAGTGAGTGTGTCTGTCCATCATAAAACTTATTTCCTTGCGTTCACCATTCCAGCATCTCAGATTTGCAATATTTTGGATACCATATATCAAAGGAGATTAAACAAGTATAATTAGCCTTAGTGTGGTAGTGGGGGCTTCTAGGCTCTCCCGTCTTGTGAGTCTGGTCTGAACTGTGACTGCTGCATACCTATTGTTACTCCACTGCTTGTATTAATAGGATAGCCATTTATCTGAATTGCCACCATGTAATTTTACATTCATGTGTTACTGCATGGAAAATACCTGGTTAGTCCCAGGAATATCAGATGTTTGCTGTGGATGCCAAGAGCGATTCGCCGGACATTGCATTCTGAAAGTGGGAGGTAATAATTGTAATAAAGCTATGTAATGTAAACCAGCATTTTTTAGTTTAAGACTGTAACACTGAAACTGTCGGGATTCGAACCAGTGACCAGCCATGTCCCAGGCAGTAGCTCTAGCCACTAGACTACCAACCCTTCTGGACATTTCCTACTGAACTCTTTGATCTACCTTGTTCCAGCCTTGCCTTGTTAATCTCTGTGATTCCTTGCACCTGCTACTTCCTCTTTATAAGCCCAGCCTCTTGCACCAGATCCCTGCTGGTTATTGTTCTTCTGGACTTGATCCTGCTGCATCTACTGCTGTTCCTCTGCTGCTACTGCTACCAACTTGACTGCTGCCGACCTTGGAATTGTCCCCGACTACTCTTCTGCTTGTCCCTACCAACTGAACTGCTTCCACCGTTCCCGACCTGGATTGTCTGACCACGCTCACTGCCGCCTGCCCTGACCTACCGCCTGCTAACCGATTGCGCCTCTGTCTGACTTCCTGCAACTACAACCTGCCTGCGGTCCTTGCCACTGGGCTCCACCTCCAGCCAGCTGTCCTCTGACTCAGGTGAGCCTGTAGGATTGCAACAGAATAACCAGCCCGAAAATGGAGTCCGCGATGGCCACCCTGCGCAAACAAGTCTCCGAACTTCAGGAGTTTGGCACCTCTGCCCAAAAGGAAATGACTCAACTTCAAGGCGCAATCCAGAGCCAACAGAGAGAAATTATCGACTTACAGCGTCAACTACTGGACGTACGCAGCGCGGTCACAGACTCCCGCATGCCTCTCCCGTCAAAGTTTAACGGCGATCGGAGCCAGTTTCGGGGGTTCCTCAACCAGTGCCGTATCTACTTTCAGATGCAGCCGGGCTCCTTTTCCTCGGACAGAAAGAAGATCCTGTTCATCATTAACCTTCTAACTGACGAGGCCCTGGCATGGGCATCCCCATATGTGGAGTCCCACAGTCTCTTATTAAATAATCTAGACAACTTCACCGCAGCCATGAGCCAAGTCTTCGACGACCCTAACCGCTGCGCGACTGCCGAGGCTAGGCTGCACAGTCTACGGCAGGGAAGACGCTCTGTAGCCGAGTATACCTCCGAGTTCCGCCGCTGGGTCACGGACACCACCTGGAACCCCGCTGCTCAGAAAAGTCAATTTCGCCGCGGACTCTCCGAACTTATAAAGGATGAGCTCGCCAGGGTAGACGCCCCAGACGATCTGGATGACTTCATCCAACTGTGCATCCGAATTGACCGGAGACTCGCGGAAAGAAGGAGAGAAAGACTCTGGTCCTTAGATAACAGGCCCGCGTACCCTTTCACTCCAATGACTCAGCCGGCTCACCAACCCTCCACCGAACCGATGCAGGTCGACACACTGCGCAAGACTCTATCGGCTGCTGAAAAGGAGAGACGACTGGCCGCGGGCCTCTGCCTTTACTGTGGCGAGCCAGGGCACTTCGCTATTAGGTGCCCCAATAAGACTTGCCGAACCATTGCTGTCACTGAATTACGGGAATTACAACAAGCTACAATTTCACCCTTGGCCTCTGAAACCATGGACACTACAGGTACCGGGTCCCACTTCATTGTTCCCATCCTTATCACCATTGGGGAACGACAGCTTCCCTGCTCCGCAATGCTTGACTCGGGGGCCGGCGGAAATTTCATGGACTTGACCTTCGCCCATGAGAACAACATACCACTGGTAACCAGGGCAGCCCCCATCGATCTGGAAACCGTTGATGGGACCCCGCTCTCTTCTGGGCCGGTTACGCACCAGACCGCTGATCTTCAACTTCTCGTCGAACCCGATCATCAGGAAACCATTCACTTCTCCCTGATCACCTCCCCTAAGTTTCCGGTGATCCTAGGCATCCCTTGGTTGGAAACTCACAACCCCTCGGTGGACTGGGATGCCCGCTGCATACGGTTCCGCTCGGACTTTTGTTCTCAGAACTGTTTACGTGAATCCGTCCCTTCTCCGCCCGAAGAACCTACCATATTCGGACTATCCACCAAGGAGCTTTTACCCCCTCAATATCTGGAGTTCCAGGATGTCTGTGACAAAAGAAATGCAGACAAACTGCCCCCGCATCGGCCTTATGACTGCCCGATTGAGCTGCTACCTGGAGCCGAAATACCCTTCGGCAGTATATACTCCCTCTCCGAGCCGGAACTAAAGGCCCTGAAGGAGTACTTAGACGAAAATCTAAAAAAAGGTTTTATCCGACCTTCCACATCCCCTGCAGGGGCCCCTTTCTTCTTCGTGGAGAAAAAAGACTCTTCTCTACGCCCTTGCATAGATTATCGAAAGCTCAACAACGTTACTGTGAAGAACCGGTACCCTCTCCCCCTGATTTCTGAACTCCTTGAGAGACTTCGGGCGGCAAAAGTCTTCACTAAGCTCGATCTCCGAGGAGCCTACAACCTGGTCCGAATTCGCCCGGGGGACGAGTGGAAAACCGCCTTCCGAACCCGCTATGGTCACTTTGAGTATCTGGTCATGCCTTTCGGCCTCTGCAATGCCCCTGCTACCTTCCAACATTTTATCAACGACATCCTCAGGGACATGCTTGACCAATTTGTGGTAGCATATCTGGACGATATTTTGATTTTCTCAGAAGACCCTGAACAACATCGTGGGCATGTCCGCAGGGTGCTACAGAAACTCAGTGAACAGTCTCTCTATATTAAACTGGAGAAGTGCGAATTTGAACAGACTTCCACCCAATTCCTCGGCTATATTATTTCACTGGAGGGCTTAAGTATGGATCCCCGGAAGATCCAGGCCGTGACTGAGTGGCCCGCCCCGAAGAACGAAAAGGAGGTCCAGAGGTTTGTAGGTTTTGCAAACTTTTATCGGAAGTTCATCAGGAACTTTTCAAAAATCATCGCCCCAATCACTCAACTAACAAAAAAGACTGTCCCCTTCGGGTGGACTCCGGAGGCACAGGAGGCCTTTGCTAAACTGAAGTCCCTCTTCACCTCTGCCCCGATCCTGGCCCACCCAAACCCTGAATTACCATTTACGGTCGAGGTGGACGCCTCCGACGCTGCGGTGGGCGCAATTCTGTCTCAACGTTCAGGGGAAAAGATGCTCCTACACCCTTGCGCTTTCTTCTCCCGCCAGATGTCCCCTGCTGAACGGAATTACGACATCGGGAATAAGGAACTGCTGGCAATCAAGGACGCTTTCACCGAGTGGAGACACTTGCTGGAGGGGGCCCATAATCCCATCTCTGTATACACTGACCACCGGAACCTAGAGTTTATCCGCAGCGCCAAGAGACTCACCGCCAGACAGGCCAGGTGGAGTCTGTTTTTCTCCAGATTCAATTTTGTTATCTCCTATCGCCCTGGGTCGAAGAACGGCAAAGCGGATGCTCTCTCAAGGATGTTCTCTGAACCCTCTCAGATCAATGAGGCTCCGGCCGGTATCCTTCCCGACAGAAGCATCATAGGAGCCACCTACTTGAGGGAACTTCTGGGTTCCCTCAAGGAAGGGTATGAGAACGATCACCTCCTCACCTACCCACCTGGAGCTGTAAACCTTACTCTCAAGGGTGGCTACTGGTTGTACCGGGATCAGCAGTTGTACGTACCAGAATCTGCACGACTTGACGTACTTAAACTCAACCACGATTCCAAACCGGCCGGCCATCTGGGTATCAGAAGGACCCAGGAGCTCCTCTCCCGTTTCTTCTGGTGGCCAACTTACAGAAAAGATACCGAGAGGTTTGTCTCCTCATGCACGACGTGCGCCCGCAACAAGACCCCCCGCTCCTCCCCCGTGGGCTTGCTATGTCCACTCCCGGTTCCCTCCCGCCCCTGGGGTTCAATCTCCATGGACTTTATTGTGGAACTTCCTCCCTCCAAAGGCATGAACACCGTTCTGGTCGTCGTCGACCGTCTCACCAAAATGGCCCACTTCATCCCCTGCAAGGGCCTACCTACCGCCAAACAGACGGCCGATCTCGTACTCCGAGAGGTTTTTAGGCTACATGGGGCCCCGGACGATGTTGTTTCGGATCGGGGAGTACAGTTCACTTCCAGGTTCTGGAGAAACTTCTGTCAAGCCCTTGGGATCAAGGTGAACCTGTCTTCTGCGTTCCACCCCCAATCCAATGGGCAGACTGAGAGAACGAATCAAACCCTCGAGCAGTATTTGCGCTGTTTAGTCACCCATCTGCAGGACGACTGGCTGGACCACCTCTCTACGGCCGAGTTCGCCTATAACAATGCGGAGCACAGTTCTACCCAATACAGCCCGTTCTACGCTAACACCGGCCTACACCCAACCTTCATCCCTCACTTGCCCATTTCCACCACAGTCCCAGCTGTGGCCGAACGTCTTGCAAGTCTACAACAGGCACAGGAAAATATTCGGGACAATCTACATCGAGCCCAGAGCCGCTTCAAGCAGGCAGCGGATAAACACCGCAAACCCGCTCCGGAATTCCAGGTAGGGGACAAGGTGTGGCTCTCCACCAGAAACCTAAGCCCAAAGGTTCCCTCCCGGAAGTTGGGCCAAAAATACATGGGTCCTTTCCGGATCACGGCTCGAATCAACAAAGTCACCTTCCGACTCGACCTTCCCGACTCCATCCGAGTGCACCCGGTTTTCCACTGCTCTCTCCTGAAACCACATGTTGAGAACACTTTCCCAGGCCGCCACCCCCCTCCTCCTCCTCCGGTAAGAGTACAAGACCAGGAGGAATACACTGTGGCCAAGATCCTTGACTCCAGACTCCACCGTGGAAGGCTGCAGTATCTAGTTGGGTGGAAGGGCTATTCCCCCGAGGATAACTCCTGGGAGCCGGAGGAAAATGTCCATGCCCCCAGACTGGTAAAATCTTTCCACCAAAGACATCCCGATAAACCATCATCTGCGGTGCCCGGAGGTCACCTTGGAAGCGGGGGAGTACTGTCGGGATTCGAACCAGTGACCAGCCATGTCCCAGGCAGTACAGTAGCTCTAGCCACTAGACTACCAACCCTTCTGGACATTTCCTACTGAACTCTTTGATCTACCTTGTTCCAGCCTTGCCTTGTTAATCTCTGTGATTCCTTGCACCTGCTACTTCCTCTTTATAAGCCCAGCCTCTTGCACAAGATCCCTGCTGGTTATTGTTCTTCTGGACTTGATCCTGCTGCATCTACTGCTGTTCCTCTGCTGCTACTGCTACCAACTTGACTGCTGCCGACCTTGGAATTGTCCCCGACTACTCTTCTGCTTGTCCCTACCAACTGAACTGCTTCCACCGTTCCCGATCCGGATTGTCTGACCACGCTCACTGCCGCCTGCCCTGACCCACCGCCTGCTAACCGATTACGCCTCTGTCTGACTTCCTGCAACTACAACCTGCCTGCGGTCCTTGCCACTGGGCTCCACCTCCAGCCAGCTGTCCTCTGACTCAGGTGAGCCTGTAGGATTGCAACAGAAACATCAGGTAGAGAATTGCATAGGTTTGTATTATATACATGGTAGAGCGATATGCTACATCTGCACATACTGTAGATGAATAATCTCATTCTCGGCAACAATCTTGCACACAAAGACTGGCTCAGGAATATCAGGAGACTAGACATGTTCTTCAGAAGTTTGAGGAACATGTAGTCTAGTGCATGCATTATTGTGTGATACTGTGCAAATACATTTGCCAGGATGAAATCATGAGCTGCAGCTCATTTCATCAGTGATGAGGTCACCACGTGCGCCCAGCCTGATGACGTCAGCAAACGCAATATTTGGCACATTTTCTTCAATCAAGATGGCTGCTACAGCCTCTCCGCATGCAAATGGATGAGGTGAGTATGTATTTTTAGTTTTTAACCCCCGATTAACCACTGAAAGTCCCGAATGTGACTGTCAGATGCTGCAATCAACGATGAATGAGGAATATGATGGGTTCAATGATGGGGGGTGTAGAGGGAAGGGTGATATTTGAATATATATATATATGTAAATATATATATCAGCCTAGTTCTGTGATGTAGGCGTGTGTGATGCCATGATGTGGTATCTGGGGGGATGCTCTCATATACACCTTGGGCAGGAAGTCCTTTGATTCCTTTGTCTATACAGATCCTGAGCTAGCCTCAGGTGGCAAACTGGCAGTCCAAGCATTTTGTCACACGCCCACGATGATGTCATCACCCTCCTGTTGAAGAGGGGGAAGTGGGCTGCTTTTGAGCTTATATTAGCCCAAGCCAGGACAAAGGCGCTCTCTCTTGGGACGGCCTCAAACAGAGACACATGGGGGCAGCTCCATGAAGGAAGATGGACCGAACAGCTCCCTGAAGGAAGAGAGGCAGAGCCCCACATGCCCCTGGAGATGGCTAAGTAACCCATTCCCTCCAGCATTGCAGTACCCCTAAAACCCCTGCCCTGATTTAACCCTATTCACCCCTGGCCTGCATTGGGTTAACCCTAACCCCTGCATTTAACCCCTTTTTCCCTATACCACAGATAACCCCTGCTGCATAACCCCTGCTCCACCAACCATCCCCTAACCCCGGCTGCTGAACTCCTGCAGTCAGTATTAACCACTGCTGACCTCCTGCAGCATTAACCTCAGCCCTGTCTGCCCCTGCCCATTGACCCTTGAGGCAGCCCCAGTTACCCCTGTAGCTGTCCTGTAATCCTTTATCCCTTCACTGCTGCCCTGCCTACCCCAGCAGCAGCTGAGTGTGTGTTAACCCTTTGATTCTCCCATAGGGATAGCTTAGAGCCAGATTGGGTGGGCTGCTAATGTGTATGTGACTGTAAAGTATAGATAGTGTGTGTGTGGGGTGGAATGGGAATTGTGTATTGTGTAGTGTAGTTAGGTTTGTATTGTGTTTAATAATATTGTTTATTGTAGTACTGTTACTATACTGCGGTGTGTACGTCTATATGTATATATATATTTATATTCATTGATCTATAAATATATATAGATATAGCGTATTTTTAGACTTGTATAATTGTATTGTGTAATAAATATTACTTATTGTTCATAGTACAGTGTATCGTCATTAATGGTCGCCGCCGTAGTATAGTGATAGTAAGTCACATGTAGTGCAGTTCAGTGTAGTGTATATGCAATCAGAGGTAGTTAGCTAGTTAGTTAGTTAGAGAGTATAGCTAGTTTTTTTACTTAGGAATAAATAGGTGGAGTCATCACTAGATGATTCACGCCAATTTATAAATATTATTGAGATTTGCATAAATATCAATAATTCATATTCCCTTTAACAGGGGGCGGGACAATCGCTGTTCCCTGTCATTGCGCCCGCTATACATACAATGGAATGCGATTTGTGACAAAGTAATTCGTAACTAATCAAATTTCTTAATGAACTTTGGCAAAGCAGCCGAATCGAATTTTTGATAACTTTGCTCATCGCTAATATTTAGTATAAAAGTATTTTTTGTGTGCTCAAAATACACACATATATGTATTTTCTTTCATATTATTAGTATTATTTGTGTATAGTGGTCTTTTGCTTACATCATATAACCACATATACATCTTCTTGAGTGTGTACACATATAAAAAAAAATTCACAGATATAATCTTTCATAAAATATTGTTTAGTATCCTTAGCATGCAGCGGTCTTTTGCACACATTATTTAACCCTCTATGTGTCTTTTGTGTACGCCAAAAACATATTTTCTTCTTTTTTCTTAAAAAAACAAGTATATATATAATTTTTTAAGAGCATACTATAACTGTGTATATTTCTTCTTTCATTAAAAAAAAAGAAAGAAAAATAACAGTGGAGGTCAAGAGAAGGTCTGGAAGATCAAGAAAAATTTCAGAGACAGCTGCTTGGAGAATTTCTGGAAAGGCAAACCAGAAACTCTGCTTAACTGCAAAATACTTTCAAGAAGATTTAGCAGACTGGAGTTGTGGTACATTGTTCTAATGTTCAGCAACATCTACACAAATATGGTGTTCATGGAAAAGTCATCAGAAGAAAACCTCTCCTGTGTCCTCACCACAAAATTCTGTATCAGAAGTTTGCAAAAGAACATCTAAACAAGCCTTATTCATTTTGGAACCAAGTCCTGTGGATCCATGAGGTTAAAACATAATGCTTAGGCCACAATGAGCAAACGTATGAAAAAAGTGCATAGAGTTTCATTACAAGAGCACTTATCTAGCCATTAAGCATGGGGGCAGATCAATCATGTTTTGGGGTTGTGTTGCAGCCAATGGCACAAGGAACATTTCGAGGGTGTAGGGAAGAATTAATTCATTCCAAATCAAATCAAATTCCAGCAAATTCTAGAAGCAAACATACCACCAACTGTAAAAAAGCTGAAGTTGAAAAGAGGATGGTTTCTACAAATTGATAATGATCCTAAACACACCTCAAAATCCAAAAGGCACAAGCTGAAGGTTTTACCTTGGCCCTCACAGTACCCTGAACTGAAAATCATAGAAAATCTGTGGATAGACCTCAAAAGAGCAGTGCATGCAAGACGGGCCAGCAATCTCACAGAATTAACTTTTGCTAGGAAAAAATGGATGAAAATCCTTCAAAAAAGAATTATAAGACTATTAGCTGGCTACAAAAAAAACATTTACAAGCTGTAATACTTGCAAAAGGGGGTGCTACTAGGTACAAACCATGCAGGGTACCCAAAGTTTTGCTTCAGGCAAAAAATAAAATATTGTTTTTGCTTAAAATACAAAGGTAAAGTGTCATCTTTAACTTTATGCCTTTTGGAGATCATTTCATGTTCAACTTGCTTAATTGTTCACAGTTACAGTCACCAGGGGTGACCAAACTTTTGCATGCCACTGAATATTTGAATGGGTCTTTCTTTAAAAAACATTTTTGGTCCCTTGTATAAGATAAAATGGCACACAGATATTTCAGTGCTGAAGATATATATGCCTTTCTTTGCTCCTTCAGTGAAGAAAGTAGCATGGAAGAGTCAGGCTCTGAATATGAACCCATGAAGGCAACAACACATTAACTGCAAGCTCTGTTAGCTCTGATTGTGACATCCACATACTACAAAAAATCCAGAGAAGGCAGCAGAGATTAGTGGACAGTAAAAAGGCATGCTTGGCCAGTAGCAGATGTGATGCGCTCAGGCCATCTATGAGCCATGTAGCACAAAGTACTAGTTATAGCAATGGCTATTGGAGCTGTGAACACGTGCATGGACCTACCAGTGCTGAATTAAATAGTCAGCATCAAATATAATGTTACCCTTCTGACATAATAAATCCAGTATGGTCCCCCTCAATACACCAAACATTCCACCATTTATAGCACAATCTGACATTAATGTGAACATTTTTATTATCTATGAACTTCTAGAGGAAATTGAATATCAGAGAAATTTATATGACCATCATTATTTGGCAAACATTCCTACATCGGCTTATGCAAAATCCAAATATTGAAAGCAAACTAATGTGGCAAAATAAATACTTGCCCTAACCTTCAACATGGGAATCACAAAAAAGGCTGAACTGACAGCATACTGGTCTATACAATCCTTACATCTTATACCATTTTTTATATCTATGGTGAGGTCAGGTCACTTCACCAAATTTTCATGAGATTTCCACATTTTAACATTAATTTCCCTTGTTGCAGAATCTTTCAAACTGGGCAAGACAGACATTACCTGACACTGCAGAAACCTAAGCAGTATTACAAAGAGGTGTCTAAGGCTACTTTCACATTAGCGTTTTTCTTTTCCGGCATAGAGTTCCGTCCTAGGGGCTCTATACCGGAAAAGAACTGATCAGGCATATCCCCATGCATTCTGAATGGAGAGTAATCCGCTCAGGATGCATCAGGATGTCTTCAGTTCAGTCATTTTGACTGATCAGGCAAAAGGGAAAACCGTAGCATGCTACGGTTTTATCTCTGGCGAAAAAAGCCGAAGACTTGCCTGAATGCCGGATCCGGCATTCAAAATACCGGAATGCCGAAAAAAAATACCGTATCCGTTTTGCCTGATGACACCGGAAAAACAGATCCGGTATTGCAATGCATTTTTCTGACTGATCAGGCATTTTTCAGACTGATCAGGATCCTGATCAGTCTGAAAAATGCCTGATCAGTCAGAAAAAATGACATGCGTTTGCATACAGTTTGCCTGATCAGGCAGGCAGTTCAGACAACGGAACTGCCTGCCGGAATCAAACAACGCAAGTGTGAAAGTACCCTTAGTAGATTACAATGAAACCAAAAATCCAAGCACTGGTAGAAAAAGACATCTCTGTATCTGCCACAGTTAGCAGTACACAATTCCTACGTGGTGGATAAAGAATCGGAAAATCTTTCAATTTCAATTGGAAATTATAAACTCGCTGCTCTTCCCCACAGATGATATTCCTGTAAGCTCTGGGTCCGAGCCTGTCAAAATTGAAAGACATTTCTAAATGATAAATTATTAGCCTAAATGTAACATATTTTCCTAAAAATGTAAATCCATTGTCATAAAACACAAAATAAATAATCTTCCTTCAATGAATTTCCTGCAATCATAATAAATATATCTTTCTTCCACAAAGAAGAGTGAGTATGTGTGGGTGGGGAGGGGGCTACTTTCGCTTTATTGTGAGGTGCTATTTATCTTTCAGTAGTTCACAACATCTGTTCTGACATTATGGTGCCATAGAAAAGCAACAGAAAAATAAGTCTCAAAAATCCAATCCTTTGAAGTCTTGAGGTGAGCCAAAAAAGATAAAAAATGTACATATACGGTATCATTGCAAATGGCAGAAGTATATGAATGTGTAGTAAAGTGTGTTTTGCTCAAGGCCACATGCTGAAAGTAAAAAAAATAATATGCCACTGAATCAAAGCATTTTAGAAAAATATCCTATTGTCATTTTCACCACCGAATTCTATTCATTTTTCCTAAAAAAAGGCAAAAGCTTAAAATGTCCAAATTTTATCAAGATAAATACCTTATGGGTCAACATTTAACAGTTTAAAAATGTGTTACTTTATGGGTGTTTCTTATGTTTTGGTACTGTACAACATTTGTTCTGGCAGTATGGTGCCATAAAATCATGAGGGGCTCCGATATGTTCATGACTGGAAGATATTGGCAAAGTTCTCAGCTTTTAACATCGGCTTGAGGAATTAGTTAGTATGGTCAGTTGCGTATCATTTTGGTGCATTTTTTGGAGTGATTTGTGTATGTATATATTTTTTCATCTGCACATTGTATCATTTTGTGTAAGATGTCCTTGTGGTGCATGCGGCCCGCCCAGGCATCCTCCATTGTACGCATTTTTTGCTGGGGATTGCCGTTATCTGCGGACCGCATGCGGAGGAATTGCTCCCCGGGGTATAGACACGCTACAGTGTTTGGGTTTGGAGCATTTCCACCCGTTTAGGCCACTTTTTTCAGTGAGTTTCATTCCTTATTACACTTTATGCTGCAAGGTGACCAAAAAATTTGTTGTTTTAGCACAGTTTTTTATTTATTTATTCTTACAGTGTTCATCTGAGGGGTTAGGTCATGTGACAGACGTGGCAATACCTAATATGTATACTTTTTCTTATTTATTTAAGTTTTACACAATAATAGCATTGCTTTTTTATTTTTTGACCGATTGTCTTACTTAGGGTCTCATTTTTTGCGAGATGAGGTACTATTGGTACTATTTTAGGGGGCATACGCCTTTTTGATCGCTTGGTGTTGCACTTTATGTGATGCTACGTGACAAAAAATGGCTTTTTTGGCACAGTTTTTTTTTTATTTATTTTATTAAATAATATTTATTTATTAAATACCTAATATGTCTACTTTTTTATTTATTTCACTTTAACACAATAATAGCAGCTTTGAAGCAAAAAAACAAACATATTTTAGTTTCTCCATTGTCTGAGAGTCTTTAATTTTTTTTGACCGATTGTCTGAGGTATGGTCTCATTTTTTGTGGGATGAGGTGCTGGCTTGATTGGTACTATTTTGGTGGGCATACGCCTCTTTAATCGCTTGGTGTTGCAATTTTTGCGATGTAAGGTGACAAAAAATTGCTTTTTTTGGCACTGTTTTTATTTTTTCTACGATGTTCATCTGAGGGGGTAGATCATGTGAAATTTTTATATAACTGGTTGTTAAGGACGCAAAGATACATAATATGAATCTTTTTTTATTTATCTCACTTTAACACCAAAATAGCATTTTTGAAACAAAAAAAATGATGTTTTAATGTCTCCATGTTCTGAGATCTATAGTTTTTTTTTATTTTTGAGCAAATTTATTATGTAGGGGGTCATTTTTTGCGGGATGCGGTGACTGTTTTATTGTGGGGCATACGCCTTTTTGATCACTTGGTGTTGCACTTTTTGTGATGTAAGTTGACAAAATATCTTTTTTTGACAGTTTTTATTTTTTATGGTGTTTATCAGACGAGGTGGATCATGTGATATATTTATAGAGCCGGACGTCACAGACACGGCAATACCAATATCTTTATTTTATTTATTTAACTTATTTATTTAACTTATTTTTACTTTATTGGGGATTTTTTTTTTTTTATATGTGAAACCTTTTATTTTATTTTTATAAAACACTTTCTTTTTTTATTTTACACTTCGCGTCCCCCATAAGGTCATACAAGACTTCTGGGGGACATATTTTTTTTTTTTTTCACTATTGATTTCTCATGCAACTGGGGCTGACAAAGAAAGCAGCCCCAAATACAGGGGAAATACACTCCCCAGAGAGGCTGTACAGCAGAATACAGTGCTGTACAGCCTCAGTGCAGGGCTGATCGAGATCTGTGGAAGACCCGACAGCTCTTGCACTCTCCCGGCCCCGCCAGGACAGAAAGCGCACAGCTCGTTGAGCGCTGTATATACAGTGATCTAGAAGGCAGGGACAGTCCCTGCCTTGCCTTCTCTCTGGGTTGCCCTGCTGTCACTGACAGCGGGCATCCCGCTCGGCAGCTGCACGATTAGCGTGCTATATTCCAATCCAGCTGGCACTCCATCACAGGGTTCATGCTGCAACGGGAAGGAGAGAACACCACATAAAATGTTTGAAGAAATCCCAGCAACTGTGTCTTGCTTCCAAGTGTATTCCTTTATTTTGATATTGTATTTCTTGATGTTCTCTTTACTCATCTTCTCCATTTGGTTAAGACCACTATGACAGCATCTTTGAGCCTCATCTTTGCAGAATTTGCCACACAGACATTTTAGATTCCTCAATTTTTTACCATCTTCCTTGCGTTCTGAACACAAGCTTTCTATACTGCTGCCACCCTAATACTGTGATCACTGTACTCCCAAAATCCATCAAATACTATAATGCCCTCTATACTGTCTTCAGTAATACTAACAGTGCTCCAGTAATAATAATGTCGCCTATAAGTGCCACCAATAATAATAATACCCCCTATAGTGTCCCCAGTATTATTAATGTAAATTATGTAATGTAAATGGAGGTAATTTTGAAATGTACATAAGGCTTAGCTCTCTAGCGCCCAGAGAGGTCCTCGTGTATAGCTGTGTGGACTGTACAGGGAACATTATGCTATACCAAAATCCAAATTCTGTTCCTAACCCAGAAATAATAATATATTTTATGGGTTTCATCTTTGCTGACATATTCTCCAGCTCATTATGATTACAGATATATTATATTTATATATAGTGTGGTTAGCGCTATTATTTTTTTAGCTTCATATTTTTTTCTTTGCGGCAACATATTCTTTTTATAGTCATGTCTACGGAGTTGTGTAAGTGCAAATTTTTTCTGAGACCATCTGTATTTTTTATTTGTATAATTTTGGGGCGTGTGTGACTTTTTGATCACTTTTATTTCATTTTTTGGGAGGTGAAGCAACAAGCGATGTCAAATTGAACATTTAAAAAAAAATTATGTTATGGTGTTCCCTGTACCATATAAATATGTTTATTATTTGATGGTAAGTTTTGAGACATGTAGTACAAATCTGTTGGAGGTCTGGATCTGAGCTAAAACCACAATGCTAATCATCTGGTGGAGAAAACAGGCTACACTATAATCTCACAGTGATATCTTCTGTTACCGCCTTACTGCATTCCCACGTGCATGTACGTGATGTGATTGAGCAGTAGCAGGAGCTTCACCTGCCCGAGCCGCAGCATGTGCATGGCTGTTACTGATAGCCGGGCCCCTGCTGTATTCACCGGCATAGCTGCATTGCGTGATGCCGGCGGATTAACCCTTTCACATGCCGCGGCTCCATCTGATTCCATTGGCCCCCCGAGATGCACTGACAGGGGGTCGATGGTTGTCATGGCATCCCCGATACCTTCCACAGGCATCGGAGCCTGCCATCTACGGAAGCCAAGGAGTTCCAGCCTGAGGGCTGGATCTCCTAGGCAACTGTCAGCGTCTTACTGTGTAAGACGCTGACAGTTCAATTCAGTGCAATACATACAGTGGGACAAATATAAAAAGTAAATAAAAGTGAAAAATGTGGGGGTTTTTTAGAATAAAAAAAAATCTAAATTTCAAGTTAAAAAAAGCGTCCTTTTGCCAAAATAAAGTAATTATTTTTTAAATAGGAAAAATAAGAAAAGTAGACATATTAAGTATTGCCGGGTTCATATCGACCGGCTCTATAAAAATATCACATGACCTAACCCCACAGGTGAACACCGTCCAAAAAAAAAAAAAAAAAAACTGTGCTAAAAATTTTTTTTTTAGCACCTTACACCACTAAAAGTGCAACACCAAGCGATCAAAAAGGCGTATGCCCCCCAGAATAGTATCAATCTAACAGTCACCTCCTCCCGCAAAAAATGAGCCCCTATCTTAGACAATCGCCCCAAAAATAAAAAATATGTCTCAGACTATCGAGACACTAAAACATGATTTTTTTTGTTTTAAAAATGCTGTTATTGTGTAAAACTTAAATAAATGAAAAAAGAATACATATTAGGTATCACCACATCTGTAAGAACCTGCTGTATACAAATATAACATGACCTAACGCCTCAGGTAAACACCGTAAACAAATAAAAATAAAAAGGGTGTCAAAAAAGCAATTTTTTGTCACCTTACATCACAAAAAGTGTAATACCAAGGGATCAAAAAGTCATATGCACCCTAAAAAAAAGTACCAATCAAACCATCGTCTCATACCTAAAAAATGAGCCCCTACATAAGACAGTCGCCCAAAAAAAAAATATATATATGGCTTTCAGAATATGGAGACACAAAAAAATATTTTTTTTCCAAAATGCTTTATTATGTAACACTGTCATATTTGGTATTGTCGCGTCCGTAACAACCTGCTCTATAAAAATACCACATTATCTAACCTGTTGGATGAACATTGTAAATAACAAAAAATTAAAACGGTGCCAAAACAGCTATATTTTGTTACCTTGCCTCACAAAAAGTGTAATATAGAGCAACCAAAAAATGTACCCTAAAATAGTACCAACAAAACTGACACCTTATCCCGTTGTTTCCAAAAGGGGTCATTTTCTTGGAGTTTCTACTCTAGGGGTGCCTCAGGGGGTCTTCAAATGTGACATGGCAACTTAAAATTATCCCAGTGAAATCTGCCCTCCAAAAACCATATGGCGTTACTTTCCTTCTGCACCCTGCTGTGTGTCCGTACAGCAGGTTATGACCACATATGGGGTTTTTCTGTAAACTACAGAATCAGGGCAATAAATATAGAGTTTTTGTTTGGCCGTTAACCCTTGCTTTGGTACTGGAAAAAATTGATTAAAATGGAAAATCCGCCAAGAATGTGAATTTCTGAAATTTCATCTACATTTTCCTTTAATTTTTGTGGAACACAAAAGGGTTACCAAAGTTTGTAATATCAGTTTTGAATACCTTGAGGGGTGTATTTTCCAAAATGGGGTCACTTTTTTGGAGTTTCTACTCTATGGGTGCATCAGGGGCTTTTCTAATGTGACATAGCAATTTTAAATTATCCCAGTGAAATCTGCCTTCCAAAAACCATATGTCGCTCCTTTCATTCTGTGCCCTGCCGTGCACCCGTACAGCAGTTTACGACCGCATATGGGGTGTTTCTGTAAACTACAGAAACAGGGTAATAAATATTGAGTTTTGTTTGGCTGTTAACCCTTGCTTTTTTAGCGGGGAAAACATTTATTAAAATGGAAAATCTGCCAAAAATGTTAAATTTTGAAATGTTATCTCTATTTTCCATTAATTCTTGTGGAACACCTAAAGGGTTAACAAAGTTTGTAAAATCAGTTTTGAATACCTTGAGGGGTGTAATTTCTAAAATGGGACCATTAATGGGTGGTTTCTATTATGTAAGCCTCACAAAGTCACTCCAGAACTGAACTTAAAAAGTAGGTTTTGGAAAAGATTTGCTTCTAAACTTCCAAGCCGTCTAACGTCCCAAAAAAAGAAAATGTCATTTACAAAATGATCCAAATATGAAGTAGACAGGTATCACTATCGGTTTTAAAAGCAGAGAAATTGAAATTTTGAAAGTTGAGAATTTTTCCAAATCTTCGATAAATTTGGTATTTTTTTATATAAATAAAAATGAAATATTTTGAATCAAATTTACCACTGTCATGAAGTACAATATGTGATGAGAAAACAATCTCCAAATGGCTTGGATAAGTAAAGTTATCACCACATAAAGTGACACATGTCAGATTTGCAAAAAATGGCATGGTCCATAAGGTGAAAAATGGCAGGGTCATGAAGGGGTTAAGGGTTGATCTGGATGATGGATATATAATAGGTCACCTGTCAACTACATGAAAAAGGCAGTTAGGGACCTGAATCCTGGTATGCATATCCACATTCATATTGCAGAGAGCAGCAGTTTACTGTAAGAATTCAGCATGTATCAAAACTAGGGATAAGCGAATTGACTTTGTTAGAATACTGTACAGAGCGAGCGCTCCTTACAGTATTAGAATGTATTGGCTCCTATGTCTCGAGGGACTTTGGGTAATAACTTCAGAAATAAATTTCTACTGTAAAAAAACTTTTACCGAACCCGGGTTTGGTTCCAAGGTACCACTTGGAACTGAACCCGAGTTTGGGAAATGTTTTTTTTACAGTAGAAATCAATTTATGAAGTTATTACGCAAAGTCTCACGAGACTTTGCGAAGTAATAACTTCAGCTCATCAGAGCCAATACATTCTAATACTGTACAGAGCGCTCATTTCGCTGTATTGAATAAGCTTTAAAGTTTGTTTTTCACATCTGAGATGTTTAGCTTCCTGTCAGAATTACGAGCTTCTGTATAAATGAAGCAGGAGCCTACAGATGGAATCCCCTTCAGAGCTTATTGTTTATGCACATATATAATTGGCAAAATCAGCTTATTCACAAGAACAGCATTTTATTCACTCAGCAGGTAGAAAAGCGATATCAAATTAAATTGTGTACACTTTGGAGAACTTTGAGAACAGCTTGATGACCAAAATAACAAATACTTCATTTTTTATTTACTGTTTACATTTGCAAAACAGAATCTCACTTCGACAATTTACAATAAACCAATTTCCTTTGACGCCTCTACTTTTTTCCTTACATTTATTCAGATTTAAACATTTGAAACTCATGTGCTATCCACTTCAAAAAGTTTAGATTTTTTGACTCAATTAGTGTTGATGGTTTTTAGGCTCCTATAGCTTGTGAATGTGCAAAATGGCTACATATTGAATTTACAGTCATTTGCATCCAACTCTATACTGCAAAACTATACTTAAAGGGACATTAAAACCTGAAAAAAGAAGAAAAAAAAACATCTGCAGAAAGCAGTTAGAGAAGTATTTTGCTTCTCTATACTTCTCCATCTTCGGATAGAGACCAGCTCTGTGCATTACTGTAGCATAAAAAATAACGGGCAGACGACAATACTTTGATTATATTTTTGATTAGTTATAGGGACATATCAATAGTTTAGATTCACCAAACTCGATTTGAGGGGTGCATATAACTTGGTACGCGTCAGAGAAGGTGATGAATGGAAGACCGCATTCAACACCAGGGATGGGCAATATGAGTATCTCTTTATGCCTTTTGGTCTCTGTAATGCTCCTGCGGTCTTCCAGGAGTTCATCAATGATGTACTCAGAGATCTCTTAGGTAGATTTGTTGTTGTCTATTTAGACGACATACTAATCTACTCGTCGGATCTGGTGGCTCATCGGAGACACGTGTGTCAGGTTTTCCAGAAACTGAGGGAGAACCGCCTCTTTGCCAAACTAGAGAAGTGTCTGTTTGAGGTAACGGAATTGCCTTTTCTGGGGTACATCATCTTAGAAAGGGGACTGGCTATGGATCCATCCAAACTTTCTGCTGTCTTGGATTGGCCTCGGCCTAAGGATCTGAAGGGACTCCAGCGTTTCTTAGGCTCTGCCAACTTCTACCGCAAGTTTATTTAGAATTTCTCTGCGGTAGTGGTACCTCTCACAAACCTCACTAAGAAGGGAGCTAATCTTTGAAAGTGGACGAGAGAGGCAGACAGAGCCTTTGAGACGCTAAAGCAGGCCTTTTACACTGCACCAATCCTAATTCATCCAGACACTTCCCGACCTTTTGTCCTCAAGGTCGATGCCTCCGAGGTGGGTGTTGGGGTAGTTCTTTCACAGTATTCTGGGGTCCCTGAGAGGTTACATCCCTGTGCCTTCTTCTCTCGAAAGCTCTCTCCAGCCAAGTGTAATTATGACATCGGCAATAGAGAGCTTCTGGGAGTAAAATTGGCTTTCATTACGGTTTACACTGACCACAGAAATTTAGAGTACATAGAGACTGCCAAGAGACTCAACTCCAGACAAGCTTGGTGGGCATTGTTTTTCACCCGCTTCAATTTTCGCCTCACGTATAAGACAGGTTCTAAAAATATGAAGGCAGATGCTCTGTCCCGTTGCTTCCCTGAGGCTGCTTCCATTCTGAGCTCTGAGCCAAAGACTATTCTTCCAACTAAATGTTTTCTGGCCGCCCTAGGGACCGCAGAGTTAATGGAGGACTTGTCCTCTCTTCTCGAGCTGTCACAGGCAGAGAGTCCGCCTAACAAGCCCGAGGGGCGATGGTTTGTACCAGTTAACCTTTGGTTAAAGGTTATCCAACAACTTCATGACTCCAAGTCTGCAGGGCATCTGGGTGTTAAGAAAACACTTGCCCTTGTTAGGCTACTTTCACACTAGCGTTCTGCTGTCCGCTCGTGAGCTCCGTTTGAAGGGGCTCACGAGCGGAGCAGAACGCTTCCGTCCAGCCCTGATGCAGTCTGAATGGATGCGGATCCGCTCAGACTGCATCAGTCTGGCGGCGTTCAGCCTCCGCTCCGCTCGCCTCCGCACGGCCAGGCGGACAGCTGAACGCTGCTTGCAGCGTTCGGGTGTCCGCCTGGCCGTGCGGAGGCGTGCGGATCCGTCCAGACTTACAATGTAGTCAATGGGAACGGATCCGCTTGAAGATGACACCATATGGCTCAATCTTCAAGCGGATCCGTCCCCCATTGACTTTACATTGAAAGTCTGAACGGATCCGCTCAGGCTAATTTCGCACTTAGAAATTTTTCTAAGTTATTAATGCAGACGGATCCGTACTGAACGGAGCCTCCGTCTGCATTAATATGATCGGATCCGTTCAGAACGGATCCGATCAAGCGCAAGTGTGAAAGTAGCCTTAAACGTCACGTTTGGTGGCCCAGTATGTCCGTGGATGTTAAGGCCTACATCCAGGCATGTGGTGTGTGTGCTCGATGTAAACCATCTTGGTCCACCCCTTATGGTTCTTTGCTCCCACTACCCTTTCCTCAGGTTCCATGGACTCACATCTCCATGGACTTCATCACAGAATTGGCAGATATGTTTTTGAATCATGTCTTTCAATTAAACAGAGTGCCGGATGATATTGTTTCAGATAGAGGTGTTCAATTCATCTCTCGGTTCTGGCATTCTTTCTGCTCCCGGTTGGGAATAAATTTGTCTTTCTCTTCTGGTGTTCACCCAGAGACCAACGATCAGACGGAAAGGACTAACCATACCCTGGAGCAATATCTCTGGTGCTTCGCGTCAGACTGCCAGGAGTAATGGGCCGTGCATCTACCCTTCGCAGAGGTAGCTAATAACAACTCTGAGCATGCTTCCACCAAGATGTCTCCATTCAGGTGCGTGGGGGGCAGGGATCCAAGGCTCTCTTCTCTGGCTGTGCCCTCCACTGATTCACCGGTGGTGGACAAATGGTTCGAGGATAGACGTCCCATTTGGTCGTCGGTTCAGCAGAGTCTCCACAGTGTGGTGGCGCAACAGAAGAAATTTGCTGATTGTCATCGCACTGTAGAGCAAAAGTTTAAGGTGAGAGATCAGGTGTGGGTCTCCACCTGGAACATTCCGCTGCATTAGCCATCTTCCAAGTTGGGTCCTCGATTCATTGTTCCATACACGGTGACGCAGAAGATCAACAGAGTAACGTACAAGGTTGCTTTTCCACCGTTGATTCGAGGAGTGAACACCTTTCATGTATCACTTCTCAAATCGGCAGCCGACTCCGTCCCCTTCATTCAGATTCCACCCCCGTTGGAGGTCAAAGGGGTGCCAGAGTTCGAGGTGAACAGGATTTTGGATTCTCGTTTTGTCCAGAGGTCTCTCCAATACTTGGTAGACTGGAAGGGCTTTGGTCCAGAGGAGAGATGTTGGGTACCTGCTAGTCAGGTGCATGCAGATGAGTTGGTGGCAGCTTTCAACCGGGATAATCCGGGGAAAGCTCGCTTGCAGTCTTCTGAGCTGCCTCCTCGAGGGGGGGTAATGTAAGATCCTCACCTGTTTAGCACTCCGGTGTGACCAAAAAGGGTCCTCGTGGAGCTGCGGGACAGGTTGCGCATGTCTTCATTGATACACCAGCTCCGACCCCTTTGCAAACTGACGCGGGGATGTGTTCGCATGTAGGCCAGAGGGGAAGACCCCATGGCTTTCGGGGACAGCTTGGCCGGCTAGTGGCAGTGCGCTGCGACCGAGCTTGTCTCCGGTGCCTATTGCGGATTCCATTCCGGTGTCCATGTTGATGCTCTCGCATTCGCTTGTACGTTCGAAAACGGGTTCGCAAGGGGACACGTGGTCGCGCGTATGCCCTTCTTATGCGCTTCGCCGACCAGCGAACAAAATGGCACCTGGTCGCAAGTTCAAAGTAGATTAGGGGGCCGGCATTGGTTTAATTGACAAATGACCGACCAAAGCCTTGTACACAGGTGTAGGGCAGGATCATGACCTATGGGGAGTGGACACTTGGCACCCTGGGATTTGTTAGCAGGCACATAAAAGGTGGCCTCCCAGGTCGGTCAGTGCCCACTGTTATCTTTCCTTATCCAGGGGCAGGTCAGTACTGCTAGCTACTGACTGAAGATTGCTGGGAATCCGTCCGTTCCAGTGGGACCCAGGACCTTCTGTGACGCATCAGTTTACCTGGCAAGTTGCACAGAGACTTATGCATGGATCGGGACTACTTCTGGCTTTCCTTCATTTTTTTGTTTGCCTGATATTTGTCCAGTGAAGTTTACCTGGACTTTGTTTATTTTGTTAATAAACCCCTTTGAATTCATCCTCACTGGTATGTTTCGTTGGTGCTTTGCATTACACTCACAAAGTGACTCTAGACCTGAACTGGTCCTTAAAAAGTGGGGTTTGGAAAAGATTTGCTTCTAAACTTCTAAGCCTTCTAACGTCCCAAAAAAAGAAAATGTAATTTACAAAATGATCCAAGGATGAAGTAGACATGGAAAATGTAAAGTAACTACCGTATTTTAGAAGGTATCACTATCTGTTTAAAAGCAGAGAAATTGAAATTTAGAAAGTTGCAAATTTTTCCAAATCTTTGTTAAATTTTTTATTTTTTTTATAAATAAAAATGAAATATTTTGACTCAAATTTACCACTATCATAAAGTACAATATGTGACGAGAAAGCAATCTAAGAATGGCTTGGATAAGTAAAGTTATCACCACATAAAGTGACATGTCAGATTTGCAAAAAATGGCCTGGTCCATTAAGGTGAAAAATGGCAGGGTCCTGAAGGGGTTAAAGGTTGCTCTGGATGATGGATATATAATAGGTCACCTGTCAGCTACATGAAAAAGGCAGTTAGGGACCTGAATCCTGGTATGCATATCCACATATTGCAGAGAGCAGCAGTTCACTGTAAGAAGTCAGCATGTATCAAAACTAGGGATAAGCGAATTGACTTTGGATGAAAGATCCGGTCGATTCGAATAAAATTTTGTTAGAATACTGTACAGAGCGAGCGCTCCTTACAGTATTAGAATGTATTGGCTCCTATGAGCCAAAGTTATTACTTCGCGAAGTCTCGCGGGACTTTGGGTAATAACTTCAGAAATTAATTTCTACTGTATATAACCTTTTACCGAACTCGGGTTTAGTTCCAAGGTACCACTTGGAACTGAACCCGAGTTCGGGAAATTGTTTTTGTTACACTAGAAATCAATTTATGAAGTTATTACGCGAAGTCTCACGAGAGTTTGCAAAGTAAGAACTTCAGCTCATCAGAGCCAATACATTCTAATACTGTACAGAGCGCTCGTTTCACTGTATTGAATAAGCCTTAAAGTTTGTTCTTCACATCTGAGATGTTTAGCTTCCTGTCAGAATTACGAGCTTCTGTATAAATGAAGCAGGAGCCTACAGATGGAATCCCCTTCAGAGCTTATTGTTTATGCACATATATAATTGGCAAAATCAGCTTATTCACAAGAACGGCATTTTATTCACTTAGCAGGTAGAAAAGCGATATCAAATTAAATTGTGTACACTTTGGAAAACTTTGAGAACAGCTTGATGACCAAAATAACAAATACTTCAGTTTTCTTTGACGCCTCTTCTTTTTTCCTTACATTTATTCAGATTTAAACATTTGAACTCATGTGCTATCCACTTCAAAAAGTTTTGATTTTATTACTCAATTAGTGTTGATGGTTTTTAGACTCCTATAGCTTGTGTATGTGCAAAATGGCTACATATTACATTTACAGTAATTTGCATCCAACTCTATACTGCAAAACTATACTTAAAGGGACATTAAACCCTGAAAAACAAGAAAAAAAACATCTGCAGAAAGCAGTAAGAGAAGTATTTCGCTTCGCTATACTTCTCCATCTTCGGATAGAGACCAGCTCTGTGCATTACTGTAGCATAAAAAATAACGGGCAGAAGACAATACTTTCATTATATCTTTGATTAGTTTTAGGGACATATCAATAGTTTAGATTGATAGGGGTCTGAGCGCTGAGACCCCCACCAATCTCTAGAACTAGGAAAGAAAACTGTGCACTTAGCACTCTCTCTCACACACAAAAGTTTAAAATAAAAATACAGTGTCACTTTAACACTGCATTCACTTCAATAGACATTATACATGGAGTATGGAAGCTGCAAAACTTCATCAGTATCTTACAAAACCTCCCCTTGTATGTGTGCAGGAATACTAGGCAGTACCACGTCACTGACACTACAGGAATTGCTTCCAAGCTTTCCCAGGTGCCTGAATGTCATGTCTGCCTATATACCAGGAGAGATTTCTCCCTGCCTGTCTAGGTAAATTTGACATTAATCAGTGTTGGAGACATGGATTACAAGTCTTGTGGAGCTGTACACACTGATCATATAATATTACCCTTACATTATGGATGTAATCCAGCTTTCCCAGGACCTTGAAAGGTAAATCTGCCTCCCTATTGAAATATATAGTAGTGATTAGAGGGATTTATCTTGGTAGATTTAGTATTTTGCAGTTTACTACAGCTCCACTGTCACGAATAATGGGGAGGGGAGGGACACCAGAAAGACAACAGAAGGGAGAAAACAAAGAACTATGCCTCAAGGCTAGGGAGAAGGGAAAGGTCACCTCCTAGGAAAGCCCTAGATCTGGCCCTGACTCCTGTCAGGAATCGGTCAATTAGGTACAAAAACACTTATAATACTGAAGTAATCAAACAATAACATGATTTTATTGAGAATCACAAAAGGACATAATTGGCACAAGTCACAAAACACATTTAACACAGGTCACAATACATAAAAGTATTAAAAACCAAGGTGACCGATGGTGGACTGTTGGTATATATTTTTTTTTTTTTAAATCAAATTGTTTTTATTGAACAATACATAGTAAAACATAAAACAATACGTTGTGTTTTCCTTTCTTTACATTATCCATCGTGTGGAATCAGTGAACAACAGTAATCATAGAGATACCAACACACAGTTTTAACACGTATCTATACAATACGTGTACACTTGCTAAAACAAATATTTTAGACATAGAATTACCAATATAGTAACCATCCCAACCTCCCTCCCCCCCTAACCCTGCCCTAACCCCCCAACCCTGCCCTAACCCCCCCAACCCTAACAACTGGTCTTGACCATCACGAGCCTATATAACCACATGGGTATGAGATAACCATTCACTCCACATTTTATCAAACTTCTGAGGACACCCTCTCTTCACATACACCCCTTTTTCAAGTATCAACATGTCATGCACCTTCCGTTCAAACTCACTCAGTGTGGGCGGACTTCCCTGGATCCACCTCATAGCAATCAGTTTCCTGGCCACATATAGCAATCTCCCCACAGCTACCTTAACCGGTTCAGTCCCTCCAATCTCAGACACATATCCCAGAATACACACCTTAGGATCTTTTTGAATTTCCAATGTCAGTTTGCTATTAATCATGTTCCTAACATCCTCCCAATAATTACCAACTACTGGACAAGACCACAGCATATGCAACAAGTCTGCACCATCTTCCATACACTTTGGGCACTTGTCATCACTTCTCACTCCTATCTTTTTCAGGAACACCGGTGTTTTGTACACTCTATGTATGATAAATAGTTGGGACAGTTTGCCCTGTTCACTCAAGGACACCTTGGGGACTCCTTCCAATATATCTTCCCATTTATCCTTAGACATATCTCCCACGTCAGCCTCCCATTTTTTCATTCTTGAAAGCGGATATCCCTCTAAGAATTTTTCCAGTAAAAGAGCGTACACCTGTGATATTAACCCTCTTTTTCCCCCACCTGTCGGAAGAACAAGCTTATGCACCACCTCCATTTGAGCTATCTCACATCCTTTCCGCAACGTGACCTCAAGGGCATGCCTTATTTGAAGATATTTATAGAACCACTCCCTTGGAATATTAAATTCCTGCTGCAGGTTTTGAAATGACTTACATATCTTGTCCTTAATTAATTGTCCAATTCTCGTCACTCCATATGTTTCCCAGTTCCTAAGTCCTGGTATGGCAAATAGTTCTGGCAACAGGTGGTTCTTTCCAATAGGAGAAAGTTCACTAATACCTCCCACTCCTCTTAGCTGCTTCACTTTTGCCCAAACTTTTTTCATAAGTTCAATAAGAGGGAGTTTTTCCCTCCCTGCATGCATTCCTGAGCCTTCCAGAATGCCCATGAGATCACGACTGCCCAACCAATGCTGCAATATCTGCCCAGTCATGTCCGGTGCTTGTAGATCAATCCATCCCTTAAAATGCTGACATTGGGAAGCCAAAAAATAAATCCATGCGTTAGGGACAGCTAGGCCCCCTTCCGACTTAGAATACTGTAATGTCTCCAGTTTGATCCTAGCCTGTCCATACTTCCAAGTAAGATCTCTAAATATAGAGTGAATTTTCTTGAATCTATCCAGAGGGATCCAAACTGGAGCATTATTCAGTATATATAGCAACTGGGGCATCATAACCATTTTTAAAAGGTTAACTCTACCTACCACCGAAAGAAAGAGTCTACACCATGACCTCACTTTAAGCCTAAAAGTAGCCAGCAATGGGGACAGATTAAGTTCTTCAAAATCCGATAGCCTCGGTGTTATATGTAATCCCAGATATTTAAATTTATCCACCCAGGGCACCAAACTATCTACTTGTCTGCCTGCCAGGGCCTGCCCATCAATTGGCATCAAAGAGGATTTTTGCCAATTTATCCGCAGTCCAGAAAAGCTACCAAATCTGTCAATCAATGCCATGGCCGCATCCAGGGACGCACCAGTATCACCCATGAAAAGTAGAGTATCATCAGCGTACATAGCCACTTTATTGTGCAGCTCGCCGTATCTAAACCCCTCTATACTTGTTGATAAGCGAATATGTGCCGCAAGCGGCTCTATTGCAAGAGCAAACAATAAGGGCGACAGTGGGCATCCCTGCCTGGAGCCCCTGGCAAGGGGAAAACAGTCTGACAGCCCTCCATTAGCTCTAATTCTCGCCTTAGGACTAGAATACAGGACCTGTACCCATTGAATGAACCGCTCACCAAAGCCCATAGTTCTCAGGACCCCCCACAAATACCTCCATTCCACACTGTCAAACGCCTTAGCGGCGTCAAGAGCAAGCAAGGCCCTGTCTCCACTGTTATCCGCCGGAATATTTAAACTAGTGTACAGCCTACGAAGATTAATAGCCGTCGATTTCCCAGGCATAAACCCCGTCTGATCCGGGTGTACTATGGTCAGAATCACTTTGGACAGCCTGTTCGCCAACACCTTCGCCAGGAGCTTAACATCAGCCGTGAGAAGTGAAATTGGTCTGTAGGAATCCGGTAATTTAGGATCCTTTCCAGGTTTAGGTATAACCACAATTATAGCTTCCTGCATCGAATTTGGTAACGAACCTGCCTCCAATGAGTGCTCAAACACCTTAAGTAATTCAGGGAGTAATATCCCCTGCAGCTTTTTGTATACCTCCACTGGGAGGCCATCAGCTCCAGGCGCCTTACCACTTGCCATGTCCCCAAGTGCAGCTTCCAGTTCTTCAAGTGTAATCGGCTCCTCCAACCTCTCTCTATCCTCTTCTGACAGCACCGATAACTGTGCCTCCCCTAGGAAATCATTCAGAGCCTCATCAGAACTAGATCCAGTGGAAGTATATAGAGATACATAAAAGCTTTTTAGAATATCTAATATTCCTTTCGTGTCCTGGCTACTGTTCCCCATGTCATCTCTCAGTTCCTGAATGCAAGAGGAGCCCCCCTGGGCCTGCGAGACCACCGACAACAAATGACCCACCTTCTCTCCTTCCTCAAAAGATCTCTGACGATAAAAGCTTCTCTTTCTATCTGCGGCCTGGACTAAATGACATCTCAGCTGCTCCTGAGCTACCGCCAGCGCCTCGCTACTAACCGTGGTGGGGGATCTACTAAACTCTCTCTCAGCCTCAGCTACTAGTACATGCGCCTTAACATCCGCCTCCCTGGATCTGGATTTATGCTTGTTATTTTCTTTCATCAGAACTCCCCTCAGGAATGCTTTCATGGCGTCCCATACACCTGGTATCGAAGCCGACTCTGTATTGATATCAAAAAATTCCTTAATTTCCAGAGAAATCCCAGACAGGTCACCCAACACATTCAGCCAATGAGAATTACACTTCCACAGCCTCGGTCCCTGTCTGAGCACCCCCAGGCACAAGTCAATCTGCACCAGAGAATGGTCCGACAACGACCGAGGATGATAAACGACATCCTTAACCAATGGTAGCATTATGTCGTTAACAAGGGCCAGATCTATACGCGATAGCGAATGGTGCGTGGCGGATCTGCACGAGAATTCACGCTTATCTGGGTTACGCAATCTCCATACATCCTGTACTCCTACTTCACCCAAAATATTCCTGAGAGCCGCACTCCCCGGTGAACCACCTGCTCCTTCCACCCGGCATCTATCTAGGGAGTCATTCAGCGTGCAATTGAAGTCTCCAACCAATAGCCACGGCAACCCAGGGAAGTCCGCCACAAAGCCCATGATCTCTCTTATTAATGGGGAAGCAAACGGTGGAGGCACATACACAGACACCAGCACCACCTGTATTCCATCCACCTTACACACAACACACACGTATCTACCCTCAGCATCCACACAATCCTGCATATGTTCATACCTAATACTACTATGCACAATCATACTTACACCTCTAGAATGAGAGGAATGATTTGAATGTAACGCATGGATCACCCAATTTTTACTCATCCAGTGTAAATTTTCTCCAGTCAAATGCGTTTCCTGAAGGCAACATATAGCCGGCTGAAACCGCCCCAAATACTGAAAAATACACTGTCTTTTCCGTGCATCAGCCACCCCTCTCACATTCCAACTTAAGACTCTAATCACCTGTGACATGGTAAAACTTAAAACCATATTTGAATCTCACAGCCCACTCAGATAACATTCGCTCATAGTTCAAGACCTTAACCCTTCCCCCCAACCTTCTCCCTGCCCCCCCACCCCCCTCCCTCCCTCTCGTAGTCAGGTTACTGTAACAGGGGATCACTGTCCCCTCAGTATCCACTTCACACATTAAAACAGGGCAATCTGAGAGCAACCTGCCCCCCAACCTACAATAAACATAACAGTTTATAACACATTTCCTCAGGTAGAGAATCCTCCCCACATCTGAGAAATACATTTTACTTTCTTTACCGCCTGCTCCCTCCTCAGGAACTACCATGTGGTAGCATTACATAATACACTCCCTAACTGGTGCAACATTTAAAGCAATCCTAGAGTGCAAATGCATATATAAAGTGAACATAAGAAACATATATCTGCCTCCTTCAAGTGTCTAGGGCTCCACTTCTCAATTGTCGCTCGTGGACGTCCAGCCACTGCGCCGCCTCCTCCGGATCTTCAAAAAATCTGGTGGATCCCAGTGCCACCACACGCAGTTTAGCAGGAAACAGCATAGCGTACTGGACTTGTAGAGCTCTCAGCCTTTTCTTTATATCCATAAATCTACTTCGCCTCCGCTGCACTTCGTTGGAATAATCCGGAAATATGGACACTTTAACCCCATTCAGGACCATCTCCTCATTGTCCCTTGATTGCCGCAGGATAGTGTCCCGGTCTTTAAAATGCAGGATCTTCGCCAGTATGGGACGGGGAGGTCTGCCAGGCGGAAGCGGCCGCATGGGGACTCTGTGCGCCCGCTCCACCGCATATAATGAGGATAGACCTTTTTCATGAAATAGTTGGTGCAACCATTTTTCCACAAATTCGGTGGCATTATCCCCCTCCGTCTTCTCTGGCATACCCACAATCCGCAGGTTATTCCTTCTGGACCTGTTCTCCAGATCATCTGTTTTGGCGTATAAAGCAGCTATATCTTTAGCAGTTGTTTTTGCCGCCATTTGCAAAGGCTGAATAACGTCCTCAATAGTGGACACCCTCTTCTCCAATTCAGAGGTGCGTTCTGTAATTTTGTGTAGGTCATGCCTAATTAAAGAC